>NC_136685.1:13250298-13838293 GCF_903797595.1 Erithacus rubecula | reverse complement strand
AAAAATATTTACTAGTTAGAATTTATCTTTCTGGAGAGGATTTTTTTTTTTTTTTTGTACTTTTATCATTTTAGTGCTTACTAAATAAAAAATGTAGTGTTATTTCTAAGCTTAACAAGTTCACTTGTCACACACAGATAGCTGTGATTGTCAGGACTTGGATGAGAATGGGGCACTGGCTGACTCTGCAGCATCCTGGATTCTGTGCTGTAAATGCACAGACCATTGCCCAGTGGGACACAAAAACACCATGCCATCCATGCTGTGTGCTTTCCACCCCAGCTCAGGAGAAACAGCAGATAATCTACCTGGTTTAGTGAAACTTTAGCCCTCTGAAAATCTGTCACCTGATCAAAAAAATTAAAGTTTCTGCTTTTGAAAAGTCCTTCTCAGTCCTGCGGAACATCTACTACAGGACAAGCATAGCGTCCAGAACACAATATTTATAACATAAACACAGAGATAATTTGCTTATAGAAGCAGAAAGGGCAAGGATGGTGTGTTGGTTTTGCACAGCCTGGTTTTTGATAGTGGAGGGCCACAGAGGTGGCTGCTGGAAGCTTCCACCATTCCAGCAGAGCCAATCCCTGATGGCTCTGAAGATGGACATGCTGCTGGCCAAAACTGGGCCAATTAGAGAGGCTGGTAATGGTAAAGAAGAAAATTTTTAAAAAAAGGTGCACAGTTTTCTCATTTAGTCAGAGAAGAGGAGGAGGTGAGAACATGTGAAGGAAATAACATGGAGACACCAAGGTCAGTGCAGGAGGAGGGGCAGGAGGTGCTCCAGGCACCAGAGCTGAGATTCTGCTGTAGGCTGTGGTGAGACCATGGTGAGAGAGCTGAGCCCTGCAGCCATGGGGATCCACCCACAGCCCTTGGGGATCCACAGGGATGCAGAGATCCACCCACAGCCCATGGAATCCATGGGGATGCAGAGATCCACCCACAGACCATGGGGATCCACAGGGATGCAGAGATCCACCCACAGCCCATGGGGAGATGCCCACACCAGAGCAGGTGGGTGTCTGGAGGAGTCTGTGATCCAGTGGGAGATCCATGGAGAGAAGGGACTCTGTTTCCAGCTGGAGCAGCCTGGCCTTGGAGGGCTGCACCCCATGGAGGAGTGACCCATACCTCAGCAGTTTGGGCAGGACTGCTCTCGTGACATTGGAGCCACATTGGAGAAATTCATGGAGAGCTCTCTCCTGTGGGAAAGACCCCACAGTGTCACAGGGAAAGGACTCCTCTCCCAGAGCTGCAGAAGAAAATCTTGAGTGATGAAATTACCAAACCCCTGTGCTGTCAGTGGGAAGAAGGGAGGGTTGGGGAAGAAAGGTGTTTTTAATGGCTTATTTTACTTCTCATTATTCTCCTCTGATTCTGTTAGTAATAAAGTCCCTTTGTACCTTTCTGTTGAGCCTGTTTTTGCCCTTGGAGTTCTGTCCCAGTCCTTATCTCAGCTCATGAACCCTTGGTTAATTTTTCCTCTGCTCTGCTCAGCTGTGCCAGGGGAGGGTGAGTGAGTGACTGGGTGGGTGCCTGGTGTTTGGCCAGTGTCAAACCACGACAGATGGCTATAAATGGCCAGGGAGGTAATTCAAAGGAATTGGCAATCCACAACAGGATTTACACTATTTATAGCTGTTTTTCAACCTGTTTGTACCTTGCATGTACTGTACATTTATATTTCCAAATTTTGCAACCAATAATATTACCAATTAGTTACCAATGACATTAAAATGATACTTCTAACTTCTTCCCTTTGGAGAGTCTCACAAGGAATTCAAACTTACAGTAACTCTAAAGCAGACTATGCTTTACATACTGTGACTCATATTTCTGGTCCAGTCTTGCCAACACAAATCACAGCACAGTACCTCTTCAGTGGGATAAACCACTCAGACCTGAATGGTGCAGGCCCTAGATGAATATACTGTTTCACCACATCCTATTTATAAATCCATTGTGCTGTGTGTGACGAAGCAGTAGTCAAAAAACAAAAGCTCAGATAGAAACTTATAGTTAATTTGGATACATTTTCCCAGTTGTTTGCTATGCAGAAATGTATTTCCTATGGTGTTTGAGTCACAAAGGCACTACTGACACTTAAAGAGATGGGCAGAAGAGGTTGAACCCATTAACAATTAGTGAAAGACTGCATCTACTTGTGATTTGCAGTCCCCAGGACATTAGCTTTTCCTCCTAGCAGCTGTCTTCTGTTTAAAAGTAAATGGTAATTTGGGTTGCTATTTATCTATCACCTTCTAGAGTTTGGGGGATTTCCTTCATGCAAGCTTCCATGCAAGTGCACCTCAAATTTACTCTCTTGAGTTATAAATACATCACATCCACACCTGAAATGTCAGGGTCCAAGTTCACAAACAAGATTTAAGCAAACAGAGAAAAGAGCTCTTGGCCTGAACACAGACATATTTCCTGTGACCACTTCAGTGCCTGAGCTCAAGGGAGCATGGACAGCTCAGTCTGCCATGGTGCTGGCTGATTTAGGGATCACAGCACTTCTTCCCACAGCATCTGCAGGGAGCCAGGAGCTGAACCCTCAGAACAAATCCCTCAATTTCTTACATTCTCTTGAACCTAGATGCCATGGAAGACACACCACTTAACTTAGGTACTTATAAGGTGCTATGAATGTGCCCCTCTGCATTCCCCTGCCAGCTCTGCCTTCATCTCTCAAGTGGTTACACATCCCAGGCCTCTGCAGAGGAGGTGGAGGTGCCTGTGCCTGGAGCTCCCCTCCTGCCAGGGAAGGAATGAGACTCTGAACTGCAGCCCCATCCTCTGAGCACAGCCTGGGGAGCAGAGCTGGACAGCATCTGCCTTCATGTGGACCAATAGCAAATTAATTACAAATTAATTACAAATTACAAAATACAGAGCTGGTAATAAAGAAGACTGCTGTTAGAGCAATTATTGCTCTAAACTGTTATGGAGGATTTGGTGAAAGAGTCTGTGAGAAGTAGTAACATCAACGAGCAGTGCTATGGCTATTGAGGTAGCTCTTCTGTGACTATGCAGATATCTGTGGACAGCAGACACTGTAAAAAACACAGAGAACCTTGATTGATCAGCCAACCTTTAGAGAACAAGGCTTCTGTGGATAATTTACCAAAACAAAGCCATCTTCCTGGCACAAATTTGCTTTATCAATTTTGTTTGTGCTAGCTAAACAAACACATTACAAATATTACATTATTTTTGCTACCTGTACTAGCATTGCAGCATTTTCAGATAACAAGATAAACATTTACAAAAGTGGATCTTTGCATGAGCCTTTTATCATGAACTTTAATAAAATGGATTGGCCAGTGGAAATAAGGTGGACCTACACAATCAGGGAAGTAATTTTTTAGCAGTAGCTGCCCTTGTCCCACAATAAATGTAAGATTATTTGTTCTTCTGTAAAACAAAGATAATGCAGTTTCCATTACCATGGGGAAGAGCTCAGACAGATATGCATTTCTAAATAGGTAAGCAGGGGTACACTTGTATCAAGCTGAGCCTCTGGTAACTTTCTGCTGTGCCCATCCCAGCAGCTCACCTCACAGTTCTCTGTGGATGTCTCCCCTGAATCCAGAGACCTGTAAGGAGAGTGTGACTTTATCAGAGGCACTGCTGCACTCCAGTTTGTCTCATTAGCACCATGCCTGGGTATCCAGCAAGAGCTAGTAAAATCCTGCCATTTCCCTCTGAAAACATAGGGAATTGTATAACAGATGATTTCCAAACTGCATGCTGCAAAACTTGTCTAAGGAAGTGACAGGCCATGTGAACTCATAGTGCCAAAACCTTCTCAAAAAAAGCCAAGTTCATGTTATAATTCTTATTAAGAAGAGTTAAGCCTTTCTAAGTCTACCCAGCGATGGTTTTGCACTTCAGCAGCACCTCTGTGTATCAAAGACTAATAACATACGGCCTGGAAAATAATGAGCTGATACTTTATTAATTATCAAAGTAAAATCTTCATTTCACATTCACTGGTTCACCTGTGCTAAGTAGGTCTTCAACAGGATTGAGTGACACATAAGAAAAACCTTCCCCATGCCTGCCCTTGCTGTGTTCAGTAGGATGCCTGCAGAACATGGTCTGTCCTGTCACTGCTCTGCTCTGGCTGAATGTAACACAGAACAGATGACTAGGTTCAAGTAAATAACAGTTATGAGGGCATATCAAGGTTATAAGGTTATCACCTTACACATCTCTAGTCCTTTCTCTGTGTCCAGTGACTGCTAAGTCAGGGGTAGTCCTCCCAAAAGCCTTTCAGAGGTGAAGAGCAATTTCTGATATAGCTGTGTGCTCCTCTCCCAGGCCATGCAGGTGTTTGGGTGTGTGAGATGGCTCCTGCAGTGCCATTCTCTTCCCCCTTGGTCAAAGCTCCTGCACCACAGTAGCAGCAGCAGCAGTAGCACAAGACAAGGAAAGCCTTATGGCAGTGCTCTGCTCAAACATGAGAAGGCTTTAGAGAGCTATTGGTGTGAGGTCAAGAGGGGAGGAGGCATCAGCTTGATTAACCAGGATTTTATTACTGACATGCTGACTATATAGTTTATTGCGTAATCAAAGCTTCTTTGACAATTCTCTGATTGCACTGCAGAAAACTTCAACTCAGTAATCAATGAGAAAAGCAGTGGTGCTTATACAATTTACCAGTAGATTTCACTTCTTCTGTGTTACTACCAAAAGGCTAAAAGACAGAAAAATACACTGATCACTCCTTTCCATGCTGCCCCTTGCAGCCCATGAAGATGCTAAAACCTCCTTTTTTTTCCTCCAGGGAGAAGATGACAGTTGCTGTGATCGCTTCATCTATTTTTGCTGATGTACTGCTCAGTGCTACAATTTGGTTCTACTAATTGATTCCTCCTACAAGAAAACAGCTGATGAACACCTATTTTAAAAAGTATGCCTAAATAGGGTTGATCTGCTGCTCTTTTAAGACTGCAGCTACTTTTGATTACTTAACATAACAATAAGCATCTTAGTCATTCTGTTGCTGTAGGTAACGCTGTGTAACACTTGCATATTCTCTCACTATTCCTTGTTGTAACCATTAGTATCTGAGGAAAAATCAATTTGTTATTCAAATTTTGGACTCTCTTTGTATGTTTCTACTTCCACTTTTCCATGTAATGGTAGAAGATAGGTGATATTAGCTGTGGCTGGAAATGGTTTTATATGATGTCTAGTCCTTTACTTCATCCCAATTCTGGCTGCTGTGAAGTCAGAAATATATAATAAATACAATTGCTCATATATGAGAGTTTTCCTGTACAATTTTATTTCACAATTACAAAAGGATGTTCTTTTCTAAAAACTCAGTTGGACTAGTAATGTAGCAAATTTTATAAATGAAAGAGTAATTGCTAAAAAAACCAGATTTTAAAAACAAGGTACCTATTGTTATCTCATGCTGTAGGGAAACTGAGGGCCTCATTGCTGTAGAGGGGAACAAAATCCAAAAATATCCTAAATCATTTGAGAAAGTGCAAGGGGAACCAATGCTTTAATTGCAAAGGAAATAGAAGAAGGCTTGCTGTGAACCTTAGCTGCCTTGATAGAAGGATATCCATGCCCATGGTGAGAGGATTCCTTCTCCTGCCAAGTGGTAACTTGTACATAGGGGGGTAGTTGTGAGTGGGAAACTCCACTGCTTTGGGAGAGTGTCTGTGAAAATTCAAGATGTGCAGAAAGATGCTTGTGGAAATGAGGACAGGGTAAAGAGCTGATACCATTCTCTAGCAGAGGATTCAGTGACTGACAGCTCCACCAGACTGCAGCTCAGTTCTGCATTATCTCATCCATTTTGCTACTTCTTCAGCGTCTGCAGTCTTTGGTGGTTTATCTGCCTTATATTTTATATTTGCAAGTCTCCTGATCCTAC
Organism: Erithacus rubecula; assembly: GCF_903797595.1. Lineage (NCBI taxonomy): Eukaryota > Metazoa > Chordata > Aves > Passeriformes > Muscicapidae > Erithacus > Erithacus rubecula. Next base: position 13,832,391 of record NC_136685.1, on the reverse strand, counting down.
ATTGCAAAACATGTCTGCCAAGTAAATAAGAGCAAATCCTGATATCAAAGAGTAAATTTTTTTGTGTGTGTATGTATGTGTATGCTGGGAGAGATGGGAATAATAAGCTATTTTTCATAGAAGTTTCTTATCTCTATATATATCTCCATAAAGATATGAGGTTAAGTAGACACTGGATAGAATAAGATTAGCTTTCATCTCCTGGCCAAATTTAATCTTAGGTAATTACATTCTTCCTGACTAAATATCTTTATAATTTCAATTGGGTACAGTCTATTTCCTACTTCAAATTGCTTTGCTGTACATAATATGAGCTCCTGTATTTTCCTAGAAGTGGGTATGCTCTGCTAACAGGTGAAGTGATCACTGGTGAGTACACATTGAAATCAATAAAATGTTCTTAAATTCCTTTTAGAAAGCAATAAATCTTACTGTTTCCTATGCGGAGACCAAAAGCTGTGGAGTTTTGAGAAGATTGGAAGAAAAGAGTTTGGTACTAAGCTAATGATCTCTGCCTTTCACCTTTGGAGTGTCATGACATTGGTAGGAGGTTTGACACCATGAATTACCGAGGTTTGTTTGGATTATGAGGGGAAAAATGTGCCATAGTTTCAACAGTAGGTAGAGGTATCAGTTAAACTCCTGGGAAGAAGGGATCTGTGCAGGTGACTTGACAGCTCTTGTTGCAAACCTGAAAATCTGACACAGTTGGTAAGGCCAGACTTGGGAAGATACAGGTAGGAACAGGACAAAAATTCAGGATATATGGAATTTGACTGATCCAGGTTTATGCTTCACAAACAGTGATGAAAATGGCTGTGGGATCAGATATTTGCATCAAGAGCTTGACTTGTGCCCATTAAATGTCTCTTCAGAATCAACAACCACTGCCTTGTATAGAGTAGAAAAGCTAAATTTGATTTATGGAATTTTTGAACACAAAAATCTACAGGAAATTAATGATTACTTCCAGTAATCAGTACCACTGAGAAGATCCAGGGTTATAACTGTATAGACCAGTGTGAACTGCTTAGGGTCACTGTCCTGCTTGTTAGATGTATCCCTAATCAGAGTCCTGAATGTTTGAGATATATGAATTCAAGGGAATTCATATTCCCCACTGGGGAATTAACTTCTTGATAACATCTCCACTGTTAGAAGCTACTAATTTGCTACACTTTTCAGAATATTAGCTAACTGTGTGCAATGGGCCAAGAGCACAAGCATTTCATGTGCAGATAGAAATTGTAGTTTATTATTCATGGGCCTTATTTTTTGATCAAATTAGAACTGAAAACATTACCACAGCATGGGGTGACTCTCTTTGCAGAGCAGGTCTTGAAGTCTGCCAAGTCTCATTTCATAAATGGAATGGTGACACACAGACCACACAGTCAATGCAATTTCCAGAGCAAAAATATCTTGAGGAATAAGTTAAAAATATAAATTGCCTGAAACAGGCCTAAGAGCTGATTGCCTCAGGCATATATTACCTGAATTACCTAAATACATACATGTGTATTCAAAACTTCATGAGACTGACTTATTTGTAAGATTTAAAAGGAAATTAAATTCTTCCTGTGTTCACCTGGGATTTAGAAGAGCAGACCCACTGCTTCTCTCTTTATTCTGTGCAACAGATGAGTTTAGAAATCTATTTTCTATATAAAATGCAATCTGACATGAAAACGTCCCTTGACCAATGTTTAGTGCAAAGCTCTGCACAGAGACTACAGATACAAAAATAAATAGAGAAGGATAAGAACTGAGCAAGCAGGTGTGATATAGCCCAACTATTTCCAGGCTCAGGATTAATCACCTCATACAGCCTCTGAATCCAGACTCTGGAATTGCAGATGATGATGATAAAGTCTCAAGAGACCCGAAGTCTCTTTGGAGCTGTGTTCTGCCTGTGTTATGCAATTGCAGCAATAATCCTCCTTCACACTTCCGAGGTGCCTGGAAAGCTCCTGGTAGCATTCAGCAGCAACAGGATTTCTGAGCAGCCAACAAAGCCAGCATGATTCAGCAACCACTTCTTTCCAGCTTCTAATTTTTTTTATAAAAAGCAATACTGTGCATAGTATAAAGTACATCCCTTCATTACAAGTTAAAATTAAGTAATTTTGGTCTGCACTATACTGTACTGCTAGTCTAAGCTTCTACTATTTTCTCCTCTTGGGTTTCTTTTCCCCTTGTTATGTTTATGAAGCAAATAAACTGAGAATGAGTTTTAAAGCTGTGCTTTACACAATTGCCCATTTCATGTTGGAGTTCTTACAGGTCATTTGAAATTACATACCATTGAACCTCTGACTTCTTGTTGTCACCAAGATACACAATATGTTGGTTCTTTTAAAAAATTCCACTTTAAGTAGTTGCAGCATAAACTGGGTCTCCATTTATCAGTATGTCCTGGGTAATTATACAATGCTTTAAAAAGCTAGGGAAGAAACATCACCATTCAGCAGTTATATACATTATACACCAGCCCCTCATCCAGCAAATGGCCCTATCCACAGAGCAGAGCATCTACCCTGGGTCTTCCCTGGGTAGAGAGGCTTAAAACATTACTGTGACTTTCTGTGATTTTTTAATTTCAATAGCTTGAAAAAAAAAAAAGGGAAGGTGTTATCATAACTTGTGAAAGTGGAGTGGTTCATGCTGTGATGCTGAGAGCATTTGGTGCAATGAGTAAGGCACAGCCCAATAGAGATTTGGGGTGCATGAATTTCTGAGATCTGCCAGGACAGTATAAGGTAATGTGTGGGCTCAGTCACTGTGAACCCAAATCATCCCTGGCTCTGTTTCATGTGATATTAGGGAATGTATAAACTCTCCGAAAAGCAGAGCCCTGGACCAAAATGCCAATCACATGGTGCAGAGAACAGGGAGACAGGATCTGGCAGTGAGCTGAGGAGTCATTTGGCACTATGGGCACATAGGGATTATGTGCACAGTGTTTTTCTTTCCTTAGCTGGCTGATAACAAGGTACAAAAAGAATGCCATGGTGACAAGCCCCAATGACAAAAATGAGATTCTTTCCCAAGACTTCAGTAGGGTTGAACCAGTTAAAAGGAGTGCTGTACACCAGCACCTTCAAGACACCCACAAATATTTCATGATTTGACCATCTAGGATATTTATAATGGACCATGAACTAAACATTGTCTGAACTTAGGTATATCACGTGAATGGGGAAAAAGGAAGAAGTTGCTTGGCTGGAAATGGCTGCATTGCTGCCCATAGTCTTCATAAAGGTGATGTAGCAGCACTTGGTTAATGTCTCATCACATAGGTGTCCTCCAGGACACCAGCTCAGCTGCCAAGCAAGAACACCTCAGTGGAGACAAAAATGCCTCTAGGACAATCACTATAAATCTCGTTCTTTTTTAAGTGCATCTGAAGCTGCAAATCACATGCAGACATCAAGTGCCAAGTGAGGTCTGAAGTTAAAATCACAGCGCTGGAAAGAGTCTTTTGTAAAACAGACTCTTCTGTAAAACTGTTCACATCTGCAGCCTTTACAATGCTAAATGCAGAAGGTAACAGGATTACTCTCTTGGAAATTTAAAGAGAATTTCTTCTGCCTGTTCCCACCTGAGGACTGATTCCTGCAGTTGTAACCCCAAGTGAAAGGTTGAAGAGCTTGGAAACTTGAAGGAGACAAAGCCTTGTTGTGTGATGCAAATTCAGGTCCCAAGCATCTGCCAGGGTGCCAAAATCTTCCCATTCCAACCACCAACCACTGCTGGTGCTCAGCCTCTTGCCCACAGCCTTTGCAAAGAGTGGGGAGGCATCAGACAGATTAAAAGGGAGCAGAGCACAGTTGGGGCAGAGCTGAGCACCACCAATGGTCAGACCTGAGCTGGAATTGTAGAATTTGCAAACTGATGCTTCTCAAATTAGTCTGATTTTGAACATTTTTTCCAATAATCCATGTCCAGGGCATGAATGAAAAATATTCCCCCCCCCACCTCTGCTGAAATAGTTTATCTTCCTCCAACTGAGTTAAAATTTTCCCTTCCTGCTACTTGCCTTTACTCATGGCAATAAATTATTTAATAATCTGCCAGTATATAGGTTGGCTGCACAACTGAATGATTCCCATCCTTTTCCTCTAGGGAAAACTCCTTTTTGTAAAACCATCAGGTGATGTCCCAGAGCCATCTGGTGATGTCCAGGTGAGGTCTTGAGGCAGGATCTTCTCTTTTAATTTAGTAGTCTGAAGATCTTACAAAAACCCAGAAATATTCACAGCATGGTGGGTTTTAAAGTCTAGGGAAAAATTATTTGGTCACTATAATACTTCTGTTCAGAAAGTTGTAAAAAACCAATCAATCCCAGAAAAAAATAATTAAAGGAGAAAGAATAGAATAAATAAAGTGAATTGTTGATGGTTTCCTCCAATGTTAGCAGGAAGCTCTGCAGCTGTTATTAGGTCAATGACACTTTTAATAGAAGTGCATTTCCATGAATGTGCTTTTAACAGAGTTGTTAGTGCAATGTTTGCATGTCTTTGTACTGGTACCTGACCAGGGCAAGCTGTGAGCTGACTGAGAGGTTGGTCCTTAGCACAGCAGAGCCCAAGTGTTGAAACTCCAGCAGCAGGACAGGGATGGCCTGGGAGAGTCTGGGGACACACAGATTTGCTGTGTACTGCATCTGGAAAGTCTGTGTTTCTTCCCTTCAAAATCACAGGATGTGTAAGGTGGAGGTCCCTCTGGCATCCTGCATGCCAAATCCACCTGTGCTGCATCCCAGTGATTTACCTGGATCTAGGGCATGGGAGAGTACTTCCAGTGCTTTTGGCACTCCTATTCTCAATTGCACTACAACAATTGCTGGTCATTTTAATAGTGTTATGACTTCAAATCAAAAGAACAACTTTGTTCTGTTTCATTTCCTCTTTTCAGTTGTTGGGGTGAGTAGTTAGGTATTCCTGGCTGAATTGCTCTTTCATGCAAATGTCACCACTCTATAGTTACAATAATTATAATGCAGAAGGAAGCATTGGAATCTTTCCTGAGAGAAAAATAATTTTTATAATGGCATGTATAAGAGGAAAAAAATCATCTTGTTTGTTTTATTGAGCAGTAACCAAGGGAATCCATTAGTTTTGTAAATAAAAAATTTAACAGCACAGCAAATCAAGTGGCATATAAAAATCTCTCAATATAATTACTCAGAAAAAGGACGAAGTAAATCATAAGATAATATTCCTTGAATATTGGGAGAACTCATTGAGGACAATCCTGAAGGAAAGGACCTGGGGATGCTGTGGGTGAGAGGCTGGACATGACCCAGCCAAAGCCAAAAGTGCCCTGGGCTGCACCCAGAGCAGCGTGGGCAGCAGGGGAGGGAGGGGATTCTGCCCCTCTGCTCTGCCCTGCCCTGGTGAGACCCCACCTGCAGAGCTGCACCCAGCCCTGGGCCCCAGCACAGGAGGGACATGGAGCTGTTGGAGTGAGTCCAGAGGAGTCCACGAAGATGATCAGAGGGATGGAGCACATGTCCTGTGGGAATGGCTGAGAGAACTGGGTTTGTTCAGCCTGGAAAAGACTCTGGGGAACCCTAATTGTGGCCTTCCAGTACATGAAAAAGGCTTATAAGAAAGATGGGGTCAAACTTTTTAGTGGAGTCTGTTGCAACAGGATAAGGTACAATGGTTTTAAATTAAAACAGAGCAGATTTAGACTACCTATAAGCAGATTATTTTTTTTTATTTTATTTTTACAATAAGGATGATAGAACACTGGCAGAAGTTGCCAAGAGAAGTTGTGGGTGCCCCATCCCTGGAATAATTCAAGGTGAAGGTAGACCAGGCTCTGAGCCACCAGATGCACTTGTTGAAAATGTCCCTGACATTTAAATGTCCCTTGTAACCCAAACCATTCCAAGCTTCTGTGACTGTATCTCTCAAGCTGTCTCAGGTGCAAGGCTCACCCTGTCTTCAGTTGACTCCAGTTGCAGATAATAGTACTACTGAATTAAATAGTATCTAAAGGTTACTGAAATGTCTCATTAACGTTTAGGGTCCAGAAACAAAAAGGTAAGTTAAAGTGATACTAAAAACTTCTTTCTTTAGGTTTGCCAAAGGATTTCAGAGCTGGTCTGGAGCCAGTGCTCACTCCTGCTGTTTCTGTGTCACAGTGCACACTGCCTGGGCATCTGCTGTCTAGAAGGAGTCCTTGGTACAAAAGCAACACTGTCAAGGTTTTAATAGCAACGAATTTTTAATTCTTTGTGAAGACACGTAAATGTCACCAGAATGGGGCTAAAATTATCTTGCTGTTGAACAGGAACTGGTAATAAAAGTTTTAAAATTGGAACTGCCAATTAGTATTTATCAGCTTGGTCTTTCTCACTATTTTTTAAATCAATTTGGTTTTTCTCCCTTTCTCTCTCTGCCTTTTTTTTTTTTTTTTTTTTTTTTTGGTATTGTAATGAAATGTGATTGGCAATAAAGTGACATTAGATGGTTTCCTTAAATTTAACTTAGTCAGAAAAGCTAAGACTTTATAAAGTTAAAAGAAACCAGTGAAATCAAAGAAGCCTGTCACTCTTGAATTTAGGATGTGAATTTTAACAGTTGTTTAACAGTAGTTTGACTCTTCCACAGTGATATGTGAAAGACAATGGCCTTATTCTGATTTCTGCTCCTATTTTCTGCAGTCACTTGGCTGGCTTGAAGTTATTTATAACTTTTTAAAAGCTGTTTAAAATGTAGTTAATAGCCGGACTAAAGTAGTTTCATTATTGTTAAGCTGTTTTTAAGAAATTACATGTGATTATTTTTGACAGAAGCTCAGCACTTAATGAACCTTGAAAGCTAATTATTGCTTCATATGTTCTTCTATGGGGAAAAAAAATCTTTTCTTAATAAAAGAAAAGAAACAGAATTTGGGTGTTTATTTATTCAGACCCTTTGTACAAGCACTTGAGATAATTATTTTCCCATTCCCTTCCCCTTCCTTTCCTTCCCTTTCCATTTTCCCTTCCCTTCCTTTCCCAATTCCCTTTTCTTAATTCATCCCCTGAACATCTTAACCTTAAATCTTGCTCAGGTCTTTCAAATCTGCTTAGTTATCTAACATCTGGAGCATGGGACAGAAATAGTCAGGCTTCACTTTAAAGAATTGCAAAAGGAGAGTCATGCATTTTTGCCTTCCAGTACCTGGAGGGAGTCCAAAGAAAGTTGTAGAGGGACTTTTATGTAGAGATAGAACAAGAGCTAGTGGCTTTGAACTGACACTAGGTTTAGATTATATATTAGGAAGAAATTCTGCACTGTGGAGTGACGAGGCACTGGAACAGGCTGTGGATGTCCCATCCATGGAAGTTTCCAAGGCCAGGCTGGATGAGGCTCTGAGCAGCCTGGTCTAGTGGAAGGTGTCCCTGAACCTGCAGGGAGGTTGGAACTGGATGATTTTCAGATCCCTTCCAACTCAAACCATTCTATGATTCTATGATTTTATGATTCCAGGACAAAACAAAGACAAACAGGGTGCCTGGGCTGCTGCTGGGCACTCTGGACACCACTCTTGCAGACAGAACTGTCTCCTTGGGATGGCACCTCCTCTCTCCCCAGGGCTGCCTGCACTTACACTTCAGTACCCTGCTCTCCTAATTTCTTGGCTGGAAAATAAAGATAATAGCACTTTTCTAACTCCCTCAAAGGTTGGTGGAAGGATGAATGAAGGGATTGGAAAGGCTCTGAATGCTTCATCATCTTACATGAGCTCTAAATATCAGTAATGCTGTTATCCCATGTTCAACATGCACTCAGCAGCTTGCACAGCTGACAGTGCTGGATGGAGCAGAGCAGAGCAGGAGGAGCTGCCTCCAGCAGTGGGGATTGCAGGCTAACACACCCTAAATCTAATCTAAATCACTTCATAAACCTCTGTTGGTTTTCTATTTTTAGAAAATAAAATTATGCTTTTTGAGTTCCTTTCATCTGAAGGAATGTCACTTATTCATCTCAGAGCTGGTTGTTCTACTGTTTTTTCCATTTGGACAGAAGATTTTATAGTTTTGATTGTTCACCAGAGTGGGAAAAAAAGGGAGAGCTGTACAGCCTACATCAAACATTTCCTCATATAAAGAAATATCTATGAAGGTACAAGATGGTTTTTTCGTGACTTCTACATTTAATTTCTTATGTGATTTTATTATATTAATATACATTCTGTTTTGCTAAATAGAAAACAGCTGGAAAGTAATTTGGTCTTTTAATGATACTAATTCTTTTTTCCCATGTCTGTGAGGATTTAAATCAATAAAATAGTATTCTCACCAAGGACTCCATAAAATCTTAAAAATATATGTGAACTTCAGTTTTGTCATGGAATACATTTAGAGAATATAATTGCTCTTAATGTACCATGAAGAGGGGCTGTACTTTTTAAAATAGTTTCTAGGGAGGAGACATAACAGGATAGTTATTTTTCTATTTCTGGTTATAAAGGACTTCTCTGGTTGTCATCCAAATTATTGAACCATGTCTGTTCAATGTTTTTCAGTCTTTTACAAATAGGGTATTAGGAAACAGTTGAGAATTACCAAAGGAAACAAGAAGGAATCTGATGATTTGGGGTACTTAATACAACAATTAATAACAAATTGTCTATAGACTTATTAATAAACTTAATTTCTGTGTATATATACCAATGGGTTGTTTTTTTTTTTTTTTTGTATTGTAATTGGTCTGTCCCTTATATCACTCTATCCCAAGTTCACAACTAATATATCACATGAAAACATCTGTGTACTAGTTATGTATGCTTTTCATTTTTCCCACTGAAAGAATTCCCAATTCTCCCTCCCAATGTCATTGGGGAATTCAGCTTTGACAAAATCCACCATGAACTTCAGAGTGAATTCTTCAAAATACCTCATTTAAAACTGCTGCTTTCTCTAAAACAGAGAGAAACTTAGGGCTTTCAAAGGCCCTGATTCTGTGAGCCCTGGTTTCCATAGACAGTGAGTAGGACGTAATTCTGGCACTCAGCACAGAAAAGGGATCAGGGCTGACCAGCAGAGCTACCAGCTCACAGACTAAGCCAGGAAATTTCAATCCCAGCATGGCACCCAACAGCAGAGGGCTACAGTTTGGTTTGGCCCACTGTATGGACAGGAGTCACTCAGGAACTTAAATCAGGTCCAAAATATATTCAGCTTAAGTCCTCATTTAAATATGAGCACTGACAGGAAGAACAGGTTGCACATTTCAGCACTGGGTTTGGATATGGGTGGCAAGTGTGTTGTTGCCATGGGACGTGTGCCAAGTCCAAAGCTAACACAGAATCCACATTTCCAATGCCACTTGCTCACAAAAAAACAAACAATCTCAACAACAAAAATTCCCTCCTTCTCTACTGACATGACATAAAATTAAAATTTTGATCTAAACTGAGGTGTCTGTGGGTTCCAGACAGTGAGATATATGAATAGCTGTGGATTGTTCCTCACAGGAAGAGCTTCTGAATCACCTCTGACAAAGGTGGTGTACCAAACTGGCATTCAAAGCCTGAAGTTCTAGTTCTATTCATGGACTGTGTTCCCAATCCTCCTCTATGGCAAGGTAGTTGAGACAACTTGTAAAGGGAAGCAATTAAGCAGGTGTAAATAGCACCATGGAGCACTTAAGTGTGCTCTTTTCCACTGAGAACAGCCTAGTTAAATGAAGTTGTTAATTTAGTCATTTGTAGGAATGAGCATTACAGTTACATGCTAACACATTAATTAAATAGTCAAGATTCTGTCACCATGATTCGATTCACAATATTTCACTTGAGAACAATCAAGATTCATCCACAGATACACAGGCATATTAAAATGAATATTATGCAAAACCCAGTCTAGATTAGAGATATTCACTTGCCAGCTCTGTTTTATTTGGATAGGCAAAAGGAGTCATTCTTCTAACATATTTTCTAACATTTATTTAGCCAAGCCACTTGGTCACAGCCAAAAGGCTCTGTCAACATATGGTGTAAGATGTTTAAAACAGCATTTGTGGGTGATATCTTCACACATTTGATGTGTTAGATTCAATAAGGAAACTTAAATTAGACACACAGATTACAGCCCTGGTTTGGAGAGAGCTGTAGGATTCAGGAGGGCTGTGGGCAGCCCTGGAGTGCCCAGGTGCAGGCTCAGCTCAGCACTGGCCACAGCCACAGTGCCACGCACAGTGCCAGCTCCACGGGAGGTGGTGTGCTCTGGGTTTGGATGGAGAGCCCTGCTCCAGCTGGGAGCATGATGGCCAGGCATTGGCACCCCACAGCAGAGGATCTGCCCTGCTCCCAGCAAGCTGGTGCAATCAAAATCCTCTGGCTGATGCCTCCTGCCAGCTGCAGAAGAGACTCCATGCACTGCCCAGCACACTGGATCTCTTGGCAAGGCAGCCATGGGAAAAGTCTGGCTGGGGATGATGCACTGGAGAACTTTATGTGCTTAAAGGAGGTGTTTTGTTTAGGTTTTTGATTGCTTGTTTGTCTTTAAATAGCCTCTTGGAATCTAATCAAGCTCAGGACTCGGAGCTGGGGTGTTCTCTGAACTCTGGCACCCAAACTGTGTCTGTGCTGCAGTGAGGGTCAAGGTATATCCTACAAGATATGTCTTATTCCTAATATCAGCTTTTGCTCCTCAGTGCTTTTTGTTCAATGAGTTGACTTCCTGATCCCGTGGCTATTGGGCTTCTGAGGTTAATTCTTTTGCTGCAGGATGAAGAATTTTTTATAAGCAATAGGCCTTTTACAGAAGCCCTCAGGGAGCATTATCACACTCACAATAAGAGACAGTTAACATTTTTCCAACATACTCTTCATCTGCAAGAATAACTGAACCAAAAATCTGCTTTAAAGGAGAAGCAAGCAGAGACATAGCTTATAAAAATGGAAAGAAAAAAAAATTAAAAAGTGTCAAGAAGATTTTGCCAAAGTTTTCTGTTGCAGAATTGAGAATTATGTGCACATAGATTTCACCCATAGCCTCACCAGCTGTGTAAGAGTAGGAAAGGATTAGAAGTGCTACATTTTAAGAGAAAGTGTTGTGTTCAGAAATCATTGTCAAGTATGTAAAAGGGAAGGTGTCATGTTTAAAAATGAAATGTATTTTTTTCCTCTTCTTCATGCTCTCTTACTATTTCTTAGCTCTATAAAAGCTGGAAGAAAGTTTGTGAGTGTGGCAAAAGAAAAACTCCTTTTTCATCCTTTTCTTATGGAAAATATTTCAATTTCACATGGAAAGTACTTCTGAAAAAAGCTCTACTTTTCCAGTTCTACCTATGCAAGAAGCAGAAAAGATTAAAGGAGCTGTCAAAAGTTTCAATGTTAACAGCAGAGTGAAAAATAGAAACTAATTTTATCTAACTTTTCCTTTCCCTAGTATTCTTCTTGCTGTCACTCTCCAAAATATCCCCTGATGTTAAGTAAGAGCATGACTTGGCAAAGGTGGAAAAAGATCCTTCAGACTTCAAAACAGGGATAGCATTTCCTGTTTTTGAATCATCTTGAAAATGCAAATGAAGATTTCATAAAAATAATTTTCTAAACAGTCACTGACACTTTCCAGGCACTAAATTGCCATAACAAATCCATGTTAACTTGACAAATCAAACTTTGTTGGCCTCTATCTCCAGCCAAACTATTTAGTCATATTTTTATAGCTTATTGCAGACCACACCATTTTGTGCATCTCTGGTCTCACACAGGAACCAAGTTCCCTTGTCTGTGCACATTTTCTATATTGCTGTACCTCTAGCCTGCCTTATCAGATCAAGAAGCCACACTATTGCTTTTTTCCATGTCTCTTTCTATTTACCTTGCAATAATTTTCATTAAATCAGCTCCTGCAATCCCCAACTCCATGAGGGATCATGCTAAAAAGTCTGTGTGGTACAATTTCAAATGCAGAAGTTTCAGTGGAGAATCTCAGGAAAGAAAGAAGAAATCCCACAAACACTCAGACAAAATGACCCAAGCTTTTCAAAAGTCTGCCATTATTAAAGTAGAACACAAAACAGTGTCATTTGTCCTTCCTGCTGCTCAGCCCAGGCATTTGACAGTGTGCTGACCATGGGCACAGCAATGTGCCTCAGTGAGGGCTGGTTTGGCAGACTATTGCTGTGCTTGCTCTCTCAGGAATGTTTTCAGGTTAAAGAGTAAGTTACAGCCAGAAGGCTGACGGGAGGAAATGTTCCAACAAGACAAGGTTAATGACAGGTGCCATGAGCTGCTCAGCTGAGGCTCCTTGTCATTGCACTGCATCATTAATGAAATGGGTTCCCAGGAGAGGGTAAATACACTGAAAATTACTGTTAGAAATTAAAATGGGGAGATGGGGAGGAAAAAACGTGCTCACTCTCATTTTTGTGTTCTATATATCTCTGTGAGTACAGGATATCTTCTGCACATATGGCGTAGATGTGGGACCTGCTGCTCAGAGAAGAGGGCAAACCAGGTTTTCTCTGCTGGCACGGTAAAAAAGTAATAAAAAAATAATATTAGTCTTTCCAATCATTGGCCTGTGCCTCTATGTACGTTTCATAATAATTACACATTTTCACTGCACTACCCAAGGAGTCTTATGGCTGACCCACAATTTTCAGAGCCCTTCCTTCCTTGCAGGTAGGACAAGCTGTGATTTACTGCCATTGAATTCTACTAAGTTTAACAAGATTAATGGGGTTTCCACAACTTTAACAATCTCATTATCTTATGGTTTTAATATGTTACATGAAGTTATTTCAATCTTTGTGACAAATGGAATATTATATAATCTTTTATTACAACTGTTCTCAATATATTGAGTCTAGAAGTAATACCACTGTGCTTTCAGGTGGTTGAAAAAGGAATGAGCTGCCCAAATTCAGATGTGTTAATCATCATGTAGGACAGAAACACTAACCAAGAGACCTATAGGAAGGAGGGGAGGATTCAACCACATGGCAGATTCATGTACAAACACAGAAATGACACCTGTCCTAAAAGAGGAATGAAGGGAAGTTGTCTTATTCCACTATGGACTGGAAACAGGACAGGCTGCTTCAGGAACCTTCACCAAAAAAACTAACATCATATACCTCAAAAAGCTCTCCAGTGTAAAGTAACTTAGATGGAAAAGCCAATTATCCTTTACCCAAACTAGCTTTGAGGAGTTAGTTTGGCTTTCATTGGAGGGAGAGCTATTTCAGCACCCACAGCTCAAGCTATTCTAGAAAGTTTGGTACTTACAACCAATAAGTCACAAGGAATCACAGAGAGGGGAGTACAGTGGGGTATTTTGCCCATGTAAATGCAAAACACAGAAAGATGCTCAATTCTTTTAAATATTTTTGCTAAGTGAAACTCAAAAGGCTAAGTGGATAAGAAAACAAATTATGTAAATCACTTGTGCAAGGAACAGTCTCTTTTTACTACTACTCATATGTTTCTACAGAATGATGATGAATTTTTTTCCCATATTACATATTCCACTCTTTTCCAGGTTTCATATGCATTTAAGAGCATAGGAAACTAAGCAGGTAAAGTATATACCTTAGTAAATTTTGTCTTGTGGATTCATCCCACACAGTCTGCTTCCTTTGTCCAGTGTTTCCAGAACCCTATTTCAAATTAATAAGGGATAATTACACTAAAGACTAAAAAACCTATTTTTTCAGAGCTTTTGAATATAGTGTTTGTCTCTGTACTCTTTCCAGAGTGCCACACAAATGGAACAGAGTACCAGAGGCTTCCCTCATGCCTTGGGAGGGAGCAGGGCTGAGCTTTTAGTATGAGAGTCCTTAGGAATACAGAAAATCTGGCTACCATGTGTTTGTCATGGAAAATGAAATAAGAGCTCTCAATTTCCACCAGACAGGTTAACCTGCTGATGATTTTAGAACATTTTTCCAGTATAATTAAGAAAGAACTTTTTGGGAGATCTCACACATTCTGTCTCATAAATTTGCCATGCAGCCTGCAGTATCTGTTTCTAATTCCAGGAGTAATTAGATATCTCCTGGGACTTGCCCTGAATGTATTTTCTTGTTCATCTTGTATACTTCATATAAACTGATTTTGCATCTCTCTCATCAGAGAAAGCACAGCAGAACTATTAATTTTTGCCATTTAGAATTCTACAGTAATATGATGGCTAAACATATATGTACTCTCCTCTTCCCACTTTTATCTTATCTTAGATAAATACCACTTATGCTACTACTAGTAGTAGCTGAAATAAATAAAGGTGCCCTCTTTTAGCAGGAATATAATATTTGCTTCCCTGAGGCAAGTAACATGCACTATGTAAACCAGGCTGGCCATGCTAGGAAATGGTCCAAACTCTACCCAGGCCTGAAAACAGCCCAAACCTCAGCATTTCAAATATTTGCTTCCTCTCTGTGCAAGTGCTTTTCTCTCTCCAAAGAAGGGAATTTTCTCTATCAGGTTATGGTGTGTGGGCTCACCCATGGAGGGTTACTCAGCACTTCTGACTGAGGTGGCTACGTGCTCCAGATTGTCCCAACACTTTGGGAATAACTCAAGGGAGAGTGTCCAAGCAAGGAGGTAATTTCCAGGGTGACAGGCACAGGAGAAGCAGCACAGTGGATGGGTGGGCATGGTTCAAGACACCTTGGTGTTAGCATGTAGGTGTCTGAGTGTGTTTATTTCCATTACAGACAGAACAGATCCAAGCTGTGATTCAGGTCCTTAAACATCAGTGTTGAGCCATCTGACACCCCCTAGGACACCCCACAGGCCCCTACATTTTCTGGGTCATACCATGAGGCTCACATGGGTGTTAGGGTGCCTCAAAGGGCCCCAGGCACCTCCTGTGGTCAGTGAAACTGAGCTGCAGGTGCCTGCAGGTGCTCACAAAAGGACACTGCAATGAGGGCTGGAGCTGAGCCTGCCTGGGATGTGCTGCACTGCTCAAGTACAGATGGAAACCACAACACTGAGCTCTTAATTAACTCTTTTAATTAATAGAAATCATTGACACAAAATCATTGGCAGACCCTGGAACTGATGCAAAGCTTTCCAAATCCCAGCCACTCTCCTATCCAGTATGTGGACAAGGATAGCTACAAAATGGGAAAGATTAGAAAGGCAAGACTTCCTGATCCAGCAGGTTACCCTGATCCTGCAGGCACTCATAAAAGGTTGCAGATGCAGTCTTTTCTGGGCAACTCATCTTCTTTCATAGATCTTTAAAGTTAGTAATTTTTTAACATATACTATATTGCTGCAAATACTAATTTTCTATTGTTTTCTCTAATTTTAAATTAATTCAGACCAGAGGTGTCTGTGCCATTGGAATGACATATCTCTATAGAGCTCAATAAAGTCTCTTATGTGTATTAACTAAGCAATGTCTTACACTTATTGGAAACTTTATTTCAGTTGCAATCAATTTCTTTAGCAGTCTGAAAAAACACCTTATAGGCCACCGCTCCTAATCACACTTATGGTTAAATTTGCAGTAAATTATCACACGTGGATTGAAAAGCATTTTTTTTTTACCTATTGCATGATTACAGCTTCCTTTCTAATCAGTCTTCACTGGGTTTTGTGTATCAGCTATTAAATCAAGCCATAAACATATCCTTGTCAAAGATATCCTTGATATCCTTTCATTACAACCTACATCACTTTATTCCAAAAGAAAAGAACCTGACATGCCACACATTTGTCTACAGCTGTGAAGGTTATACTTATCATATCTAGAAATGGAAGAAAAATGTCATGTCTGCAGGTGCATCTTTCCATAGGGACAAAATGTGCCCCTCAGAAATATTTTTAAACACTTTGCTCTCTCTAGTTTTTCCAACTCAGATAATGTGATTTTCACCAACTCTTCTGGGGAATGTTCCTCAAAACTTTCCCTATCCTAATGTCATCCTACACAAACAAGGATTTCCACTGCTGACATTTCCCAAATGTTTGCCATCGTGTTGTCTCCACTGTCCCATTAATGTGATTAATCTTCTCCACACTCCATAACCGGGGCTCAATTTTCAGTCAGTAATAATTTTGTTTCCTTTCTGTTATTCTTCTGTTATCTAAATTCATTTTAATTCCCACCCACATCCTAGCACTATACAGCCAAATACTCTTGGTTGGAGTTTCTGTGGACCAGAACTGTGACATATCATCACACTGCTGGAAAACAGTGCCACAAGGTTTGCTGTGGGTGCACTTCTCGGAGCAGATGTACCAGCTAAGCTCCTGAAAGTGTACAGCCCCATGGATTACAGCTGATCCAGCCACATCAGCACCCTGTCCTGGGTCTGGATCCACAATGCAGTGGGAAGGGGTCTCTCATGCCTCTTCACACAGCACAGCAGGCAGCAGGTGACCCCCAGGCTCTGCTTCCTGTGGCATTTTTGCTCCTGACCTGACAGGGCAGTGCACCCCAAGAGAGCTTTCCATTTGCAGCATTGCCACATTGCAAATTCAGCATTGGTTTTGTCGTAGATGTTATCAGCACAGTCCCAGCTTTTGCTAGAACATTTATGTTTAAATATTTACAGTTTCTAAAGTTTGTTCTCATATTTAATACAGATATTTATTCCACATGTTTACTTGCATTTTCCAAGCACAACATTGCTAAGTGATTTTCTAACTGTAGCTCTGCCCTCCATCCTTTTGCCTTATTGCTCAGTTCTCAAGAGGATTGCAGTGATTCCTTGTATAGTATGTGTTGCAAATTGGTCCCTTTGGTCCAGGACACCAAAATGTAAAATGAGACCATTGTAAGCACAATACAAGGACAAATACCTGCACAGGGGCAAGCTCTAACCCACAATGTATGCACATAGAGCAGAGGGTTTTCTGGAGGCCATGGCATCATCATAAATAGGCTGATGCTGAGCTTCCTACACAGCCCATGGTGGCACAGATCTTTCTTTTCAACCTGGCCCCTCATTGTGGCAACATTTTTGGTAGGAGTGGCACAAAGCCATTACCTTCTTATTCTTTCAGCCCACAAAAAGTCTTCAAAACATATAAGGCCCATCCTTGCTGGAAGTAAACAAGCAATCCACTGCAACAACATTCACAGTTTGCTATTAATCCTACTAGCCTGCAAATTCCCTTTTCACTCTTACTATTTCCTGTACGCAGTGCATGGTAGAGTTCTTTCTCTTTCCCATGACGACGTTGTTTATTTCTCATTATTTCCCAGCTGATACATTAGCTGTTTGAGAATTCAATTAGTTGAAGTTATTTTTATATTTATGCTATAATTTTGCAATTAATATTGCAAGTAAACTATGTGTTCACCAAACTAATGAAAATGCCATAGATATCCAGTAATTGCTGTGACAATCTGCTGGGGAGGCCATTGCAGTGCCCTGTCACTCTCAAGGTAAAGAACCTTTTCCTAATATCCAACCTAAAACACTTCTGGCACAGCTTCAGGCCATTCCCTCAGGTGCTGTCCCTGTCCCCACAGAGCAGAGATCAGTGCCTGTCCCTCCTCTTCCCCTCCCAATGGAGCTGTAGCTGCACTGGGGTCTCCCCTCAGTCTCCTCCAGGCTGAACAGACCCAGTGCCCTCAGCCCCTCCTCACTGGCTTCCCCTCAGGGCCCTGCACCATCTTTGTTGCCCTCCCTTGGACACACTTAACAGTTTAATATCATTTTTACACTGTGACACCCAAAACTGCCCCAGCCTGAAGAGCAATTCAACTCTCCATAAAGTAGATACGCAGTGGCTGTTCAGCTGAATTGTTCACTGATTGCTCTTACTGGATCTTCATTAGTGGTGCTGGGAGCTTAGACACTTCATCACAGAATCACAGAATGTGCTGAGTTCAAAGAGACCCACAAAGATCAATGAGTCCAACTCCCGGCACTGCACAGCACCAGGAGTCACACCCTGTGCCTGAGAGAACTGTTCAGAAGCTCCTTGAGCTCTGTCAGGCTGCTGCTGTGACCACTTCCTTGGGGAGCCTGTTCCAGTGCCCAGCCACCCTCTGGGTGAAAAACCATTTCCTAATATCCAGCCTAAACCTCTCTGACACAGCTTCAACAGAGCAGGACAATCCCTCCCTTGCCTGGCTGTGATGCTGTCCCTGATGTCCCCAGGACAGGGTTGTCCCTCCTGGCTCCAGGGCTCTGCTGGCTCATGTTCAACTTGCCACTGACCAGAACCCCCAGGTCCCTTCCATGGCACTGCTCTGCAGCCCCTCATTCCCAGTCTGTCTGTACATCCAGGGCTGTCCCACTCCAGGTGCAGAACCCAACACTTGTTTCTGTTACCCTTCATATGGTTGGTGATTGCCCAGCTCTCTAATGAATCAAGGTCTCCCTGCAGGGCCTGTCTGCCTTTGAGGGAGTCAGCTCCTTCCAAGAGTGTCTGGAAAGGTACCCAGCAGAAAATGGCCTGGAGGTGCTGGTTGATTATGAGCCAGCATGTGCCAGGTGGCCAAGAAGACCGTGGTGTCCTGGCCTGTATCAGCAATGGTGTGGCCAGCAGGAGCAGGGCAGTGACCACAATGACCACCCCCTGTATGCAGCACTGGTGAGGCCACACCTCAGGGGCTGTGTCCTGTTCTGGGCCTCTCAAAAACATTGAAGGGCTTGAGAGAGTCCAGAGAAGAGAAACAGAGCTGGTGAAGGGTCTGGGGCACAAGTCTGATAGGGAACAACTGAGGGAGCTGGGGTTGTTTAGGATGGGGAAAAGGATGCTCAGGGAGACTTTATCACTCTACAACTGCCTGAAAGGAGGCTGTAACCAGGTGGGAGTTGTTCTCTTCCCTAATGTAATAAGTGATAGAATGAGAGGAAATGGCCTCAAGTAGGAGAGATTTTGACTGGATATTAGGAAAAATCTTGTCACAGAAAGGGTTGTCAGACGCTGGAACAGGCTGCCCAGGGAAATGGTAGAGTTGCCATCTCTGGAGGTATTTAAAAGATGCACAGGAACATGCTTTAGTGCTAAACTTGGCAGTGCTGGGTTAATGGTTGGACTCGATGTTAGAGGTCTTTTCAACCTAAATGATTCTATGATTCTATTAAAAAAATTAAATTATGTTATTGTGATTGCCTTCTCAACTCTTCCCTAGTATTTCTCAATTAATCAACTGCACAAATATGTCCAATAATTTTGGCAGCATGTAATATAAGTCCTGACTTTCAGCTTTGACTAACACTTCTGTATTTTTCAATTTGTTTTGGTAGAACCTCTTTTAGTTTACTAGCTCAATTCCCAAATGGCTTTTATGCAACTCAGTTTCATAGTCTCAGTGCTGTCTTTCATAGGCAAGCTGCTGAACTAATTAAAAATTACACAAATTAATAATACATTCCTTTATTTAAAAATGTCAACAATATGGAGTAGAAATAGCTGCAAGTAAGCCTTTCCCAAACAAAAGTCTGAAAAAAAAAGTCATAACAGCAGCCCATCTTGTTACTGCAAAGATATTAATGTTAAAAGTAGCCAGAGACCTGCCCAGGATAAAAAAAAAAAAAAAAAAAATGCAGTGAGTTACAGGGTTCTGTGCTTTGCTGGCATTTAATGTCCTGTTTGATCTTCTCTGTGCAAAATTATTTCTACAATTTTAGAAAGAGTTCTGATTTACTTACTGGCAACATTCAGAAAAGTTCCAAGTGTTTGCACATACATTGTGCAGAGAGTTTTTCTGATGGCCTTGGCATAACACTTCAGAGAGAAATTGGGTGCCTTTTCCAGTAACCTGGGAAATGAATTGGCCACCTAGCCTGGGCATTGATATGTGCATCCCACAGTGTAAAGTTCAGGAGTCAAAAGCCAGCTCCTGACAGAAATTTGTTGTGATCTGGGAATGATACAAGAGTTGCTTAATCCAAGACACTGCATGGTGAGAACCTAAGCTCCAGCCCAAAAAATCACAATAACAGGAGTTTTAATTCCTGGAAGTTGGGTCAGGAGAGCAGATCCCTGCTCTTCCTGCCCTCCACACCATCAGCCCAGTACTCTGAAGCTCTGTGGAGTGGTGTCACCTCTCTCTCCCTTCTGTGTCTGTCCACAGTCACCTTGACTCACAAGCAGGGAAGGTGAGTGCTGCCATAACTGCCTGATTGTCAGGGTGCCCAGCTGGAAGGGGGAAGGCAATGGGGATCTCCTTCAAGTTAGGAAGAAGCAGAAACTGAATCCAGGTCTTCAACTTCCTGATGCAAGTATGGAAAAGCAGATGTTATTGCTGGAAAAGCTTTGAAATTAATAAGTGTTCTCAGCTACAAGTCCTCACCTCTAAGAGGGTTCCAGACTCTGTGCTAGCCTTATGCAAACTTTCTGATATATAAATTAATGAACCCCAAACAAATAAACAAAAAGTTTTACTAAGTCCAGACAAGCCTGTTTTCACTAGCTCTGAAAGTACGGAACAAAAAGGACTGAGAGATGGGAGCTGGCAAGACGTTATCTTTAATAAGCAAAATGTCACTTGTCACCACTGGGACAAAGCTGCATTGCTTGGGAGTGCTCATAGGATACAGGTTTGGCAGCTTCATGTACTGACACCAACTCACCAATGAATGTTGGCACATAGTACTTCAGAAAGGAAAAACTTTTACCCCCTGAAATTTGATTACTCAGAATGAAATGAGACTAAAGAAGGTGAAAACAGGAGCTTAAGATCAACTTTAAGCAGTAAATCAAGAAAAAACACGAACATTTTCGTCTTTAATGCAGCCTAGGGAAAGTTTTATATCAGTATCCAACATTGAAAAACAATTATTATCCCTTTAGGTGAGCTCCTGTATTGCTGAGTAACTTCATTTTCCAGTCACACAGAAAGAATGCACATTACTATTCCCTGGAGAAAGAGAACATGCCAGAGTAGTGATGGGGGCACTCAGGGTTTCTGCCTGAGAGTCCTTTTGTGACCAGACTCACATAATAAGAAGTCACACAGTTAAACTTGAGCAGATCATTAATTTGATAATGGGAAAGAGCCAAGTCCTTATGAAATGCCCCAACTTCTATCATTTAGCAACAAATCAAAGGGAAACCATGAGGACAGAAGGCAAAATTACTGTTAGCACAAATGGCACAATGAAGAATGTCTGATAATACCTAATAATGCATCAAGCAGGATGGGCTGTACTGTACCAATACATTGCATTTCTGCTCCTTGGCAGCCACTGCTTGCCAAGGGCACCCAAGGGCAAACACTTCTAGTCCACAGCACACAAAATCTTGAGGATCCAGATGCTTCTAATAGATAGAGTCCTGTGGTCCTAACAAAGGGGGTGTCAGTGCTAGGGAAGAAGGAATCTGGATTCAATTCTTTTTGCCAAGCCTTGTCCTGAAATCACCAGGAGTTATTTCCAAAAAAAACCACACTGAAAACAGGATTGATGCTCTAGAAACAACACCTGGGAAGTGTTTCCAAAGTGCTGGTGCTCTGGGGTGGGGGAAAGTCATCATTGTTTTAGATTGTGGATGACACTTTTGAGACATCTAACTATCAAAACAAAACAAAACAAAATCCACCAAAACACACACCCCCCCAATAAAAAAACAAACAACACAAAAAACAACAACAAAAACAAACCAATAAAAAAAAACCTCAATCAAAACGCTTACCAAACAGGAGATGTAATCTGGTGGGTTTCAATTAATCTGTTGTGTCCTGTCACTTTTATGCAAGTACTGCAGTTAAAAAATAAGTAGGAATTTTTGAGCTGCTTGTGCCACTTCTATTCACAGTAAAAGAGAAGAGCTAGACCAAGTAATCAATTCTTGCTTTTCTCTTCAGATCAACATGCTTTATCTCCATGCCATAAACAAAAGGCATGAATCAAACTCATCACTTAAACACTGATGTTTACACGTGTTTTGTAAGCATAAAAATACAAAATGGTCAAATGGAAGTAATGGGTTTTACATCTCAATACCTGTTCTGTAGCTCTAATGAAAAATAACCATTATTGACCCAATAGTTAATGAAGTAAATATTTCTCATGCTTCCCTTATTGTAATGAATATTTTTTCAGTTGAAATCTCCAATATTAGGAGCATATATATCAATTGCTGAATAGCAGCAGCTCTTCTCATTGGTGTCACTCATTCCTTCAGAAGGGGCAGATTTAGAACAGCACAGGAGCAGTAAGGACTACACCCTTCCCAGGCTGTTGCAAAGGCAGGCAGAGTCAGGCCCTCCCTCTGTAGTCTTCCCAAGATTAGCAAGAGATCTAACTAAATGATTAATATTACTGTGTAGTGAGAATAGCTGCTGGATACAGAAGGATTCTTTTGTAAGCCGTTCCCACAGGCAAGGCTTTAAACTTTCTATGGAAATACAGATAAAATTTTAGTTTCAAAAAGAAATTAAAATCCCAACAGTTAATTAATGTTGTATAACTGGTCACATGCTAAGAAAGGTGAAAGCCAATATTTGCTTCTCCCACTTCTTGTTTGCAATCTCCAGCGTGCAGTGTACCAGGAGCAGCAGAATAATGGCAAATGGGGAGAGCAGATGAGAAAGATGTCGTGTTAGAGGAGAGTGATCACTTCATTTTCACAGCTCTCCTTTGCTTTTAAACTTTTGAAAGGAAATGCTACAGATCAATAGGTTTCCTCATTAGCCAACTTAAGCTCCTGTCTGTGAATACCAGGAACAGCCTTGACTTACATACAGATGAGCTGTACAGAAGAGAGCTGAGCTGACTTCCCTTGCATTGTGGATTTTTTTTCTGGACTGAAAGTTTATATGTCAGGAAATAAAGGCTGAACATATAACTTGTTCTTTCAAATTCAAGCTCTTGGGCACTGTAAATTTCCTTTCTCTCCTGCCCAAAGCTTTGTGAATTTGCCCTGCTGATCTTCACTTTCTGGCCTTGATTTTAGGGGAATGCTTCCTATTCTGTTCAGATTTTCCGGTGAAAGAAGAGCAAATGACCAGCTCTCTTTGTTCCAATTGTTCCAGTTTCTTCTTTTCCGATTTGAAAACCTTGATACCATGCTTAGGAATAAACACCTTGTGAATTATTTCATGATATTAAAAAAAATTGTTTCAAGTAAGGATACTGTTTCTCTACATTTTCTGAATTTCACAGGATAAAAGCAGTTTTACTGCACAGCACTATGATGATACAGCTCACAACTCCAAATAGTATTAATTTCCAACCCCAAGCATTTTAGCAGAGAGAATTTTATAAGTACTGAAACCTTGACAGCAGATACATTTTCCTTACACCTGCAAAACATCTCCACATTTAATAACTGTGCAGGAAAATGCTCAGTTCTCCTTCTCCTAGGCTCCTCAAATCTGCTTTCTGCACCCAGGAGCTGAATCCATGGCAGTGAGCAGAGTTTTTTGACATCAGTTTTCAGGCAAGTAAAAAGCTGCAGATCTTTACAAAGGAATCTCTCTGTTCCTTTGTTTCTAATTATTTTCTGTTCTGTCAATTTAAATTGGAAGCTTCTTGCTACAGGAGCTATCTCTGACTTATCATATAAATTAAGTTGTATAACCATATCTGAGGAGGGTGAAACCAAACCTTTGCCCAGGGTATGAGCAAAAATGTATTTTCTAACATTTTGCATTCTGCTTCCTGACAATTTTACCTTGTCAATTTAAAACTGTAATTATTTGAGTCAAGACACATCTCCAGCTGCAGTTTACAGAGAAAGGCAAATTCCAAAGCCTGTGGCTCCTGCATTGGGGTGGGTGGGAGCTGCTGCCTCTTCACCTCTGCATGGCCAGCAGCACAGAGCCCAGAGCTGATCATTATTTATGTTTTGCATCCAGGGGTTGTGAAGGGCCTCAACTCTGTCCCTCAAAGGAATGGGAGACGTGGGAACAGCCCCCAGTTCAAATGGAGAGCTCTGTGCCAGCACACTGCTCTTTCAGCAGGTGTCACAAGTGCCTGTGTCACCTCTCCATGCCCTGGACACCCCCCTGTCCTCTCTGCAAGTCTCTGCAGCTGCCACCACTGCTGATGCAGTGAAGTAAATGCTCAAAGCCACATGTATCCTGCCTGTGCAAGTACTTCTAGCAAAATAGCAGCAGAAACTTAAATTGACTTCTAGGTGATGGATTCTTTTTTTCAAGAATATAATTTTGTGTATTTGATTATGAAATCAATAATGAAGAAAAATGCCTTTTTTCTGTCACAAGCCAGCTTTGAAAAGTGATGATTCTTCATTTCCTAATTTGATTTTTAGCTAATCTATTGACCTTATGCAGACCTTTTGTTTTATTTTTGAGTGGTAGGGAGGAGGTTCTCAGGGCATTTGAGAAAGCCAGAGGAGCTGTGAAGAAAATTTAAGTCTAAACCTATTATTTTCATGAGAAAAAAAGTAAAAATTGCATTTTTGGGCAGTAAGTGTTACAAGGTCTTCTCTCTTCTTTGCATTTGTGTTGTGGGACCCCAAAATTGAAATTATTAGGCTAAGATACAAAAAATAAACTAATTCAAAGTATCTTTCTGGATTATATGAATTTGTCATGTGAATTAGGCTTTGAGTATCCTCTGTGCTCAGCAGGCAGACACACACCATGTACATCTTAACAGGCTTAGAGAAAGATGCTCACTAAATTCCATTAATTTCCAGCAGCCTGAGTGGCCATCACTTCTTGCTTATTTCATGTCTGATCCTGCAGTCTGACACTTGAACAACAACATCATCCCACACAGAAGGGACCAGCGAGGATGTGAGGAGCAAGCTGGGTCTCTACCCCTCTCTCATGCCCACAAACAGCAACAGGAAGGCACTGCCCTTGCAAGGTTTTGGTCAACCCCTGGGGGTCCCTCCTTTCCTAGCAGCTTTGTGCTCTTTCTTATTCTCCATTTCTGTGCCCAATGTTGTGCCAATATGTTTTTGCCTTTTCAGAGCTGAGGGAAAGCTGCAGCTCTGGAGGGCACGTGGGTACCCAGACCAAACAGCAAGGTGATTTGGGGCTTAAAGGCATTCCAGCTTGAACTTGGTCTCACTGGCTGAAATGCCTGGTACATTTTCTCCTCTGCTTTGGCACATCATCCTCTGCTATCCCTCGGGATTAATTTTTGTTCTGACCAGGAGGAAAGCACCCATGGTGCAGAGAAGAGCTGTCCTTCCTGCTCTAATAACAAAGCCAGCAGGATCATTGCTTTTTCAAGAGAAGGTTTTTTTTTTGTTTGTTTCTGAGGGAGATAAAATCCCGAATGAGCACTGGTGGCATGACCTGCTTGAGGAAGGGCATCTATTTGTTGATTTTCAACTGAGCAGCTGGCAAAAGTGAATATTAACATTCAGATAGAGGACTAGGCAAGTAAGGCAATTTTGGGGGTTTAGTACAAGATACAGGCTGGGCTGGAGATCCCACAGCTCACTACAGCAGGGTCCTTCATCTCTTAGTGCTTCTGCTTCATATATATATTCTCTTCTAGCTAAAAATATCATCTGATAGGTTGATTAGTCTTAGATTTCTGTTCAAAAATAGTTGGTACTGAATGTAGCTGGACTATTCTATAACCTACAAAATGTGACCTGAAGAGACCCAAAAGGACAAACACAAGCTCTATGTGTAAGGTAGTATTGCATTTTTATAGTACAGAGCCTTTTAATGGGTAACTGGAAAGGAGCTGGTAGTATCACGGTCTGGACTTACCCTTGTGTTTGGGATTTAGACATATTGCAAGAGGCAGCTTTATTCAACTAAAAATCCACACAGCTGTGATCTTGTATCTTTGTTAGCTGAGAGGTGCATACCAGTAATAACTCATACACCTGAGAGCCAAAACTGCTTTGATTCACTTGGGACCTACATGAAATACCTTTACATTGAAGCTATTTTCCAGCACATTGGTCATTATTTATTAGAAGAGATACATCAATGAGCAGAACAGACATGTTCAGAGTGCCAATAAACCTTAAGTCTGAGATTTTGACTTCAGAAGGGGAGGCTGTAAACTGATGGGAGAAACACCGAGGCAGTACTCTGCAGAAAAATTTGTCCAGAAATAGTTTCAGGTGCTTTGAACAGATAAGAAACATTTGAATATGCACCTTTAGATACTCTACATTAAGCAAGTGCTTACTTTTTCTTCTGGGTGATTTGTGACACTGCATGACATCTACTATGAAACAAGACTCCTGACAGAAATAAAGGATAATAGTTTTTAAAGCTGAGTGGAAATGTGGAGTCTTTCCATTGCCTTTAATGGGCTTTGGATTGATTCCAAACAGGCTGCAGTGATGTGTTGCTCACTATAATTCACAGGCTCTTGCCCTTGCCTTGTAACAAGAGAACATCTCCCAGCAGAGCTGTGCAGCCTGTAAAGCTCCACACTTGGGGCTGAGGCAGCACCAGCAGCACCAGCCAGGGGTAGTGCCATGCTTGTGGCTTAGGATGGTCTTACAGGGATAGAAAAAGCCCTGTCAAAGGCAAATGCCAGCCCCAAAAACTGTCATGGACACAACCTTGCACCACTGCTCTCTGCCAAGGGGTCCCAAAGTCCCAGCCAAGAAGTTGTTCCATGTTTTGGGTGCATGGCTTTCCTGCATGGAATCACATATCTTGTGGATTGGGGCTGGGTTGGGAAGGGGACCCCATTGACCACAACAGGTCATCTGGTTGAGCTCCCTGGTCAGTAGGGTCATCCCAGAGCACGTGGCACATACGAGGCTGGGCAGGGAGAATGACAGGAAGAATCCAAGGCTTGTGAGAAAGATGCTGCTCCTTAGGTGCTGCGCCTTGGGCAGGGTTCACCATGGTGCTACCAGTCCCCTGAATCTGGGTTTCTGCTCTCCCTAAGCTCAGCAGACTGGTGGTTTTGAATTCAATTTCATTATTGGTGTGAATAGGAGTTGCAGGTTGTTTTCTCCATGCTGGGTAGCTCCAAGTTATACTTATGCATTACTGGCTGGAGCTTAGGCTTCAATGCACAAAGATTTGTGTGCACATAGTAACACACCTCAGAAATTAAAAGACTGAATAATTACTAGATATAGAACTCCTTGGAGAAAGAAAAAGGTCATTCTGCAAAAGAAGTGTCCTTTAATTTCTGAAATGAAGCTGCTGAAATAATGCTCATAGCAAGGTTTAGCTGCAGAGCTCTCATCAGTTTTATTAATAAGAATTACTTCCAGCCACTCTGTGTGTGAAGCACTGTGACTCCAGGCAGACTCACATCTCCTGTCAGGTATAAACACAACTATCAGCTCTCCTGATTTGTGTGTGACTGTTAAGATGAGGTATGAAGGAGACAGGCATCATATCCCATTCTGAAGCAGCTGGCCTTTTGTGAGAAGCTAATTTTATTCATGAGCAAAACTGATTTGCTAAATACAGCCTATAAAACCAGAATTTAAGGTGGGTTTTATTATAATCAGAAAAATAAAATATTAGCCTTTCCACATCATATAAATCCATGCATTCTTTTAATAAGCAAAATTCTTTATTCTGCTTGTTCATTGACTATAAGTTAACATCTAAAATCTTGGCAATGGTCTTTGATACATTTGCTGAGACAAAATATCATTATTAATAATTAGAGCAGAGTAATTCTAAAATATTTTGCTGCACTTGAACAATTATCTGGGTAATCACTGACAGGAGTGTATAGGCAATGATGCCAAAGCACTGAGATGAGATCTTTATTGTTTTCTAGTCTTAACCTCAAATTAAAAATCACAATGAGCCAGTGGAATTAATGTAGGCATCACACAATGTTATCCCACAAAATTTTATGCAAAGACTGACTACTTTCACATTCACCAGTTCTGTGTTCAACCAAATTTCTGTGTGCACACATGGCCATGCTCACAGAGCTCCCCATCCTCTGCCAGCCTCTTATAGTAGGAACCTTGTCCTAGTGGAATTCTCCACTTCTGCAGGCACAGCTCAGTGCTGGGGATGCTGCCCACCTGAGGAGCACAACCACTGAGAGCTTCTCCATCTGAAAACACGGACTGCTCACTGCAAACCCAGGTCTATAAAAAGTTCCTGCTATCACAGCCCTCCTAAAGCAGATTTTGGAATCCAAGAAGTCCTACATAATTGAAGAGTTATGAAGTAATTGTAGACAAATAAGCAGTGCTACTGCAAAGTCCTCATGAGTCATCCAAATTACAAGCAGAACTGAAGAGTGGTGGCTCACCAGGTTAGGCAGCAAGAGAGGATTTTGTTTTACTTTGCAGGCCTGCAGTTTACAACCCTTTTACACCCTCTTACTGAGTGGTTTGCCTGCTGTTCCAAGGAAACTATTTATTCTGCTGGAAGTCTCATTTTGTCTTTCAAGCTTTTCTTTAAACTGTCATTGCTATATAAATAGAATCTAAGCTAAAAAGTAACATTTAAAAGTGTTTAGCAGGGACTTGCTTTCATACCAATATAGACTTGTGTGTGAGTGTGTACATGCATAACATACAAATGAACAAATTGAATTAATACATTAAAAACCCAAAATACCCAAGCACCAAAGTTCACTCTCTTGTCAACACTTTTATTTGGAGAAAAAAATGAACAGTGAAATCGTTGAAGTAATTCTCTAAGAACAAAGTCCTGACATAAAGCCAAAACAATTATTTTTGAGATATCCTTATTATTTAAAAAATAATTATTATTTTTAAAAGATATAATAGTCAGGTGTAAGATAACATATAATTTTAAATGTCAGATTTTATATTCAGGAGAGTGTTATAGAAGATGTAGCTTAGGACAGAGCAAGTGAAATCACTGCAGCCCTTGGTGAATGACTAAGAGCTTTATGATTTAGGTGTCCACATTGTATCACTAGTTACAAGGTGACCAGAGATATGATCTAGAGAAGACCATCATGTAAAACACAATGTTTTTGGAAGGTAACCAATACCTATTTTTCCTTCTTGAGGAGCTTGTTTATTTTCTTAGGCAGTTTTCAGTTGAAATTAGCAGCTGATCAGTTCTGCAGCTGATTAATTTTGGGAGCTCTGCAAGGCCAGGGAAATTTATGTAAATAAATTAGTATCTCTAGCTCAGTTATATACTTCACCCCATCCACACAAACTTTTGTGCCCTGAATGAGAAACAGCTACAGTGGATCCACCTTCTGCTCCATTAAATCTAAGCTCCTGTAGAGCTCATTAATTTCCAGCACTGATTGATCTTTTTCTGCGTTCCAGAAGAAACCATTAAACAATAATGCCTAGCAGTAAAGTTAATTGTGCATCTACTGGATAGTAATGTCAGGTGAATGTCATTAACTGGAGCATAAAAGCATCTTTATCATAATTTCAATAGTGACTGAAGTCCTGTGAGTGAACACTGGTGATAGAGTGAGAAGAGTATTTAGTTTTCTAGGTTGCTTGATTTCCGTTGCATCATTTTATATAGACAGATATTTTACATTAGATAAGAAACACTTTTTATTATATTGACTGCCTTACAAAAGTCCTACTGATCACACACCTTTTGCTCAGTCACTCATGATTTCAGAATAAGAAAGATTATTTTTAGAGTTATAGAAGAGGCCAGTATCCTGGAATTTTACAGTGCCTTTTTGGGCCAGAGCCACAGAACCTGATAGTCCTTTATCTTCTAACAACACCCAGAGTACTATGCTGCCTCACTTTAACTTGTGTGGTGACTTGCCTTCCTGCTAGGAACTGGAGATCACTACAACTAAAACTAAACATGACATTTCTGATTATTAATACACAGATGTGATATACATTTTAACTCTCTTTATATAGAAACCAAACCATTTGTGTTCTGCTAAACTGTTAACTTGGACAACATCTTACAGGAATGAGCACAGCACTGATTATGTATTTTACAAAAAACAGAATTCGTTTTAAATATGGATATAGGAGAAAAGCAAAAACCTTTTTCTGCCCTTGATTGTGCCTGAAGTTATACCTACATATGGTGGTTTTTTCCAGGTCTTTTTGAAGTACTAGAAAACATATATTCAAACTGTTATCTTGGTTTAGGTTCTGATCATAACCATAAGGGGATTGAATCAACTGGAGAGTTATAGGATTGCTAAACTTTATAGTTATCTTAAAACTCTAGACCTAATTTCATGTTAGATAAATGGAAATTAATGCATCCCCTAAGGCAGATTTCCAAAATGGGTCAAACAAAATGCACTTTAAAATTGTCTGATGCACTTGGTTGAACAGGGAACATCAAGTAAAAGAATTGATGTGAAACAATGACTTAAATTTTGGTTAGTTGATTCCTATACTCCCATTAGAGCCACTGGAGCCTGAAGAGCAATTCAGCTCTCCATAAAGTAGATAGGCAGTGGCTGTTCAGCTGAATTGTTCACTGATTGCTCTTACTGAATCTTCATTAATGGTGCTGGGAGCTTAGACACTTCATCACAGAATCATAGAATGTGCTGAGTTCAAAGAGACCCACAAAGATCAATGAGTCCAACTCCTGGCACTGCACAGCACCAGGAGTCACACCCTGTGCCTGAGAGAACTGTTCAGAAGCTCCTTGAGCTCTGTCAGGCTGCTGCTGTGACCACTTCCTTGGGGAGCCTGTTCCAGTGCCCAGCCACCCTCTGGGTGAAAAACCATTTCCTAATATCCAGCCTAAACCTCTCTCACACAGCTTCAACAGAGCAGGACAATCCCTTGCCTGGCTGTGATGCTGTCCCTGATGTCCCCAGGACAGGGTTGTCCCTCCTGGCTCCAGGGCTCTGCTGGCTCATGTTCAACTTGCCACTGACCAGGACCCCCAGGTCCCTTTCCATGGGTCTGCTTTCCAGTCCCTCATTTCCCAGTCTGTCTGTACATCCAGGGCTGCCCCAGGTGCAGAACCCAGCACTTTCCCTTATTGAACTGTGTATGGTTGATGTTTGCCTGGTCCTCTTATTTGTCAAGGTCTCTCTGTAGGACTTTGAGGGAATCAACAGCTTCTCCCAGTTTTGTATCATCTGTGAACTTGCTCAGAATCCCTTCCAGTCCTTCATCCATTTATGAAGATGCTGGATAGCACAGGCAGAGGATGGAGCCCTGTGGAACTGCATTAGTGACAGGTGACCAGTCTGATGTCACCCCATTACTGAAACCCTTTGTGCCCAACCCATGATGTGGGATGTCCAGCTGTGTGCTGGACATTTTATCCAGGAGGATCCTTTGAGAGACAGTATTGAAAGTTTTACTGGAAATGCTTTGGATATTGATGAGCACTTCTTGTACAGGGTCAAACATTCTCTGTTTCTCATCTTGTCCCACACCAGAGAGTAGATCAGGAGCAGGATAGAAACTGAGAGGAAACATAACCAGGAGAGCTGACCCAAAGCAGCTCAGGAGATACTCCAAGCCATGTGATGCTCAGCAATAGAAATGTGGAGTTTTGTCTTGCAAGGAAGCCATCCCTTGGTACATGGATCTACTTGAGATAGTGAATAAATGCCTTTGCATAATCTGTTTTATTTTTTCTCCCTCCTTTATTTATTAAATGTTCATAATCTTGACCCACAAAATTTCTCAGTTTTGCTCTTCCTGTTCTCTTCCCATCCCACCTGGAAGAGGACTGAGCAGAGCTGTGGGGGTGCTGTGGGGTCAGCCTACTGTAACACTTTTCTTTCAAGAAAATCTCAATACACCAAGTCTCAAAAAGTCCCACCAGCATGGTGAAAGAGGACTTGGCTGTAGTTTAATCCTTCATTATTCCTCATCTTTTACTTCCCAGAACCTGCACTTCCCTCCTTTTGACATGCTGCTCTTTATCAGATCTCCTTAGGTTTTTAAAGGAATCATTTCCTTGAGGTAACAAGGCTGAGTATGTAGAAGGGTTAAGCCCAACTCACAGGGGAGCTGAAAATGGGAAGTTCAGTTAAAGAAATGAACATATTAAATAATAAACAGGCTTCCAAGAGCTTACTCAAACTAAGCCTTGCTTAAGCGTCCAAGTGGAGAATAAACTCCTCTTATGTTATTACCAAAAGTTAAATATTTTCAAAAAGTTTTCTTATTGTTGCTGGACAGTTTGACAGTAAATGTTCACTGGCAAATCGTGCAAAACCATAATCTTCTTCTCCCTTGAGACACTTAGTTGCAAACAGGCATTCAAATAATTCCCACCAGGCATCCAAGATTAAAAAATGAATATGTTCCCACACTTGCAGATTAGTAGAAGGTACATCTGAACATTGGTAATTTCAAGATCACTGGAGCATGGCTTTACCCATAACCAGAACAACACAACAGTCTGTTTGGGATTCTGCAAGTAAAATGAATATATTTATAGAAGTGCTAGTTTGACACAAGAGAAAAACAAAAGTTTGACATTTGGCTGCGTTCAGACTACTGACCTTGTCTGAAGTTAAGTCCAAAATCAACTGCTAAGAAAGTAAAATTTCCTATCTGAAAGGTTTTTCCACAAATATTTTTACAAACTTCGTCTTTCTACAGTTTAAATGTAAGTAATTATGACAGCAAACTGTATTGCTCAACTTCTAATAATCTCAAAATAGAAGAGATGCTTCATTTTTCTTCCGCCAAAATGTAAGTTTTCCTAGTACTCCACATGCAACAGCATTATAGAAAATCTGGGACTTGCTTTCCATATTATATTCTGTACAAGTGTTACTTTCTGGTCTAAAATCTTTCAGTGTGACTGTTTCACAGAAATTCAGTAGATATGGAAAAGAATACTAAGTACTACCGTTAAGAATTAAGTTTCAGTTCTGCAAATACCTAGAAATTTTCTGGATAGTCTCCAAAAGTCAACTGTACTCCCCTGTTGTACATTGTTCAAGCTTGTCAGAGAAATGAACGAGAAATAGAGAAGACTAAGCAGGATGTAAAGGCCCTGCACTTCATGTTCTGATCAAATCTCAAACATTTATTCCTCCTTCTTTCAATCAGATTTCACTGATGGCCTGAATTCTGTCAGTTACTTAGCACCTATCACTCCTGATCTCATTCACAAGTCAGCAGCACTCCAACTCTTCTCAAAAGGGAGAGGTATGCTTATTTCTTAGCTCATTTTATGTAATATCCACAAGACTTGAGAGTCTTGGAAACACTGTCTCATTAAAAAAAAACCTACTTGATTGCTCAGTGAGAGAAATAGAAAGGGATTTGCCACACGACACTGCTTAAGAGCAGTCGAGGGATGAGTAACATGCAGGAGTAACTCAGTCTCCAGTACTAAACAGCTTCAGTTCTCACATCAGACAGGGTTTCATGGTTTTTGTTGTCCTGCCTCAGTGGGGCTCAGTGTGGTCTATTCTCCAGAGCTACCCAGGATGCCAGTGACAAGGGATGCTTAGATGGATCCCTCAACTCTTATTCATACAAACTTTTAGCTTAGTTTACCTAATTGATGTAGCTAAGAAAAATAAATTGAAATAATGATTCAAATTAACTATGAGTTCCTGGAAAAAGAGGGTGGGTTAGGGCAAGAAGGCTGTAGGTGTAAGCCCACCCTTTGCCATTCTTCACTGTCAAAATGACTCCAGCCACTGACATCATCTAACTGTGCAACCAAGGGCACTCACACAAAGAGCTGGGAAATCAGGGATCTATTATCATTTCCTTTGTGTGACAAGGGAATGGGCAAACAGGATGGACATGGGAATGAATTCCTGAGGCATCATAGTGGTTGCACTCATCTTCTGCCACCCTCAGGAGATTTTGCAGAGCAAAAACTTATACTGACAGGCACTTCATAAATCCATCTTATTTCACTGATTCAGGACAGGAGACTTTGCCCAGTTATTAGTGATTAGTCCTTATTGTTATGAGCACTGATACTCCCCACAGGTCCCAATGTTATCTTCATTGGCTTATGCCTGTGAATGGATAAGAGATGTGATCAATTACTTTCTCCATATTTTTAAAATTGAGATGGTCATAGTCTACTGACACATTTAAGACCTTCCCTGAATGAATATAGTTAAATGTTATGTTCTATATGACATAAATATTCCATCTTGACCCCAAAACATTAAGTTTATGCCACCATTTTTCATCAGCTTGTTATTCCTCAAAGAGGAAAAGAGACAATTTCTCTGTATTGCTTCACATGCATCCTTAAAGCTCAGCTTGCCAGTTTTATAGGCAACAATTCTTTATGAGCCTCTATTTTAACATTATTAGCTGCCAAAATATGAAGTGTCTGCCAAAATATGAAGAGGTTCACAACTGTAATTATTTAAGATATCAGACTCATTCAGACTGTTTTCCCCTAATAATGATGTCACCTTCTCTGTTGAAGTCTCGTTGTTTCCAGTTTTTTGACAGAATGCAAAATGTGCCTAGTTCAGTTCAGGTTTCACAACAACACATATCAGAAATTGGTAATAGACTTACAGAAGGAAGATCACTGTAGGCCAGTTGTGAAAGATCAGAAATAGCTCGATAAATTCATAGAGGAAACACAGCTGTGAAATTAGGTACTTTGTTTCATTTTAATCTTCTAAGAACTGAGGAGGGATCCTTACACAAGAGTAGAAAGAATAGTAGATCTATTTACATACTTGGCTTCTTTTGCAATGTGAATTGATCAGAGTGGATGAATTCTTCTGTTCATATCTCTGTTACTAAAATTAGAACCATAAGCTAGATCACAGCATCCAAATATGCACCTTGACATTGGATCAAAAAATGCTGTCACTATTTTCGTCCACTGCTGTTCACCCTGGGGCAGTATTACATCCTGTCAGTGACATTTCATCCTATCCTCACTCTGGGGGACAAGTCAGGGGGACATCTGTGCCAAAGGCTTTGAGCATATCTCCACACATCTCCTCACAGCTCCAGAAGTGAGCTCAACAGGAGCATACTTCAGAGGATCATGATGATGGATTAGATACCTTATAATTAAGCATTTTAGCAAGCCAAGTCAAATTCTGTGCTTTTGTTAAAAACAAACAAACAAATCTAGAAGACCCCTAAACTCAACCCTCAAAATTAAATAAATCAACCTAAAAAACTACCACATAAAAAAATCCCACATCGATTCAGAGTTTGCAGTATTTACACAGCTCTCAGTATTTAAGAAACTTAGTTAAAAAGCAAACAGGCTTTCTTTAGGGCAGTATTTTCCCTATAGTGCAATATTGAGTACCGGTTTCATTTAAGGAACAAACAAACCCATTGCACAGGGGTTATGAGATGAACAACTACATTTTGTACACTCTAGAGCACATAGGATGAACACAGGAATGTAGTCAAGGCACACATATTTAGACACAGTAGGACAAAGTGAATGCAAATCACTCTAAACCACTTTTATGGAAGAAAGAACACATCTAGGGCCATGCTAGAAAATATGAAGAGGTGCACCATCTTTCAACACATATAAAAATCAAACCTTCTCTGAGCAGTTATGGGACCTGACAAGTCATATACTTGAGTTTTTGGCTCTGTGCTTCAAGGAGTAGGCAGCTGCAAAGAGTTCATAGCTAGACTGATAGATCTGGAGTAAGGCAGAGTATAATTCTGTAGTGTTTTCCTCTAATGGGAAGCCCCATGCCTATAAGGCTCTGTAGGAGAAGAAAAGAAGCTCCCAGGCACTGTGCTGAACTCCCTGCAGAGCCTCAGGAGCAAGGGAAGAGGGGAATACCCCACAGGAAGAAGAGCAGAACTGCTCTCAGCCAGCTTTGCCATCAAAGGAAACCCACTACTGGTCTGTGGCCCCAGGGACAGATATCAGCACCCACAGATAAGAACATGTTCTTCACTGTTCTCAGTGCAGAAAACTTTATTTAATGGGCTCTAGCTACAGCAAGAGGGTTTTCAATAGCTAAAAGCTTTCTAGAGTGAGAAATTAATGCAAGATGGGAGCAGGTTGCAAAAGGGGTTTGTATAGTCTGTATTGCTAGAGGTCAGGAAAAAACTGGACAAGCATGATGCCCCAGGCACATGGCATTTTTCTGCCTTGGGACAGGAGGATAAAGCAGTTCCCCCAATGTCTGACAGTCTTATTTGCCATCATTTTGGCTCCCAGAGGTACAGTACAGAGACTTTAGCCATGGTTACTTTGTAAAGAGGATATTGCCTTCTTTCCCTTCAGTCACTAATGTATGGGGGTTTTAAAAGTGAGAAGACACTTTAGAAGATAAATGACTCTTTAAAGGTAATTATAAAATTGGGTCAGTGGCAATGAAGAGCAATTAGGGTTACTCAGACCTGCAGTTCCCATATAGATGAAGCACTTAAACATTTTCTAACTGTCTATAAGTGGGTTCAGAGTTGATACATTTTTCAAGAGAAAATTGTTCTTAATTACGTGTCTTTTGACCACTCTATTTCCTGTACTTGTCTCACTCATGTATATAGTGCCATTGAAGCGGGTATCATTTCAGGAATCCAGTTGAAAATAATTGGAAGTTGGCATCGTTTTCCAGCAGGCCATAAAGCATTAGGGACAGACTCAGCCTAGCCAGGGTGCCTTCTAACAATCATGCAGACTTGTATCATCCTATTCTTACTTTTTCTTGCATCATCATCTCTTCTCTTGTCCTGCCACATGGTAGGTGTGTGTAATTAGTGTCTGCAAAATGTTTTAAAACCTGGGCTGAAAGAAACTACCCAGGATGCTGCTCATTTGGAACAATTCCAGAAACAGTCATACCATACTTGATAATTTTATTTCCAGTGTGAATTTTCCACTAGTAAATTGCAGTGCTCATAACTACCAGAAGCAGATAATTTCTTGTATCCAGAAGCTGTATTAGCTCTTATTGTTTGCCTGTTCACTAAAGGTAATGTTTCTCAAAGGTGAACAAAGTAAATAAAAGAGCTTGTAAGAGTTTTGAACCCCCTCTATCCTATTGCACAAAATCTCCATGAAAAGCTTCATCCCCAATGATCCTCTTGGCAGGAATGTGGATCCAACACTAACACTCCCTCCCTGAATGAGTGCCATTTGAAATGTAGTAGTTATACATGAAAGTGCTGGTATACCTTTTTTCAGGAATGCTACCTTTGAATAACTGGCCTATTTTGTTAATCACCAAAGTGTCTTGATCTTTATCAAATGCCATTTCAGAACCAAAGAACATGAGTGATTTCCATTTTTAACTAACAGCTCTTCACTACCATGCAGCATAGGAGAGATAAAACTGGTAGAGTGGCAGCTACTGCAGAAACTCTGAACATTTTTTCTGAGCTAGATGGGGCTTCTAGTGGAGTATTATGGAAGAATACAGAAAAAAAAATATTGAAACCACAAAACCCCTCTGTCATCACCACTGTAAACCCATCCTGAGCTGCTGACCTTTTGGGCACACTGCAAAAGGGGAGAGGATGCCCTCTGGAGTGACAAGTGATGGAACAGCACAGCTGCTGGGCTGAATCCCATTCTAAACACTGCAGAGAGCAGCTCATCCCCATTACTGTGTGTTAGCATGCCTGCATTTACAGACACACTTATTTCAGAGGAGTCCAAGCCACTTAGAGGTGTGTGTCTCATTAAAGTAAGACAGCTACTGCTGAAAGCATCCTTTCTCTGCTCTCAGTCATGGTCATCTGCATTGAGGCTGCTGTGAATTGCTGGAGGAAGCACCCTAGAGTATAGTTTTCAGTGAAACAGATCAAAGACTGTAACTTTGCTCCACTCAATAACCTTTTATGGTTTTGCTGTATCAGCATTAATCATCTTCTATTTTTCTTCTTCAAAACCACCTATCCATCTTTCAGGTTGATGGAAGATATTTCCCCATTATGAGCACATTATTGCTAGGAACAGCCTGTCCACCATGCAGAAAGTGCTATCACTCCTCAATATAACCTGTTCTGCTGCTGTATGCTTAGGAGAAAAGTTCCTCTGGGCTTTTAGAGCATCTTCTTCATGGCTGCTCTACACCTCCTCTTTCAGCCTACATCTGCCTCACTAACTAGCTCTGCATCAGGATGATTCTCAGACACAACTATTGTTGCCATTTTGTTTTCCCCAAGCAGAGTGTCTCTCTTAAATGGTTCCTGAGAAAGCATTTTGTCTTTTCTATGATGCCCAGTTGGACAGCCAGAAAAGGAAACCACCATGACAGATATTATCATTAATATGTTATAAAATTTCCCATGGGGAAGGTGAACACTTAGCCATGTCTCCCCCTTAGCACCAGGAGCAAATCTGAATGACAACTTTTATGGGCTCACAGTCCAAGTTTTCTAATCCTCTCTATTTGGTACATGGATAATATTGTTTTTATTCTGGAGACCATGAATGAGAAAGTTTTGAGAGGAAGTTAGCTGGTGTGGCTGAATCAATGGCAGTGACCACTATCAATGGCATTAACCAACAGTCTAACAAGTGAGTAGAATCAGCAGCTAAGACCCAGGACAGGGACTAGTGTATAGTTTAAATAAAAAGCACAGATCAGCACTTGGCCCTTAGTCTCAGTTATAGTCCTTCATGTCTCAGATATCACTCCTAGGCAAATTCCATCATGAAAAATCCTGTGAGATTCATAGACCTTGGACTTGGATTTTCTCCTGCAGAAATTCATTGATAGAAGTAATAAAGCATTTTTTCCCTGTTTGAATCTCACATATTTGAAAGCAGACAGCAGCACAGCAGCTGCCTGTTCCAATGCTGAGATATGTCTCCAAGCCAGGCTTCAAAGATTGCTCTGAACTTAGGAAGAGATTGCAAGAGGCAAACTCTCCTGTTATCTCGTTATACCATTTCTGCCAGAAGAAATATCTCAAAAAGTTTCCATTGCAGCATTTTCCCTTTATTATGGGGGTATGGTGGGAGGAAAAGTTTGATAAATTGTGTCCTCCATGGTACTTTCAAAGCCACTCTTCCAGAAGTCAGCCTGCACAACAGAGAGGGTATGAATTAAGAATAAAGTTTTTTTCAGAGCACAAAACTTTTCTTGCATCTTTTGGGGTGAATGGGATTAGAGACAGAGGGATGGATACCCTGATTTTTCAAAAGCAAACACTCTCCGCAAACAATCTGTTAAGAAGCTGCTCAATAGGCATAAAAGTATCCCCACATCTCTAAAAAGCAATAATACCTGGATTTTATCTCAGCCATTTATCTCATAAATGGTACAAATGTTGCAATAGCAACAGGCATTAAATCTAAAAAGAGCCTATGAACCAGATCTCAGGCTGAGGCTAGACTGTCTAGTTATTTTTGGATTTACACTGTACAGTTTCATTAATTTTAATTTACATTGTTACATTAATTGTACCTTTAGAAACACTTGCAATGGATAATCAGCCAAGAGCAATCTTTGCACAATTTGTTTGTTTTTACAGCAATTTATTTAAGGTTAATAAAATCAAATCAAATAAAACAAACTACTTTTTCTTATTTTGAAAAACTAATACATAATCAATGAATATAGCTGTTCTCTTGAGATTTCCTCAAGAAACACTTTGACATTTTGTAGAGGAATGTACTCCACACTGCACAAGCCAGCAGCTCATAGCAGCAGAGGATTTTGCTCTTCTAACTCAGCTAGAAGATAATGGAAAAATAAAGTGAATGTCTTCAGCATGTTTAATCTATCAGCTATTTGAATATCCAGCCCCTGAAAACCCTCGAGGATGATATTTATCTCCAAGAAACACAGTGGGCCAGAGCAAGGTTTGGTAGGTGGTGCAAGGTAGGATAGAGGTGGAGAACCAGCAATGTCTGTGCCATGGGGGAAAGGCAGCACATTTACAGCCACACACAGACACAGCTGCACCCTTGGCATCAGCACAGGAAGGGAAAATGGCCTCAAACTGAGCTAGAGGAGTTCAGAGTGGATATATGGAAACATTTCTTCACTGAAAGGGCTGTCAGGCATTGGAACAGGCTGCCCAGGGAAGTGGTAGAGTCACTGTCCCTGGAGGTATTTAAAAGGTGAGCAAATGTAACACCCAGGGACATGGTTTAATGGTGTTTAATGTCAATATTGGACACAGAAACTTATAGTGCCCTACACTCATGTGCATGTCTGGGAGCAAAATAATTGAAAAATAAGTTTTGCTGTGAGTTGGTTAATTAGTCAAATCTGTAAGAGCTGCATGTCTGCATATCTATATTGCTCAGATTTTTTTCCAGAGGTCCAAAATACAATTGGCCTACTTTCATGTGACAGCATATGATTTCTTTGATTTTATGAAAAGGAGCAAAGCAATGAGAGGAAGATGTGGCTTGCATTTCTGCTCTAGAAGAATTCAGAGGGAAGCATAAGACTCTTGGTAAGAAAGATATAGAAACATTGAGGAAAATATTTATGTACTTGCAAATTATCTGTTTTATGAGCCATTTTGGTTATCAAAATAAACATACATATATTGTACCCATGTGCAGTTATATATAAATAAATTAGCAAGGAATGAAGTTTCTGTAAGAGTAAAAATGTAGATTTTATAAACTTCTGCTTATGAAACTATCTGAATATTTTAAAAAACCCCATTACATACAATATTTTCAATGTACATG
Source organism: Erithacus rubecula (assembly GCF_903797595.1). NCBI lineage: Eukaryota > Metazoa > Chordata > Aves > Passeriformes > Muscicapidae > Erithacus > Erithacus rubecula. Next base: position 13,792,085 of record NC_136685.1, on the reverse strand, counting down.
AAATATTTGATTACAAGAGGGTTATATTTAGTTATATAACAGAGTTTCTGTCATATTCACCATTGTTACCTAAAGATTTTACCAGAGTGCACTAATCAACATTGCAAATTGTTGTCTCTGAGGCAGAAAAGACAGAAAGCTGAAAAATGGAACTTTTCCCTTGCAGTTGAAGGCAGCAATGTCTATGATGTGCTTCTGGCCCTTAGGGAATTTCTTCAAGGGTTTCTCAGAGTGATTTCTTTTGTGGATTCTGCTCAGACAAGCTTTCTCCTTATCATGAAAATGCCTGTACCAGAAGAGAAAGACAGGCAGAGCCATCTGCATGCCTGCAGGAGCCTGTGAGAAGCTCTCTGCATATCCTCAGCCTCGAGCCATAAAGAGCTTTAGCACTAAGGGCTGGAAACAGGAGCTGCCTCAGCCTTCTGTAAGAAGCTAATTCAGATGAGAGAGGAAAGGTTTGGTGGTGTCCTGGCAGCTGCACAGCTGAGGAAATGTATTCTGCACTACTTAGAAGTGCCAAAGTGCTGCACACTTCATGCCTCATTCTGGTTTTGCTGCCATCCAGCTAAGATTTATTATCCATGTCATGAAGCAATGGCTTATCTTACTCCCAAGGGTAGGCTGGAATCTGTCATCCACCCAGAAGTGACAGAAAGAGTCAATCATAAGCACAGATACTCAAAACAGTGGGAAATGAAATAATCAGCTGCAAGTAGCTCCAGGATATCTGGCATTATGCAATGGCCAGTTACAGTGTGCTCAGCTTGAATGTGAAGGAATATATCTGAGGTGACCCATCTAAATGGGATGGGTCAAATTAACTGGGAAAGCCCTATGAAGACTAATTTTTTGTAGTTGTCCTCTTGTTTCAGCAGCCTTGTCAGTGCCAGTGCTGAAATGTAGCAGGATGGAGGTTCCTGAATTTGATATCTCATGAGAAGACTAATGGAATGCTGCCTTTCATTGTCTTGACTGAGGCTGTAGGATGCTAAGTACCCTGTGAGGAGGCTTAGCAGGGGTTTGTGGTGTAATTCAAATACATCCAGGTAAGGCAAGGTACTCTAATGGATCTGTTTCTGTTATACTATATTGTTGTCACAACCTGAAAAAATCTGGGAGCTGTCACTTGTCCCAGAGCAGTTGGACACACTTCATTGCATCAGTGATGGCTCAGCAGTGATGTCTCAGGCTGACAGCAATGACAAGTCTTGAGCCAGAATATAGAAATCTGCCCTGGGTGCATGGATCCAACATCTGCAGATCCTTTAGTTCACTAAGCAGCACCTGCCAGCTCCATAGCTTGCCAGGGAGCAGCCAGCAGATACTCCTGACACCAGTGTGATGTGCTCAAACAAATGCATTTGAGAGTATTTTAACATATTCTCAAACCATGCAATACTTGTATGTGAGCCTAGGGGTCTGTGTAGTGAACTTTACTCATTTTAGAGACAAATTAAAAGTACTTGATGTCATGTCATGAGGCTGGTCTGGCATGTCTGCACCAGAGTTAGGAAAACCCCAAAGGTGCAGAAGTGGAAGCAGTGTTTGTGCAAACAGGCTGAACCAAGGGGCTGAGCTATGGAGGTCACCAGCACAACCCAGCATCTGCCCAGCTCTGTACGATGCTCTGAGAGCAACATGAGTTTTTCACTTCACTATGACTATCTCTTGGATTTCTCATAAGCTGTGAGCATCATCCCTTCCAAGTAACTTGTAGATGTACAACAAAGAGCTCTGCAGTGTCACAGCAAGAGTCACATGAAATGCTTGGCAATATAATTGGAATTAGTAAGTGCAAACATCCACTTATGCTGAGTCTAGCTGTGAACTACAACTTTAAAGTGTTGCAGTCCATCAGGCACCTGGAAGGATATTGAAAAAGCTTTACTAGTTTATTTCTTGTATACATTTCCTTTCAAGACCTTAGGGTCAATGTGCCAGTGCTATATCAGCAATGAAAACAACAAAGTGTGCAGAAAATGTCCAAAAAGGAAATCAAGGTAGTTTCATACAACCATAATAGCAGATAATCTGACCTGATTATCTGAAGTTGACCCTGCTTCGAGTCCAGATACCTCTGCCTAAATTTTTTAAGGAAAAATGGCAAATGATTCAAGGATATTCCATAACCACATAGCCACAATTACATCAGATGATATAAGATATATACCATAGCCAGCAGTTCCAAAAAAGTGACACAAAAATGTTATGATTTTCACAGTTGCCCAATGAAAATTTGGTCAAATCATCAGGTTTCAGTTTATTTCAGAACATGGATATTTTCCTAGGTTTTCCCTAGGAGAAGATACGATATATTTACAAGATCATTGCATGGAAGAGGACTACTGATCCCAGCTTTGGCAGTGAGAACTCCATCCCATGCTCCAAATTATTAATAAGGATGTTGGATGGTCTCCCACCATCAGTTCCTGAGGAACTCTTCAGGTAGATTTTATCCTACTGATCCAAATACCAGGAGTTCTAGACAATTTTCCATCAACTTTTATCATCCATCAACCCAGCCCTTATGCTCCCAGGTATGATGACAGGATACTGTGGATGTGTGTCAGAGGCCTTGCTAAATAACATTTGCTGCTGTTCCTCACCTGCTGAAACATCCATCCTATGCCAGAAGCAGATCAGGTTGGTTGGGCATGGCTTTGGGACTTCCATACTTTCTCCTTCCCAAAACCTTCTTGCCTTTCATTGCTTGGGAATAGTTTCCAGGAGGATCTGCTCTATAATCTTCCTGTGGAGGATAGTAACAGCTGTGCATATACTAAAGCCTTAATGAAGGAACTTGGAGTAACCATAGGGATGGCAAAGAAATAAATGAAGTTCTCATTTTTCTATTTACAAGGATTAAAAACCTATCAGCCTTACCCATCACTATCTGCTTCTAAGACTGGATTATGCATTAAGTGATTTTAAACTGCTTCTTCTTGGAATATATTATTCATGTATATCTATGAACTCTTCAGAGTGAATAAATTTTTGTTGTTCAACAAATCAGCAACTTCCCTCTGCCAAGCTACTGCCAGAGTGATTCAGAGTCAAACCTAATTCATTTGCACTTACATATGAAATAAACAATCTGCAGCTCATCAAATTATGTGGAGTCTTTAAAAGTTATGATGTGCACCTTATTTCAGATCTCCCAGCTGATATATGAGGCTACAGACATTTCTCTTCCTAACCAAAACCCCTCATATCCACATGTTTCTATAGGTTGTAATTCTGGCTATTAAAGGAAAAGGGCAGAAGTGGACAAATCTTCAGCTGGGTTATGGCAAAGAATGACAGCCCCTTATTGATTAGCTCTATGCAAGAAAAAAACCCTCTGCATTTTTGATGGAAAAACATTAGCTATTCTATACTAAATGCTGAATTGACAAACCATAACTAACATTACTAGCATCATTACTCTTAAAAATATTCTTAGGAAGCAATAAGAGAAACTAAGCAAAGGGATCTATGCTAGAAACATATATGAGGATATGTGCTGGGTCTGGCTAGGGTGCAGTGAACATTCTTCACAGCAGCTCATACAGTGCCATGTTTGGGAGTTTTGACTAAAACTGTGTTGATAACATGAGGATGTTTTAGTTATTGCTGAGCAGTGCTTACACTGAAAGTGCTTCACACTCACTTTGCTTCTACCAGCAGCTTGGTTTCAGCTATTAAACTATTAACCCTTGATGAGCATTTCAACACAAGAGTTTTTGAGTTTTGGTCTTCAAATTATCTCCCCCTTCCTGCCAGTAGGGACTGGGTGAGCAGCTGAGTGGGGGCTCAGCTATCAGACAGGATCAACACACTATAGTCTTTAAGGATATGTATGTTAAGATAGGATCAAAAATACCTGGATATGGGTTCTACTGGATCTTTAAAGCACTTCCAGGATAAGCTGAGGATTCATGTCCCTGCAGTACAGTCTGCTTGGGACAACATAATGCAAAATAATGTGAAAATCAACAGCCCCTTACTCTCCCATTTGACATGCCTTGAACAAATTAGTGACATAGAAATAATCAGCCAGAAAAATGGTGCTAAAGGCCATCAGGAAAACCTCATCTTTCCAGGAATGTTTCCTCAGCAGAGCTCCCTAAGAAGGCTGCAGTTACACTGCTAAGCAGCTGAATCCCTCTTGGCACAGCTGTGCCACCAGGCTCAGCAGGAGACCACAAGCTGCTTGCAATCCCTCTGTTGGGCAAACAGTGGTGGTGTCATTTCAGACCTACTCCATGCCCAGCTGTGAGCCCACTGTCACTCACAGATGGGCTTTTAACCCCAGCAGCAGGATCCTTCACAAGATGCTCTTCTGGGCTGTGAACACAGCTGAGAGTACAGGCTTGGAGTGCTGGTGGAAGGTGAGAAATGACTGATTGTCACAAATTGCTCCCCTACAGCTGTGTAAGCAACATGGCCAAACCAGGCTGCTCGGAATATTATGTTTTCATCACAGACAGAGAAAGACAGAAATATTTTTACCACCTGTTTTGCAATGCTGTCAGATACTCCTGGCCCCTCCTTGGCTCTGCTGCCCTGCTGCACTCCTGTCTTTGCCTGCATTGCCTTGCAGCCCTCTGCTCAATTCCAGCTATGCATCCACTATCTGAACAGATGGGACATTTTCTCCTTTTTCGTTTTGTCAGAAGCTTCCTGTAAAAACTGCTACAGGAAATCTGCAAGGCCTTTATATTCAACAAAAATATCCCATATGACATTTTAATGTGAGAAAAATGCCCAAACAAAGAAATCATCCCAATGATCAGCTGTCTGAGTGCCTTAATGACATATTAATTGCCATTTCTTGTTTTCTTGTCTTTCCAGAATTGTCTATGCTGATGAGCATCTTATCTGTGTGGTTATTTCTAGAAGGGTTCTGCTTCTACCACTGCAGCAGGGCAAGTCTGGGTCTGGGAGAAAGAGATGGTCCTGGGAAGGAGTTCAGGAGGGCTCCCAATGCACACAGGAGTTGAGAGTGAAAGACACTCAGCCTCCAGCAGCTTCTGCCCACTCTGCTGTTTGGGTAGAGTTTCACAGGACTGACATCATAGCACTTTTGAAAGGGGACATATTTCTCTGACATTTTGCTTGCCTTAGATCATGCTGGCCTGAAGACCTTCTAGGTCATTGGTATATGTTTTATGTCCCTTAACACACCATTTCCAAATTAGGCCAAGACTATAGTTATTCTGTACTGATAGTGTACGTAGTCCTTCATCCCAAGAGCTGAGTGCTTTATACATCCAGATAACAAATTTCCAAAACATTCTTGAAGATATTTATTCTATTAAAGTGCAAATGACAGTGGAAACTTCCACAGGATTATATATATATATATATATTTCAATTTGGGCAAATTGCAAAAACAAAATGGAAATGTCCCTATATATGGCCTTTGAAACCCAATGGCCAGTGTTCTCACATGTGTCAGATCATGCCATGTGAATTTAGTTGAGATACAGAAATAAAATCAGTTATTAACTACTACAACACATTTTTTATAAGAATTTCTGTTTATGCAAGTTTGTTACAAGCATTTAGCTGCTATAGCAACAGGCACTTTATAAATGAGCAAAGTCACAAAAACAAACATTTCCAGTTTTATATGAGCCTCACTGAAATAAAGACCATTCCTGCACTCTAGTGCTGGATCTTTTTTTATAGGTGGAACAGTGGAGAGCTTTAATTCACAGTTTATTTATCTTAGGATGATTTGTTTAAATGATGATATTTTGAACTATATTTTACTAAATGGCAGAGTACTTGCTCCTTCCCTTTGGCATGTAAGAGAATGTGTGTTCATGATGGATTTGAATTACTTCATCACGTTTCCACACAAATGTAAGTAAGTGATGGGCCAGAATCATGGCATATATGTGCTCTAAGTTGTCTATATTTGGATCTGCACTTTCAGTGGACAAGATGAGTAATAAGGAGCATAAGATGAAGGAGTGGGAGACTCCAGTGGGACCATAGGAAAAAAATTCTATTGATGTGTGTACAGAGCATTGCACTTGGTTGCCTAGAGCAGTTGCATTTCAAACACAATCTTTTTTGCAAAGAAGTTAAACAGCAGTTTTTGGGGGGAATATCTTAGGTTGTGGAGCTGATCCTTTCCTGGAGCAGGGACTGAGAGTCTTTCCAAAGTTGCAGCTGAGATTGTAAACTAAATAGTGCTGGAGCAATGGACTAAGAACCTCAACATTTAAAAGATTGTCACATTGTTTATTTGACATGTCCCTTGCTAGAACAGTTTATTCTTGTGTCCAGAGCACACTCCTAGTTAACACTTCTGCATAATATGAGATATATATATATATACATGTGTGTGTGTATATACATATATATGTGTGTATACATATACATGCTGATCTATATGTGTATAATGTATATAATGTATGTGTGACTCTGTGCAGTGTGGATGAGGTCACACTTGGGACAGAAGGGAGTTATCTGAAGGTGTTTTGTGCTGCTGGCTGTCATGACTGGGGAACAGACTTCTTGTCTGCCTGATTAGCACAGTCTTGAATGTTTTATTAGCACAGGCACTGCCAGAGGTTTTGTTCCAACCCTACTTTCCCCAGCACTGCAGTCAAGCATCTAACAAAGGGGAGACATTTATGAAATGCTGGTATTCAGCTCTCAGCAATGTTCAGTCTGTTTTGGGTCAGCCCTATTGTTTGTCTCTCCCCTGAACTTATCTTCACAGTACTGGTTTCACTGCTGTATCACTGCTGTATCAGTGCTGGATTCAGTGGGAATTATCCTAGTTTACATTTACCAGGACTCAGAAGACAGCATTGTTAAGGGGAAAAACGTGGTATATTGTTTTCTTTAAGTACATTGGGGGAAGTAGCAAGAAAAAAGGATGTGGATGATGTAGAAAGAGCTAAGGATGTTCAGCTTTATGATCTAGCATGGAAACAAAAATGTCCAGAATCAGGCAACTGAAAGCAAAGTACATAACCAGCAGTAGATTTTTGGAAGCTTGAAAGAAGGTTGTTAACTACAAGAAAGGTGGATGTTTTCCATCTCTTCCTGTTTAATTTGTGTGGTCAGTTTTAAAACTTTGTGCTTCTCAGGGAACTTGCACTGTGCAACTTCTCACCCAACACAAATCCTTCTATTCAGTGCATGAAGAATCAGCCTGCAGTGTTGCTGTGAAACCCCTGGGTGATGAGGAGCCTGGGCTGTTCAGGACCCCAGACAGACTTTGCTTACCAAATAGGTGATTCTGAGCCCCATGTTCTCAGTGGCCCAAATGTGCTCAGATGTTGTCTAGAGCAGAGGTGTGCATGGTAACTGGGAGCATGGACAGGAGCTCTGCATTGCTCATCTGGACTAACTCTTCCTGCTGATTTAATGGGGGAACAAAGCCTTGTTGAGGCAAGTAGGGTGTAGTTGTTTAATCTGCTGTCCTTGGTAGAGATGAAGTTCTTGAAGTCTGTCAGATTTCCTCCAGAGTAACCCTCTTTCCCAAGAATGGAACTTCTTGAGCTAGAAGGTTTCAGATCCATGATAGGATTTTACCTGTCTTGTGAGAAAATATCTGTGGCCTAGAATTAAAAAAAAAAAACTCCTAAGAACTTGATGCTTTTTCTTGAATAACCTGTAGATTTTTAACTTTTGATTTTGAAGGTCAGCCCAGAAAAGAGCCATGAGGTCATGGCTCCCAAGATGGGGACTAGCTCAGGTGACCTTTAGGGATTTCCTTAATACTGTGTGACAACAAAAAGGGTAAGAAGCCCTACTAGCATTAAATTTCATGTGATTATAAATAATTTCAGATTAATGGACATTTTAAGATCCATACCCAGAGAAGAAGGCTTTCTTGAAGAGAAACTTAAATAGTATTATGAAGTTTTTCACAACAGACATTAGGAAAGGAATAGCAACGTTCTTGTTAGCACTTCAAAGACATGCTGGAGTTCACATTTCCTGAAAAACACATGAGGCAGAGGAGAAACCTTGAAAGGAAAAAGGACATTGAAGGAGATTCATGTGTTGTCATGCATTTGCCACTGATGGTTTGTCTTTTCTTGAAAGATCCTGTAATCCTCTGAGAATGCTGATGGTACAAGGCAGACAGACATTTCCTACAGAAAACCTTGCTGCTTTTGTGACCCTAAGGAAGATCCCAGAGTATGATAAGCCATCACAAAATCTACAGATGTAAGAAAAACCTCTTGCCTTTGATAACTGTAAACCTTTCTTGCTCTTAACAGGGTTGTCCTCCCTTGTGGTTTGGGCCAATGGAATCACAGGGAATTCCTGGCTAGGGCACCAGACAAATATTCTCATCATTGCAGAGATGGAAAATACAATCTACTGCACTGAATGCATCCAGCTTGTAACCGTAGGGAAATAGTAGCTATCATCTCTTCTTCATTCATGAAGGATCTTACTGTGATTATTCTGAAACCCTCTGCCCTAATTCAGATCAACCCAAGCATTTATAGTAATTCAATGTACTCATCTACAAACTAACAGGTGAACAAACTTTTCACATACTGGGCATCAGCCGTTTCAGCTGTTTTTAATAACAGGAACAGTTGTAACCAAATATAAATTTAAAATACACCTCTCCTTCACAACTCCTGGTACCTGATGAGCAGGTTGTGCAGTCTTTCACTGTGTAGGTCTTATCAGACAGGCCAAGATGCAAGATATCCAGGAGCTTGTGATATTTCTCTTGCACCTTCTCCTGAGCTATGCCTAGTTTCTGACATGTATGTGATAAAGGAATAATACCATCAGCAAGAACAAAGATGCTGCAGAGGAGGCAAACTGTCCTTCCCATGTCTCAAACTCATGGAAGATGTGAAAGGTGAGCAGGGAAGAGAGAGAAGTCTGTAAAAGATACAGAGATTTACCTGACTTAGCAAGGACTCTGTTGGCTGAGTGGTTTTTCCTGTTAGTCATCCTTAGTCCCCTGAGGCACACTGGTTCTAGTGATCAACTTGCAAGAAAATCAAGGCATATTCTCTTTATTATATATGAAAATACTCTTGGGTATAGAGGTACTAAATGGTGGAAATATGGAAGAGAGGTGTTAAGGAGATGAGGTTCCCACATTTGTTTTGTGACTCAGGCTGTGTCTTAATCAGACCCCAGGCATCAGGGAGACCTGTGCTATGCCAGTATTGTGATAGACAGACTTGTTTTGACATGGCTGGGGTCAGCAAAGGGGTCACTGTGGGAGAACCCTTCTTCTTATACCCCCTGATCACTAGTTTGGGACACATTTTGATGGCACACTGAAGGGTCTTTTGGCAGCAGAGGGGTTTTGCTGAGGAAGGAGCAGAGACAGTGACCTGCTGGAAGAGCAAGGGAGGATTAGTTCCTGCATTTTATGAACTTCAGGCCTTGCATGGAGCATTTCCCAGATGATAAAATTAGTATTTTGAAATAGCTTGTGAAGTATGGCACCAAAAAAAGTGTCTTCTAAAAACATGTTCCTTTCCTAAATCAGAAAAGCATCTTTTTATAAGTAGTGTTTCTCACAAATGGCAGATCTTGTGCCCTGGGATTTTCTTGCTCTCTTTCTCTTGAACTCTCTGTCAGGATGAATATAATAGCTTCACTGTTTTACAGCAAAAATATGGAGGTTTGGGTTCTAAAACTGCTAACAACCCACAGATAACTAACATTCATTTATTAACAACATATGGGAGAGAATTACATTTTTCTCCCAACCCAGGGTTTCATTAAAACATTCTCTGTTTTTGCAGTTCAGAAACAATAATTTGCAAAGAAATCTTTAATCAAAACAAAGGAATTGGATTCAGATTTTTTTCTTAGTGTAAGAGAAGAACAGATGGTTTGTGGGAACAACTCATTATTCTGTAACATTATCTCTTTAAGCAAATCTTTCTTTAGCATACATGAAAACTGCTAGTTTGCTAACTCTGGGCACATAAAGACCTGTGTATGCACACAGCACAGGCTTGGTCAAAGCAAATTCACTGGCTCAGTCTTAGGATGGATTATAATTGGTATTGAGCTGTGGAATAGTGCTGAACATAGCTTGGAACTTCCACTTTCAAAGAAATTGCATTTAATTTCAAATATAACCAATGTGTTGACAAATGAAAGTTCTTGCAGCTCATGATGGTTTTGGTTTAATTTGGAGAAGTACTGATATCAAGTGTCAGACATGAACAAGCCTTGAGGCAGCAACAGCTGCTGGCAGAGATTAAAACAAGTAATAAGGGCAAAACCATAACTGACAGGATACTCATTTCATTCTATGGCACCAGAACATTGCAATCTCTGTTCAGTCCTCTTTTAATAAACTGAAAGGGGACACAGAAGAGACTTCCTATCCCTCAAAACTCTGGAACAATCATTCCATGGGAATAGTGGTAGAAGAAAAATCCCCAAGAGCCAGGCAGACCCTGAGCTTGCTCAGCTCACTGACACAGGCTGTGACCTCTGCAGGGAAGGGCTGCCCTTGTGTGCTGTGGCAAAGGAGTCAAATGGGAACTCTGCTTGGTCAAATCTCTGGCAGTAATGGTAAATTTACCTGCAACCTTGTATTTCTTTTGCAGTTCAAATGTAATTTCATCATCCTTTAGATTTAATCTTGGAAGCTGTTGGGTTCACTTGTTGGGGAGTGAGAACAAAACAGGCCTACAATAGTTTGTTGGGTGGGAAGGATAAATATTCAACAGGATATCTCTCATAAATTAAAATCAAGAGCAATTTAAAGTCTTTTAGTACAAATAATTAAAACAAAAAAATAAAGGGTCGTTAGAATGGCAAACACAGAGAAATTGGGTAAAACTTCCAGACTAACTATTTAAATTCACTCCTTCCTACCACCCTAGGATTTCTAATGCTTATAAAGAAAATGTGTGCTAAAAGATAAGAGAGAGAGAAAATAGAGTAATAAATTTCAATTGTATATAAAAGGAATAAGTGGGAATATGGGAATATATTTGTAACTGTTTTCTTATTGCTAAGTGGGACAAAATAAGCCCAGAAAGGCATGGAATTATTTAAACCACATGGTTAAACAACTCATACTTTGTTGATTTTTCAATACACAATTTCCTTACAAAGAAAAACATCAAGACAGAGTGGCCCAGGGTATTAATAATAAAAATTAATATTATCCCATTGGTTTTATATTATTGATTTGCTTTTGAATACGTAGCTTAGCATAGGATTAATTTACTTAATTATATACATTTCATCTGTTAACTTTAGACTACCTTTATATTCAGGGACAGAAAGGACCTTCATAGAGTACTATTTATTGCACCCTTATATAGACCTCTGAAAAGGGTGGATGAATTGCACTCCTTTATTGCCAGTTTCTCTCAGGGGCTGTAAAGACAGTTAAACATAACTAGTGCTGAAATCTACTGTGCAGAAATCTCAGTTTAGTCAAGATAAACTGCTCTGGGGAAGTGCTTCCACTAACCACACACAGGTATGTAGTGCTATGAGGAGGGGCAGGATATGTCCATGTGATAGTGAAAATAGGTATTGGATCTATTGGAAACCCATGTTCTTCTCCAACAGCAACTGAACACTAGACAGGAGATCCTACAGAGCCCAGCTGCTCTGTGTGTAAGTGCAGAGTCATTACTGTTTACTGTCTGCTGGGTAGATTGGCACAACAAAGGGATATGGCACCTATTTACACAGACTAGGAACCAGGTATCTAATTTAGATGTCTTAATTTCAGAGGACTGGATTTCCCTCTGGAGATCCTCAAAAGCCCTACTTTTCCCTGTTTGATATTATGTGATTTTTGGCACTTATTTTTGGAAGGATGGTGCATTAGATGCCAAGATCTGAGCACAGCTCATGTACCTAAATGGACAGTATCTTAATTTATGCAGTTCAATTCTGTATGTGACCTTACAATTTCTAAAAGTGATCCTTAGTCATGTGCCAGGTCTGGGTGGATTTTTGAAGTCCAGTTTTCATTGTATCTTCAGCATTGCTGAGCAGTCAGCAAATACCAGATCAGAACTGCAGTTGTGCTTAAAACCATGGTGCTGCATTGACCCAAAAAGCACAACTTCCCACCCTTCTTTGGGGCTTTCTGTTTGTTTGTTGGGAAAGGAAGGGCTCAGGCAGGGTGTGAGTGGGACTTGGCTGTTTCTAGAGAACATATCTGAGACCCAGCTGCTCTCACCTTAAGGCAGGTACTGACACAGACAGAAGGACTCGTGCCTCAAAAGTGAGGCAAAGTGACCACAGAGGGAACTGTGGGTGACACTCCCAAGTAGAGATGTCTCCTAAAGGCTGACTTATCCCAAGGAAACAGCTCCTCAGCACTTGCTCTGATTTCAGTGGCTTTGGGGGTCTCTTTGTGCTTCATTAACCTCCCTGCCTGATGTGATCTTGGGGCTTAGTGACCTGAGGTATAGAAACACTGGAATAATGAAGTATCTAAAATATGCAATTTCAGCCCAACAGAGTTAAGAAAATGGCACTATTTTTCCAAATCACCCTCTATCCCCATCTACCATTTATTAAACATCTCTTCAGCTCACTGCCTTTTTTGTAAACCTGGTTGTCTAATAAAAAATCTGCTGGGAAACACATCAGATAAATAACTGAATTTAATATAAGTACAAAAGGAAGAGCTGGCTGACATTTAGATAGACTGACCTTTCAATAGGCAAGCTGGTGTGTGATTGAAACACTGCCTCATTCAAGGTTTCAGGAGGTTATTCCACATAATAAAAAATGTAAAAATGAAAAGGCAATTGGAAAACATAAAGAGTGGGGTCATTTAATCTCACCTGATACCAAGCACAATCTCAGAGCTATATAATTCAGTATTTCTTCATTGTTTTACTCAAATATAAATCCCAGGGGGAAGGAGATTTGAATAGAATTTTAAGGCCATTTAAGATTTTCAGCAAAGACACCAAAACAACTTAAACAAATGATATTTCTTTTGGCTTGCTTTGTCATCTTAGTTGCTCCCTCTTTGTTGTTTATATCATCTATCTTATCTTTTTCTCTTCTTCAAAGGTCATGTGACAAAGTAGGTTTTAGAAACCTTTTTAAAGCATTGTTTTGTTCAGCCAGAATCAGCAGCTTCATTATTAAAGGCTTGTATTATCTTGGTCTCAGAGAATACAGAGCATTTGAAAGGGCTTTTATAGAAAACTATTTGATAACAGAGACTATGTCATTATACAGAGAAAACATTTAATTTTTGAAAACTGCTAACTTTTAAAAGTGAAAAATATCTTGTGTTCCTTTTGTTTTCATTTATAAATAAGTGGGTGGATCAGTCAGCCAGGCACTCCCAGCAACCTGCACTAACAGTTCCAATTTGTTCCATTTTCAGTCCAATTATAATCCAGATAAAAGCAAAAATGATAGGACCAGAACAAAATAGTGTAGAAAATACATACTTTAAATGAATGAGACAAGATTTTTCACAGTTTTTCTTTTCATCTAATCTTTTCCTTATAAGCCAACTTACATTTCTCCAGCTGGCTTCAGGATCACAGCTTTTGGAAATTTGGAGCAGTTCTGATCAAATTTATGCCCATTAAAAAACAACATTGAATATATCGAAAATTTACATTTTCCCAGCATCAGCCAACTGCTGAAACAATGGGAATTTTAGTAATTCTGAAGTGATTCAGTGAGACATTCAGCTGACAAGGTCAGGAATGCAGTGTAAAGCCCTAATTAAATGATATGTAAGGAACATTTCATATAGGCTGGTCTTCCACAGGCCATTCCACTTCACAAAAATGTTTATATTTGTACTTTATAATAATATATAATTTCTTATTAATTGATCTCATGCATGTAGGACCCACAAAAACTCCAGTACCTGCACCAGACTAAAGTGAGTTGCTTATGTCACCCAAGAAAAGAGCCCAGCTCTGACCATCCCATGACATTTCACTTTTGCTTTTTTCTCTTTCAATTCAGAGGTCAACTATCTGCACTTTTGAAAGCCACCCAATAAAAACATGGTGGCAGGTACACTTGCAATCTTTGCAAACCACTCTGTATAAAAGTTGCCCTGTACATTTGAATTCACACTTCAAAAACTGTCAGGTGGCCAATTTTTTAATGAACTATGATGGTTTAGAAAATTACTACAGCTATGTAGATCTGACAAAAATAAATGGTTGTTTGAAGTGTGCTTTTTAGATGGAACTCTCTGGTCACCATCTCTCTAACTCACTTTGATATAGTCAATGGCTGCTTGGCTGTGTTTGAGTTTCATGCTGTTTTCCTAGCTGGATTGCAGAGTTTCTTCCCCCTCCCACTGAGGCAGACTCAAACCATGGCATTTGGTTACAGACTTCAAGCCCTGTGACTCAAATTTATTCAGAGCCTGCATCTCTCTCTAGCCTAGTGCAGCCTCTCTCAGCAGTAAGATAAGACCACAGCTCAGCTCTGGCCCTAAATTCAAATTTCAAAGCTGTGGAAGACATTTGTCCAATTGCTTTACATGCAATTAGACAGCTGGTCATAATCACCTTCCCACTGGGGTCTGTGGCAAACCTGGCTTCCTGTTACACTGATGCAAACCAATGCTTCACTGCCAGTAAACATCATTTCTGCTCATTTACATCAGCATCATCACTGAGGAGTGAATTTGGTCTGTGTCCATAACAATTTCACAGTATTATAAAGAAGAAAAAAACTCTTTTTTTTTCATGCCCAGATGATTTTCTCACTGCCTGAATGTTGTATTATTGTGCATTCAAGCATAATTAATGTTCCTGTCACTTCACCCACCGCCAGCAGAAGCAGAAGTATTTTTATTCCATAATTACCTGTTTTTCAGTGTCCATGAAAATGATTGTATTCACATTACTGGCACTCACAGAGAGAGAGAAGAGCATGAAAGGGAGAGCATTCTGGTGTCTGAATCTGCAAGCACCTGCAATGTCATACATAAAGTGACCAAAATTTTAATGAATGCTGGAGTTTTAAAAGAAACTGAAGTCTGAAGATCTCTCTTCCTCTTGGAGTATTCTGATCAGCTGAATGATCCCTAATTATCCCCTACAGCAGTGGAGATAGCTCTTGGAACTGTGGTTTTGACAGCTGCAGCAGCTGCTGATCCATGAAAGCCAGAGCTCTCAAATCCAGTGTGGAACAAGATGGTTCTTCCTCCCCATTTCTGTCTTTCAAAGCTGCAGTAGAACAGTTTGAGGATTGGGACACTTTAAATGGCATCTGCCAGCACAGCATAAAAAGGGTTTGAAGGGCTGACTGCACTTACACACCCTGCAAGGAGTTTATAAAACTGGTCTGCATTAATTTTGAGGTGTCTCTCCCATTTAGATTGATAGGTTATGGATTCTGGCCTAATTGGCATTTTAGCACCCTGCAGAAAGCAGAAGCATTTCAAGACTGTAAAAGTATTTGTAAATGCACTGTCTGACCAAGCAACATCTGAGAGAACCTAGCAGGACAATAATTACTTTAGCAATTTAGGTGCTAAAACAAAACACTTAAAAGCAGTTTCTGGACAGACCTGTCCATTTTTAAAAAATTTAAAAGAAAAAGCCAGCAAAAGGCTTTTCAAAGTGAAATAAATACTAAAAGTCATACAACACAAAATCAGTCCTGCTATAAAACTGAATACTATATAGTATTCCTGATGTATGTTCAAAGACATGAAGAAAGGATAACTGAAACGAAGTAAAAAATTAATCCCTACCTGGTATATTTTGGGTGACTAATCATTCTGTGTCTAGTGAGTACAGGGGAAAATACATGGATATAACTAAGGTCAGAAGGACAAGGCTCCAACAGTAGCAATCAATATATTTTTCCAAACAAAACAAATATTTAGATTCACACATGGTTATGAGACATTTCTTCTTAGTAAATAAAAAAGTTTGTGGAAAAAAACCCCACAAGGTACAGGAATTTAGAAGGAACCACTTAAAAGCTAGATTCTAACATTTTTCTTCTACCATTGGTAAAGTGCCAGCAAAGGCTGAATCTAAGCTGATGCCAGAGAGGAAATGGGAGGCATTAGGGACTGAGTGCCTAATTTCTGCATTCTGGCACACTGCCATGCTCTGATATTGAAAAGTGGGAACTGGCTAATCATCCACAACTAGGCAGTTAAAATAAGAGGTTATCCAATTTTTGCAGTGGCAACCCAAGCAATACCAGTGATTAGAAGGAGCAACAATTTACCTGCCATATTTATCTCTGGAAATGTTGCATTAACTTTATGGGAATAGAAGCACCATGGAAGTGATTCAAGTCATGTTTCTCTCCTCACCTGGGAAATGGTTGAGGGTGTAGATCACTGCCCTTGACTCTCTGTGAGCTGTAGGAAGGTACAGGGAGACACAAAACCTGAACTGGGCTGTGCAGAGACACCTTCAGGACATAACATTTCCTCCTCAGCCTTACAGTCACCAGCATGTTCTGTGCTTTGAAAAGAAACACATAAAGGAAATTCAGGCTCAAAAGGTTTCTAACAATGAAGTATGGAGTCCAGAAATCCTCAGAGGAAATATAACATGTGCTTCTTCATTCCTATTTTTTTCCCCTACAAATCTGCTTTTGGATATTGTTACACAGACAAGCATTTAATTCAGGGAAGGTACAAAACTTCCATTTTGCATCTCAGCTTATTTATTCTTTTCTTGCCTTTAAGTCTGAGCTTAGCTTAAAGAGGTAACTTGTGTGATAAGTTATACAGTCCCTCCTCTGTCTGACCTGCCAGAGAAACTGGAAAGACAGCAAAGGGACTGCATGGAGAAGGAGGCTTCCCAAAGCTGTCATAGCAATATCCTGCACACAAGGAGCACCATACCCAGCCTTCAGTAAGGAAGCACAGACCAAGATGCAGAGGGAAAAAGGTTTGGGAAAGAGAATAAAAACTAACCTAGAAGAGGAATATCCAAAGACAGAGGGAAGTAGAGGAAATCTGGAGATGGATGAGAGGAAGCAAAATCAAAAAGAAGAAATTAACTCTACAAATAAGGAAATGGTAGTGAAAGAGAAATCAGAAAAACATAAAAGTGATTTCAAAAAGTGAGATCAAGATGAGAAAATGAAACATCACCATTACCTACAGAAGGGCATAAAGAAAATTTCCTCTTTGAGCCCTCCTCTCTGAGGTCAGAACAGGGTCCTGATGTCAGCCTGTGAGTGCTGGCTGCAGTTCTTTGCTCCCTACACCCACAGCCAGGCTCACACTGCTCTGCCTCCCTTCCAGCCTGGCACAGCCACGCTCCCAGCCAGGCTCAGGGCAGAGCCACAGAGCACCTCAGTCCTGCCCAAACTCCAGTGAGAACCTTCAAATGACCAGCTCACCACTTCTCGTGCATTGTCTTCCACTTTTTCAGATCTTTAACTTACAAGTGTGTGTGGCTGACATAAAGGAAGATAGCTCCATGTGGATTGTGTACTAAGATAGTGTCACCTTATTTCAGCATCGTAATGCAAATGAGGAAAAGTTACCTATAGGAATATACCTGTCAAAGATTAAAGGAATTAATTTGAAACAAATCTTGCTCTTCCTTCTGTGACTAACACTGGATTTTTACTTTCAGATACTCTGTTTAATCTCCTCAAGACATATTAAGCTATAAAATATTAAAATACCTAGAGCACAAATTTAGAGTGTTTAATCACACCGGAAAAATAGAAACTGCTCTTTATAGGTGGCAAGCAATTCACCTCAACCAGTTACATATTGGTGTAAGGTGTGGATTTGTTTGATGGTTTGTTTGAACTTAAATGGCTTTAATTTGTTACTGACTGTCAATAGATGGTCAATTAAAAAGAAACACCATCAGAAAAGAGTGAGCAAGTGCTTCAGGGAAAAGGTGCTTCAAGAAAAGAAGGGCATTGTTTTGACAAAGAGAAATCTATCCTGACTTCACAGAGCTGCATTGCAGTGGAAGAATAGACTTGTTGAGCTATGAGGGTGAGTTTGTATGTCACAATCCCTAGGATTTATTTATACGGACATGAGGCTACAAAAGATTGTGTGCAAATGTTAACCAGCTCATTTTAGAGTCTCTTTTTCCCAGCAGTTCCACAGGAGCCCAACCTTAAAACATCATTCTCAGCTGCTGATGCATCTTAGACACAAGCAGGCTGCAGGAGCTGTGGGGACCAGGCAGGGAACAGAAGTCCTCTGCTCTGCACATCCCTTCCAAAGGGACCACAGCCAGCTCTCTTCTGCCACAGGTGCTAGGCAGGGTCTGCCAGGGAGTGCTGGTCCCCCACACACTGGGAGGATCTGTGCAGCAGGTCTTGCACAAGTCTTGTCTTGCACAAATCAACCTCTACACCCAAAGCCAAGACAGCACAATGGACTGCTCTGAAACTAATTTAGGGTAAGCAACCACACAAGCACAGTCTCTGCTCTGGCAAGGCTCCCACACGTGGTGTGGGCATGTTCCACCATTCTGTGAAATACCAAGAGCCCTTACAGCTGCACAAACCACAGCATGTGAGTCCTGTAATCTGGCTACAGTAAAGTTAGCAGCATACAGTCACAGGGCAGGCTGTCCAACTGGGCAACTTCAGCTCAAGGTAGAGAAAAAAAGGAAGTGGTCCCCTGATGTCTGAGGTCAGTTCTTCAAAACAGGGTCTGTCAGACCTGTACATTTGTGTGGCCCCTTACACAGAGTGACCCTCAGGCCACAGCTTCAAGCTTATGCAACACAAATGCTTATTAATAACTGTATCAGTTTTACATGTCTCTCTCTAAAACAGGTTGCACCTCCTCCCACCCCCAGCCCAATCAATCAGAAGCCCTTAAAATAAATCATCTCATTCATGAGTGTAATCAAGACTCAGAGAGAAAATAAGAGTAGGTATTTGCTATCACACAAAATTAGGTTATCATCCCTAATTATCCTAGGAGAATGTAAAACTCACATTTTTTGTCTATGCTCCTCTCAATCTTGGTGCTAGTTCTTTCTCTGACCTTGCTTCTTACTCCTTCACTGGAGTTTTTTATTCCAGCTTTTATAATATAATATTTATTATTAATTCTGAGTTCAATACAGTTCAGTACTCCCAATATCCTGGGAGTCCCTCTCTGGCTGCTGTTCACAGACTGTGTGTGAGCACAAGGGACAGAGGCTGCCCCAGGCACTGTCTGCAAAGCCAAACCCAGCCACAGGCTGTGGGTAACACAGTGGCTCATTACTGTGCTACACTGCTCTTTGCATGACAGATATTTATTGTCTTACAGTTGAAAAGCACCATTAAGTACTTTCATTTCATCCAGGAAGTACAAAAGTGTCTCCAACATAGAAGACAAATTTCAGATAATATTTTGTAACCGAGCAAGTCATTAGTTGGGAAATTGAAAATCACTGGCGTGCTCTGAGTCACCACTGAATTCCAAACACAGCTGCTATTGCATTGGTGACACTGATGGCACTGTTATAATACCAGTTTGTAAAGTATGCATTCAAGAATGCCATCATGTCTTTCCATAGCTAATTGCATCACAGGAAGAAAACACTGTAAGTGAAAAATTACTAACATTGCAATGAAACTGTAGGTGGAGCTGCACATCCCTTGGCAGATGTACTAGAAAATGCATAGATGTGGCACAATTATTTTAACATTTATAAAACCAGTAAATACCAGATAGAAGTGTAGTCATTGTAATTGGAAAGAAGGTTCTGCTACAAAGCCAAGTATTTAAGAGTTCCTACACAAAACACCAGTTTTTCAGTGGTAACCCCCCCCACATCAGAATATAGGCATTATAATTTACAGCCACTTGCCTGGAGCTTCATATGGGGAATAGCCAGGGAGAGAATGAGTTCTCATACCTAGAAGAAAGATCATGTATATCCCAACAGGAAGAATGAAAATACCTAAATTACCCCTGCAAGAGATCTTTGAGGACTACATGTGAGTGACAGGGTCATGGCATGATTCTCTGGACACTTAACTGATCAAGTAATGTAACCCACTTTTGTAGATAAACAGTGACATTGGGGGGAAGGGGGAAACAAGAAGCAGAATTTTTTTCAAGAATCATTTTTCTAAGCTTGCAAATTTCATTTTAAAATATAATAATAATAATTTGTCTTTAAAAGAAGAGAAGGGGCAAGAGATAGGGGGGAAAAAAAGAAAATTGAAATTTTTTTTAAATTTAATCATTCACTTTAATATTTTAAGGTTCCTCACCAGCTGATTGGTCAAAATAAGTTTAATACAGGCACAATGTACAGTCAAAAATTTTTACATACAATATATTTCCGAAGAGTCACTCCATTCATCCCCAGAAGGAGATTTAACTGGAAAAAAAAGCAGAATTCTTAAAATTTATGTCAGAGGAAAAAAATAGATGTTCCTCCAAATTATCTTCTTTTGCTTTCTGTCCCATAAGAAACGTGGCATTTTTGATTTTTTAGACTTAGAAGTTGTCAGCAACTACAATTCTCCTTGCATTGTCTGAAAGAGGTGAAATTAAGGGCAGGGATTAAAACCTGACAGACTCAATTAAAATGTTTCCAGAACCATGCTCAGAGAGATTAGTTCCTCTCAGAAAAAAATAAAATTAATCTTTAATGCTATGACATTTCCATCCATCTTTTTTGAATACACTGTTCAATCCATTAATATTTCCACTGAAACCTTCCCATGAAATAAGCATAGTCCACTAGAGTTACACTTGTATAGATAATAAGGCTCATATAGTTTTATCTTCATAGTTCCATGAAAGACAATAATGATGTCTAATGGTTTCATCACTTCTTCACCAACTAATTATTTCATTTGTACAGCTGGAAAATACACAATAGGAATCATGCTCACTCACAAAGGAAATGAAAAAGGAAAAGTGAACAGAAGGAAAAAGTACTTGTTGAAATTCTACATATTGCTAACATCAACTGTGAGAGTTCTGTATCCCTGTGTAGCAGAAAAATAGACCTGTACCATTCAGAGAAGCTCCTCATAAAGGTGGGAAATGGTGTCACAGGTAAGGCATAAGCAAAGTTACTTGCCCCATTAAGGACATAAAATTATAGGATGTGGTGATTTGGCATGAAAAATAAGTGGAGCTAAAAATATGAATCTTCCAGGTACAGGTGACATGTACTGGCAGCTTGTAGTTGTGCTTGGGATTGCCCCAACCCAGATGCAGCACCTTGCACCTGGGTTTTTTTGAACTTCAGATAAGATTTGAACCTCTAAGGCCTCTCCAGGTACCCTGGATGGCATCCCTTCCATCCAGTGTGTGACTCCATTTATAACTTAACAAAACTTATTTCACTGCCTTCTGCCAGTGTATGTGTAAGGTGTATGTACAGCCCAGGGTCTAGTTTTCAGCCTTGTCTCTTGTTGACTATTTTCACTTCCCACATCTGGGAGCTGTGGTGGAAGTACTGGAAGTACTGGGGGAAAAGCCAAAGGTTTGTACTCCAGTTCTGCACATCCCAGCCCTGTACTTTTCTGCTGCATTGTGATGAGGTCCTGAGGCAGAGCAACCACACTCCTCCCTCAAATTGAGATTTAATTCCTTTAGCAATGGCCAGGTTTCAGTCTTTGCACATAAAATGGAAAAAAAAACCAAACATTTTTCAGCTCACATAGTTAGATTTCTTGCTATTGATGAGGTCTGAAGCAATGTATGCACTCTGTAAACAGTCTGCAAAGCTGCCTGGAAAGATTGAGATAGGAAAGAGGATTGGCATAATCAAGAGAGACACTCAAACTCTCAGTCTGAACGATGTCTGTCCAAAATAATGGCTTTAAAAGTGCACATTAAAGCATTAACTGTGCACCTTAGAAGGGTTATCTTCTGCATTACACTGGACTTATTTCCACTGCTACAATATGCTGTTTCTTTCAGATAAAAGCAGTGCAGTAAAGGTCAGCATCAGTGGTGCTGGGCTGATTGAGGGAGATGCTGTTCTGTAATCTAGGGAGTTCCACATTTTCTCTCCATCCAGATTTCTAAACTGTCTTTTCTCAGACAGTTTCTATATTATATTTTAGAATGAGAGCCCCAGAGGGCACCATTCAGCCAATGCAAAATTCCATCAAATCATTTGGGGTAAAACCTTTGGTTGACTTTCCTGACATCTCATTTTATTTAGCAATATACTTTTTGGATAGAAACAGATGAATAAAGCTTTGGTTAAACTTGTTTTCTATAAGTGTTGGGGGATTTTTACAGGGATTATAACTCTTCCTTTTTTTAAAGATCAGCCTTTGTACTGTGCAGCTGTTTGCAGCTGCAATAAAGCCTGAAACAGTAAATAAACCAGATTTCCATAACCTGTTGTGGTTCCAATGAAAATAGAGAGAAATAACAATTCATGTAAATGAAAAATTTTGTCAATAGGCTTAAGATGTGCATATTTTACACAACTGAGTTGTTAATTTGAATTGTGTGATTGAAGCAATAAGGAGCCATAGGAATTTGTGAAGACAGTATCACCTGCCTCCCTGTCACCTAATCATGTTTCCTGTGTTTACCACAAGCTTTAGTGTAAGGGAGAAAATGTTTCCTTGGGCATTTCTGCTGACCCTTGGCAAAACCCTGGCCAGCCCTGCACCACCCCAGCTCCCCTCCCCTGAGGAGCAGCCTGCCCTTACTGCTCCAAGACAGCCAGAAACAGGGAAAACTCTCCTCCAGGAATCTGTTTATCACACCTATTTCTGGATGTTACTCCACCTTTTTTTTTTTCCAGTTTCCTCTAGACATTCATCTGAAATCCATTAATCCAGTGGTCTCAAAGGCATTAACTCTTTCTCCTTTAGAGCTGGAGAGGATTTCTTTCAAATATAGTTGAGGCAAGTACAAGTGATTCTCTCCCTGAGCCTTGCAATCCTAGGCATAAGACTGAGACAAATGAAATAGAATTTAAAAAGAGAGAGAGAGAGAGAAAATAGTTCAAAATAAATCAAAATTATGGTCTGCCATGTTGCAGATCCAGTCTGAGAGGTGTTAGATGCCCCAGGTGTTTTTGCCTCAAGTTTACTTGCAGCTCTGTAGCAAACACATTTTAGTTTCTACAGTTTTTATCTGCTTGTTTATTCCCCAGCAGTCCTCTGGGGGTTATAAAGGACTTTGTAAACATTAATAAAACAAGTGATGATAAGCAGCAATAACCCACTTGTAGTGTATATTGGATATTAACATCCAGGCCCTGAAGTATCAATTTAGCCAGTACACTTTCAAAACAAAACAAAACAAAAAAAATTCAAATAGAATAGCTTTACTCAAGAATGTTTGTCCCCAAGGTCCACAAAGCCTCTTGGGCTTTTCTATCTTTTAAAACACTACCTATCCTATATTCTTGTGCAGAGATGTCTTGATTTTTTCCCTTTGCCATGCATGCATGCCTAGAAGTATTTTAAAGTAAGGATAGAGTGGGAGAAACTGATCACAGCATTGTTGTGACCATGTAGAAATTTGTAAAATGACAAAGCCAAAAGAAAGTTTACTTTTCACTTGCATTATAATCAAGATACTGACATAATTTATGGGTAAAGGAACTTCCAAAGAAATGATCAATTTGCTATATATGTTGGTAATTACCTGTAGATAATTTTATCCATTTCAGTTCACTTGTTGGTCCATCTCCAATGTTTCTCCTTGCAGAACTATAGTGCTTGCAGGAAAAAGCTGTTATGGGCCAATGCAGTGTTTTCTTCTAATATTTACTAAGGAAATACACTAAAAGGGAGTTTTTAAGGATAAGCTAACACGAGGGAACTGAGCAACTTCTGATGGACTTAATTATTTTCTGGATTATGTTAGACAGTGGCACCATATGGGGGACACCAGGAAATTATTAACTGCAGCCATAAAGACAAGGGAATCAGAGCAAACTGCAGTTTTGCACTATAGGCTGAACAGTCTCCAGGTACTCTGAATTCACCTCAATATGTAAATGCCACTGAATACTTCCACCTTCCCTTCTAAACCCCAGAGACTGCTGGAGCAGTGAGGGACCAGTCCCTCAGCTCAGCATGCCCACCCTCCATCTGCTGCCTCAGAGCTCAGGAAATGAGAGTGGGGACACAGGTCCCACCTGAGCAGCCCTGCTGAGCCACTCATCAGCCTGTCACACCCCCCTCACCTTGACCCACCAGGGAATCACCTTTTGGGAAGAAAGTACAAGTTGTGTGAGAGGTCTGCCACTCCAAACAGCACCTGGGTCTTGCATTTCTGCAGGGAATGCCTTGTGCCATGACTGAGGGGTACTTCCCCTTTTTTTCAGTGCCTGCTTGGTCTCAGAATGACATTTTAAGCCACAACTGCTGTTTCAGACACTCTACAGGGCCAATTAATCTGACTCAGATCAGAAATAATTACTTATCATGTAATGTCTCTTTGATACAATTCATGTGAAAGAAGATCACACCAAATCCTTGTTATTGGCAAAGCTGATGTGATATCCCAAATGTTCTAGCATCATCTGCCTCAGGTGATCAAGCAGATGTGGAGGGACACCCTGCTGCTGGGTTTCCCCAAATCCACTCCCCCTGTTGCTCAGGAGGTGCTCTCACCACAGGCAGGTGCCCCTAGCCTGTTTAACAGGGGGAATAAAGGTGTAATGGTTGAAGACAGGTTATCTTGTGTGTAGACATGAGCATCTGAGGATACTTGAGGGGACAGAAATTTAGGGCTCAATATAATGCATGAAATTACATACATGTGAATTATATTTCATCATCACCTAACTAAATGCAAAATATCTCTTTGGGATAAAATATGTATTTATGTAGCTAACTAAGATAAAGGCAGTGAAACCATGAAAGAATAAAATTTACCCTTAAAATTTGTGTCTTGAGAGAATAAAATGTACCCATTATACAATTTAAATATAACACTCACATCAAGTTTCTTTCCTCAAAGAATCTCAGTGATATTTCTGAGACAGGATCTCATATTTCATATTTCATATTTCATGGTGCCCAATGTCATTCCTAAATAAAAGCATTACCATACACTGTGGGAAACCATTCTTGTGGAAGCTTTGTGACACTGTCCCCATTCAAGGAACTGATCACACTGAAATCTTGGTGTTGTTATGTGTTTGGACCACTGCCCCCTCCACTGGGAACAGCTCTTCCTTGCTGTCTGATGAAGTGTGACAGCTTCCAAAGTTTTATCTTACATGTGCTTTAAAACTACTAAATTACAAATAGCCAAAACATGGTAGAAGATTCTGACTTCAGAAATTGGAGACATTTGGAGAGCATTTGAAAGCTGGACATGATGGAGGCTAGTGTAGCTCAAATCTTAATGTAGAAAGTCTAAAAAAGGAGTATTTTCGACTCTGTGAGGTAATGAGTAAAAATTATTTTAATGTTATAAGAAATTGTATATATAATCTTTGCATGAAACTTGTGTGAATATTAACTGTTTAAGACAATTTGTAATGGCTCATTATTTAATATTTATTTGTGTGACTGCAAGTAGTTTTATCTTTGTTGAACTAATATCAGTTCTTTTTTGAAAAAATACATGACAGTGGTATCTCTCTTCTTGAGTACCACTGATGAGCTCCTAATGCTGAGCATAAGTAGATCAGTAATGTTTGCCAAACTCTAGGATTTATTGAACTTTTAAGAAAGTTAATTTGTCTTGGTTTTGTCTGCCTGGAGCAAAACTGCATTTTTCATGCACTTCAGCAGTGGTCACAAAGTGGAATATGCAGCACAATGGACATTTGTTTTGATTCTAATCATGCACTGGTTTATGATAAGTTAATTTGACTCTTGATCTTCTCACTTTTCTAAAATTAAAAATGTCTTTAATACAAGAAAGGCAATTTTGTGTTTTATTTGTCCATTATGTTGCAGCTTCATAAAGGGAAAACCTGTGTGTTTAGTCCCTGTAGTCCCTCTTTCGTCTATAAACTGAAAATAAACAAAATAACATGAGACAGGCAAAATGCTTAATTGGTCGTTCAGTTCTTCTTTTATATTTCTGACATTAGCCACATCTCAGAGAATAAAAATTACTGAAAGACTGCTGCCTTCTACAAATGGAGTCAAATGCATTCACATTAAATATTAATTTAGTATTTCCTTACACACTTAGTTAAGAATGTGCAGAAATGCACACATGCTGAAGATACAAAATCCTGTCTGTTTGTGAAGGTAATACCATTTGCCTTTTGGGCAAAGGGGATGCCAAATTTATAAATAAAGATAGAGAAACCAAGATGCCCATCTATCTGGGGAAAATAAAACCCAATAAATATTTAATATTAATTTCTGGTTTTAGATTCTGCATGTATTTTATGCAGGGAGTGTTCTTGAAAGAAAAGATAGCCCTGCATGCAGGGAGAATGTGAATGAGAGCAAAAGAAGCACCTAAGAAGTTCCCAGCCCCAAAGCCCTCTGGACCAACTCCATCACATATTCATGAGGTCAGGGAGGTCAGAGCATGGAAGAGATTTGCTGGTGATCCAGAGCTGCTCAGAGTGCTACAAAGAGAGATAAGTGACACTAGGAAGGACCTTAGGAAAATGATTGCCAAGGTTGTAGGACACCAGATGAAGTGTGATAGAGATGAATGTAAAAAGATGCACAAGATGGCAAATGATTCACACAGAAAAATCTGCTTCTGAGCAAACCATAACCCTCAGGACTGAGGCTTGGGAAACTGCCCCTCAATGTTATCAGCTCAATGTTTGGTGGAAGCCAAAAAGGCAAGGAAAATGAAATTATATATCAGGTAAAAAAATATTCCAAGGGTAAAATGGAGAATTCCAAAAGAGATATCCCTGTTACTGAACAGACAAACCAGGGCAGGCAGAGGAAATCCACTGGTCTGAAATTGGTGGATGTAGGCTGAGGCAAGAGGAACAAATTTCACACAGATTTCTCCTGCCTTTACAATTCCTTATTCCAATTGCTTATGGGCACTTTCAGGCTAGGTGAATATTTGCTCTGAACCAGTAAGACCTTGCTCATGTTTTTATGGGACACCGGAGGGCTGCATTAAATTCCAGCTCATTCACAGGGACCAAATTCTTTGCCTGCTCACTTAATCTTAACCTTGAATAAATTTTCCCAGACATCTGAGTGAACATAAAGTTTGTGACCTTTCATAAGCAGACTCATGCACCTATGAAAATGATTCCCACTGGTTTTCAGTGAACTTTGCAGAAGGCAAGGAACATTGTGAGTTTTTAAAACAAGGAGTTCTTGTCCTTTTATTCAGATTGAAAGGCAGCCAACACACCTGTGGATGCTGGAAAGCAATTACAACAGTAATTATTTGCATTTTAGCACCAAAATTATTAGCCTTGCTGTGGAAATTCAATTTAGTTAAAAGTTGGCTTCTGTTCATGCCAAGACTAAATTGTTCTGTCTTTCCTTGAGCCCTGCCCAACCAGCAGCATGGTTTGGAAAGGTTACTCAGCAGGGCACAGAGCAGTTTTATTCAAATGCATGTAATGAGAGGGTGTGAGAGAAATGGTTGAATCAGACACAGCTTGCTGTTTGTTGCTGCCTATGTGGGATTAAGCAATGATGAAAGCTCAGTATTAGAAGGTTATTTATGAAAGCTGTTTGGTACAATAACAAAATGAGCATTTAACTGTTGTGGTACAAAGAACTACCTGCCCCTCTTTGGTCAACTGTGCACTCAGACATGATTAGCCCCATTTCAGCTGTCAGCCCCTGCCCAGGTCATACTGTGGGTGTACCCACAGGGATGGACACAGAGCCATGGCACAGCTGCTTCCCAGCCCTGTTTCTGGCCTAGTCTCCTGCTCCTGGCTGGAGCACTTGGATGGATCCTGGTCCATTGTTTGCCAAGTTAAGGGCTATCAGACCTTATCTGTCCTGGGGGACTGGGACTATGGATGAGGACAAGGTTTGCACTGCCTCACTCTCAGCTCCTGGCTTGGCTGTCTCCCTGGAGCAGCTGGCCCTTGTCCCCAAGGTGAGACCACCCTGCCAGTACAGCCACTGGTAATGGGTAATGCAGGCATTCTCACAACACTTGAATGTTGTTTGGGTGGATGCTGCTGTTGAACAAGTCTACAATAGGATAATTATTATTATTATTATTAACATCATGGCCCTCTGTGATAGTTCCTGTGCTACAATGGCCCTAAATGAAAGAATTGTTTTACCCAGGAATTCCCTCTTACATTCAAAGTGTGATGAATTTCTTGTTCTTTTCTAGTAGTTTACAATAGCCACCTCCATTGCTAAAACTGCTCATTGTTCTCAGTTTTACCTTTGCTTTCAACTTTAAGGCAGTAGATCTCTGCATAATCTGTAAAAGGTAGGTTGGGCTGCTGCAGCTCAAAGCTTCTTATATTTACATATGATTGATCTGACTGTGCATAATTGACACAGCTTCCATTTATTAAAATCTGTAAATACAAAATGGGAAACACAGATTATCCAAACTTTATTTCTCCTCTGGTCACTTTGCTGTTTCCAGTCCTGTCATGGTCACAGTTTCCCAATGCCTTGTTGAATTTACTGTGCTCTAGTATTCATCTTTCTATGTTCATGCCAAGACTGAATTGTTCTATCATTGGGGCTATTTAGAGTTAAAGGAATTTAAAAGGTCAAAGAGGTCTGAGAAATCCTGAGAATCTATAGTTTCCAGTATCTTCCATATAGGATTTCAAAGCAATTTCCCATGGGAATGATAATTTCCTTCCTCCTTCAGTCTACATTGTTCTGTTCACCAAACCTTAAGGCTGGTTTCAAAGTTCTTTCCTTTTGAGCTCTTCAAGTGAAGATGACAAAGGGACTCAATCAGAGAGTTTGATCCCTTTATTCTGCTGTTTCTCTTGGTCTAACAAGACATTAAAAGCAGATGTTACCTGTACCTACAGGCATTGCTACTCTGCATCCTTTGGCCATTATAATGATAATCTTCATATCACTTTAGCATTAACTGAAGATGTTCTGTTTGAACTTTCAAGCTGCCACACCTGACAGCCAATAATGTCCAGGACATTTGTGAAAGATTATATGTATGTTGTAAAGGGAGTCTATAAGAAACTGCAAATTATTCTATTCCAAACAGCAAGAGACAATATTTTAGAACACCACCACCATTGCCACTATCTACCATGAAAAAAGAAACTCTCAGAAAGTACTAAATGAATAAAGAAATCTGGTTTGATTTTGTATCTGGTCTTACTTCAAGCAGAGGCCTGGAGTACAGACGTCCCTTTCTGACTGATACTATGGGGAAATTGAATCTCTCCTAAATCCAAAAGAAAGCACTGTGCAAGGCAAATCCTTAGTGGATCTTTACTTTTGGAGGCAACCATTGCATCTTCTGAAAATCCAAACCTCATGTGAAGCACTTTTTCACTGTTAAATTCAGTCATTCATTTACTAATTTTTACATTCTTGAAGCAATTCAGATGAAAACTGTACAGAATACGAAGGAAAAGCAGAAACAAAAGAGAAAGAAAGGAATATTAAAGAAGCTAAATAATGTTTTTATCACTCTCCATAACACCTAAAGACTCCTTACTGCCCAAATTACCCAGTATTTTTGACCTCTGGGGAATTCTTTTGTACCTTTATGCTTTTAAGAAAGATATAAAGATGCTCTGAGTTAGGCAAATGCACTTGTATTGCTTGAGAGATGAACCTCATGTATTCTAACAAAGAAAGGGCTGATGGGTTTTTTGAACTGTGGATCATGAACTGCTTTTATCTTTCTGTGATTCAGCCATGTCTGAACCCTTTAAGTCTCCACTGGATTCTTCCCTAGAAAGTGGTTATCTTAGGCCACCTATTTCAAAGTTTCTTCTCTCTTCCTTTGGATATAAAGGGAAGAAATGGAGAGGCAGACAGTAGCTTAGAAAGTGGTCTAAGTGTCAAATTTTAAATTGTTGCTATGTCACTTGCTATCTCTGAGAAGAGGATGTAATCATCTAGAAAATATGAGTTTGGCAAGATCCATGTACAATGAATATTTTACACAGTGAACACTGCTTTCAGTGCATAATTTAGATAGTTTGAAAGAAGTCTTGCATCTGTTGTGATACCTCCACCTCCAGGAAAAGCCAGAATGCTTCATTCATAGCACCCAATGGGCTCCTGCCTGGGATCATTAAGGCTTTAATAAAGAAGATGACAAAACTCCAGTGCAAAGAACAAAGGAGAAAGGAAGAAATATGATTCAGAAGCTTTCAGGCACAGACAAATATACAACATGACAGGTTGAAAGCAACTCTCCTGTTTCGCTTCATAACACTGATTTCCAGTGGAGGAAGTCCAGAAGAGAGCTTAGCAAAGATGTAATTCCAGCTAAACAAAAGCACAGCCAGGTAATTTAAAAACTCACCAGGGACATCAAGCCCAAAACAGTGAAGGCACTTTGCTGTTCCCAGCCATGGAAAACACTAAAAAACAAGACCAAAACAAAAATAGACCCAAAAAACCACCACCAAAAACAACAAAAAAAGCCCACCCCTAATTATATTTAGTTATTTTTCTTTAGTGATTTGGTTTAGTAATTGGGAATGCAAACCTTTCTGCTAGCACAGTAAGACTTAATTTGTCTAATAAAGACAGTTGATTCTTCTTAGGGGAATTTGCTAATTTGACAGACCACACAAGCAGCATGTTACGTGCTTGGCAGACTCTCTTTGATTATCTGTGATTCCTCTCAAAATTCAGGGAAAGAGTGTATTTTTCATCAATGAGCAAGGATTATCTTAGAGGCTGGTAACATTGCTAGCCCACCATCACAGAGAGGCTAATATTGGTGGTTAATCTATCTAACATGCAGTAACAATTCCACTGACAGAGTAATCCCACATTATGGAAGATGAACCTTGCTGTGCAGGTTGAAAACAGGAATTACTTGCTTTGGAGAAGGGAAAGAAACCATACAGACTACAGAAGGATGAATTGCAGCTGCCCTGGGAAATGAATGTTACCTCTTGAAAAAATGTAGAGAATCCCAGTTTGCAGATTTTCAGTTATATGACATTCTTAAGCAGGAGAAAAATGTTAAAACACCTTGGTTTGGGGTTTTTTTTGTATTTTTTTAAAAGCCATAGAAAGCTACTATTTTCCATTGTACCATTTAGGGAGAATGCAGAGGTATCACCCAAGGACACTGTTCCCCAAATACTCTTTCTCCAAATACAGCTTTTAATATTCACCTGCAAAATAAGGGCTCTACTCACAGGTTTCTCATGCATCTGAGTAGGGAGCACTCTTTGGGCCATCAAAGAGATTGACCATCATCCTTTTTAACACTTTTTAATATGGTTCCACAGTGATCTGCCTCATTTTTAGAGCTGAAGTGTACTGAAAATGTAATAACCTGGTCTCAGCTCCACAAAAGAGACTGACATCATGCTTGAAGTTGCTCAGCACCCCCATTTACCAGTGCTTTTCTCTCTACAGCCTCTGGCAGTGAAGCAAGGCTTCCAATTTGTCTGTGCTGCCCCTCCTGCACAACCCACAGAATAAACATGGCCAAGGCTGTGTCATTGGCTGGGCACCATTCTCCTTCCTCCTCTCCCCTAACTCAATAAAGACCCTACTCATGAAGTCTCCTAATAGCTCTGTGAGGCCTCAAGTCCAGAATGATGAAAAATATTTCAAGGATTCAGTGGGGCCAATGCAGGACTTTGCATCCTCCTGCTGCCTCCCAAGGTAGCAGCAAAGAAGTGCTGCAAATTCCTGGCAATTCTGACAGTAAATCAGAGCCAGGGGCCACTTTAGAGGGGGGTGTAAAACCTTATGAAGAATTTGGCTAAAATGTGCCCAGCTCAGGCAACCATTTGTTGTGTGCTCAGATCACCAATGTTTGGATACTTGAGTACTTCTCTTTTCTTGCCAATCAAATCTCATCCTCACCAGTTCCCAGGCAAGGTACAGCATTAAAATTGATAACCACAAAATTCTGAGGTCATATCATGTAACTTAAGGTAAACAGAGGGAGCAAAAACAGTGTCTTCAAGCAATAGTGACACAGGAGACCAGAATTTTAAAAGCCCTCATCTCAGGGGAGGCAATCAGGCAATACCAGCCCTCAAGCAGCTCATTTCCCTGTTCTAAAACTAGAAGTGAAAAAAAAAAATGTCATCAGCCATTTACTCTGGATGTTGTGATACTGCACTGGCCAAGCTCAGTTCTGGCAGCCCACATTTCAGAAACCTGAGAGTAGAAACACTGACTCATGAATCCTGTAGCTAAACTGGTGTTATGTGGATATGACTGCATGGAGATGCAGGCTGAGCTCTGTATTTTTACCAAGGCATAAGAATGTTTTATACACTTGTTTGATATTTTCAAATATTTAGTATGTTTCTTTGGACTGATTCCATAGCATTTTTATCTAAAATATCTATCTATAACAGTAGAAGCAAGAATTCATAGTTTATACATCCCTGACTGGAGCACCATCTTTAAACTTTAAAGTAAATATATCTGACTGAAAGCTGGAAGAATTAAACAATGTTAGTTTTACCCTTTTGCAATAGGACTTGCCTTTAAGTGTGTCTTGTCCTTACTTTTAATTCTTTAGCAGGCATGGACCTTAGACAGTAGAAACTTGGGTACTGCTTCATAATACTTCCATGAATCTGTGAGAAATGGGAAAAAAAAATCTTTTTTTGAGATAAAATAATTAGGCTTTAACTTCCATTGTTTAAGATGTTTCCTAGAATCACCTCTGGAGAGTTTAGCCCACTTTCATTTGGCTCCAGGCTGACCCCTCTGCTGTGTTCTGGGACAAAGGGCTGCCTGTGGGTCAGCCATCCCCTGCCAAGTCTGAGTGTCACCAGAGCAGTGACCTGCAACCCCAAGGATGCAAGAGAGAGAAGTGCCAGTGTAATACAAGGACACACATACCCAGTTTCATTGGGACACTGAGATGCCCCTATACAGCACTTCATAGCTCTCTTTTTTACAAAAAACTGAGCCTGAGCTCCAAAGGCTTTGAAAACTGCACAATATGTTTTAAAATTTGGTGGGGAAAAAAGAAAAAGTATGAAAAACCCTTAAGTCAAAATAACAAATGAATGGTTAAAAAGTACCCTGTCTGAAAGCCTGTGAGCTTGTGTATGTTTTGTGAAAGGTGTTACTTTATAGTGCTTGTCCCTCACACTTCTGACACTCAGACTGTAAGATTTCACTGCATTAATGGAGGAATAGTGCCCTAAAAGGCAGCACAGTCACAGCTGCTTCCATACCACAGGCAGAAGCCACCAGGGCCAGGACATTCCAGCTTTGCAAATTTTGTCTGGCCCCAAAATCAGGCTTTTCACTAGGGGTGACTGTAGGTTTCTCCTACAGTCAATGGGGAGGGAGAGGCACCTTTGAGGGACTGACGCCTGCTTTGAGGGACTGACTCCAGCATTTGTTTTAGATTTTTGGTACCAGTGTGCAGAGTGTCTGCTGTTGGAGAGTGTGAGTGGGAGAGGAGCAGCAGAGTGCCAGATGCTCAGGCTGGTCATGACTGTGGGTCCCTCAGTGGTCACTCCACTGCAGAGAGACAATGCAGCAATGTAAATATTTCACTGAGCTCATTCACACCCCAGGATGTTTAAAGATATTTCCAAGATGGTTAAACCTGTCTGGCTTACTGTCTTTTATTTCTTCCATGGAGCTAATTGTTAGTCCAGAACCAGCACCAGCAATTTAAACACCACCAAAAGGGATTTCCCATCCACAGTATGACCTCTTGTATTGACATCTTTCCTTGTATTCTTTGCTATAACCAAAGAGATGGCATCTCCCAGGAGCTTATTAATGCTTAGAAAAAAGATAAACACTGTTTCTTAGAGCATTTTCTCTGTTCATTCCCAATACATGTACAATAAGCTACAGTCTTGACTGCTATACTTCCTCTACACAGAATGAGAGTTTTAAAAACAGAATCTAAGAGGTTAAAATGAGCTTTTTGAAAAATATTTTGGAAATACTAAACATAAAAGAGGGAAGTATTCACCTAAATTGCTGTTTCACTGAAAGGATGGTCTTTACTCAAATTTACTCCTTTTTTTCTTCAGACAGCCCAGGACGAATTGGAGCTGGCTATTAGAAAAACAAAATAAATTCTGTAAAGCTACATGTTTTGTGCCAGTGAGATATTGGATAGAAGAAATATTTTTAAATGAACATTTTAAAGTTGAATTTCACAACAGTGACATACCTGTAGGCATTTGTGCTGCATGAGTAATAGTGAAAAAGACCAGGTTGTTATAGCAACCAGCATAAAGCAATGACTTCATGAGAGGAGTTGAGTGACATCAGAAAAGCACCTTGAAAGTAGCTGCTTTGCTGTGAAGCTCTGCTGTGGTTTAAGCCCAGCCTGGAACTCAGTACCAGCCACTCAGTCTGTTCACCCTGGCAGGGAGGAGAAATTTAAAAAAAAAATAAATTAAACCTCATGGCTTAACATAACAGTAGTTCAATAATTAAAACAAAATGAAATAAACTATTATTAATATTAATCATAATAATAGTAATGATAATTATAACAATAACAGTAATAGTTGTAATGAGAAGAGAAAGGAATAAAACCCCAAAGAGACAAGTGGTACACGTTGCAGTTGCTCACTACCCTGAGTGATGCCCAGCCCACCCCTGAACAGCAATTCCCCCCAACCCCTGCACCTTCCCCTGTTTGTCCACTGAACACAATGCTCCATGGTGTGGAGCATCCCTTTGGCCAGTTTGGGCAGCAGGTCCTAGCCATACCTCTGTGGCTTCCTGTGCACCTCCTCACTGGCACACAGAAGCCCTTGACTGAGATTTAGCACTCAACAACTACAACATCAGTGTGCTGTCAACATCAGCCACAGCACTGTACCTGGAAGAAAATGAACTGTGTCCTAGCTGAAACCAGCACTGACTCATTTTACAGCACAGACTGAATCAATTTCTTTTCTCCCAGTCCCCTGAAGCTTGAAGGAACTGTGAGTGCAGGGGAACCTGAGCTTGTCTCGTGCTCACTGGAGGGATCAGCACAAGCTGCTGGATGGGCAAGACATGAGCCCCATGGGTTTGGAGGATGCTCTCTTGATTATCTCATAGCTCACTGAGCACTAAGAAGGATTTCTTTTCCCCAAAACTTTGCTTCCTGACACTCCTCCAAATATTCCCTTCAGATCATCACTTTGACCCAAAGTTTCTATGTCACTCAAGCTTCTGTGCAGAGGATTTCTGCCTTCTTGGCTTGTAATTAGAGAACTCCTTGAAATGCCCAAGGAATAAGGAGGCCTACAAAAGGCAGAAAATATGACTGGGCTTGGGCTGGAGTTTGGACGGCTGTGGTATTGTAAGAAGCAGCTGATATTCTGAGTGGTATCTGAGGAGCCCCTGATCATTCTCATCCTCATGATGGTTTCTTCAGAAGCAGATTCCACTCCCTTTCAGTCCCTCATTCCTGTTACCTGAGAGGCTCAATAGTTATTGGGATGGAGGTTTTTAAAGATATTTACAGGTTTTTTCAACTAGTTTTCTCTGCTTTGTTCCACCCTACAGGCTTAAATAGACACAGGGTGGTGGCTTCTTGTTCCTGATAATTCTTGCTAGCAGTGGGTTGGATAAGACCAACTAGCTTTCATATTTTCCCCAAAATATAGGGAACTAAGGATTCAAAGATTTGATAGGTGAATGTAGAATCAGACAATCTCCAGTTTTTCTCTTCCCTGGTCTCTTCAGCTCCCTTATCTAACCCACAGTTTTCTATCATCTCTACAATTCCAATCTCTTTGTGGTTTCAGTACCTATTTTTGCTCACCTGCCTGCTTATAGGCAAAGAGAAGATAAGCAACTGCTGGTGCTTCAGATGGTAGAGAAACACAGGTGTAAGGAATGTAGACTCCAGTGAAAAAAAATAAAGCTGTTTTAGGCACCAACATATCACTTAAGAAAGCCAAAGAAAATTCCTACAATAGCAATTTCCTTCCCTGAAGAACCTGATTTATAGAAATGAGGCTACTAGTGTAACTTCAGGATGCTTTTCCAGACAGGCTCCTTCCAGGCATTGCTACATCATTGCATTTCTAAGATGTAACCTGCTTGATCCAAGTGATCAGGACATCACACAATACTCATTGGGTGAATGAGGAGAATGGGACTAAAGAGTGAGACATCACTCAGTGAGCCAGAGAAATGGCAGAGGGGGTCACTATGGAAGGCCAGAGAACTTAGTCTCATGTGTGATGCATGAAACTTGGTGGAGCTGCAAATTCATTGCATCTGAAAATTCATCTGCAAATTCATTGCACTCCAGAAGCAGACAGCACCAGCCAGTGACTCCTTGGGTGCTGCAGCAGATTCTAGGGACGTGCATCAGGCCTTTCTGGTTTTGTGCTTGGCTGGACCATTGAACTCATTGCAGGCTGCCTGCTCCTGATGCAATGAAAGAAGACCACCAGAGGCTTTTTGGATTAGCTTCTTTTAGAAACTGAGAAGAGATTCCAGTCCTCCAGGCTCTTTTCCAGAAAAAATATGACCTTTCAGTCAAGATGCTAAACAAGAACAAAGCAAGCAGTCTCAACTGATAATATTTGGAAGAGTAACCAAACTGGCCACAAACACTTCACATATCAAAGACACTGCATGAGTCATTAATAAGTGCTGTAAAGGACTCTTTAGCTGTGACAGGATCAGAGAATTACATCCCACCATGTTGTATATACAGTCATTTCTTAATGACTCAGCCTGCTCTGACTTTAGAGAACCATGGTATTGAATCTCATTTTTTTTGGCCCAGCAATGCCTAATGAACCTCAGCAGAGAAGACAGAAGCAACTAATTATTTGCACATCTGGACATATGAGAAAAAGAGGAAGAACAGGGGTATCTTAAAAAGATAGAGGGGAAAAAAGACATTAACATGGCAAAGCATTTAGTTTAATTGTCTGTGTAACAGAGACTCTATAAAGAAAAAACATTCCTAGTCTGGCTTCCCTTCTCCTTGTAGCTTTGAATGATCTAGTCAGAGGAAGAGAGATGCTGTGTCCTTGGACACCCCCTTTTCCCATAGATACAATATAAATGCTAAGAGAAATGTGAACAGTAGATGTCCCACATATTTGTTGACTTGTAAAAAGTGAAAATCCTAAATCCAATAGCAGATATAAGACCCTGAAAGCAATCAGAAAAAGGTAGGATTAGGCTATAGTGCTTTGAGCCTAAGAAGTGAGGATAGAAGACAAAACTGATCATTGATTTCAAAGTTCGCTTCAAGGCTTGCACTTTTGTTCTTGGTAGGACTTAACAGCTCAAAAGAATAAAAGTAGTTTTCCAATGGAATTCCTTTCCAAATTTGCATTCAGATTGTTAATTTCAACTCTTAGTTTCCTGCTCCTGAGGGGCTTTTCCCTCTCATCTGCCTCAGACAAAGCTCTCCTACCAGTCAGTGTGGTCACATCTTTGAAGCTGTTCAGCCTCCCTGCCTTTCTTTCCTTCCTGCTCTGCGGCAGGGATGATTTCTGATTCTCCATAAAGATGTATGAAATGAGAGCTCTTCATCTCACCAAGACAAGAAAGGATTTCAGCCTCATACACAGAGTGTTGCATAGAAAAAGGAAGCAAAATCTTCAGGAGTTATAAGACTTCAAAATTCAAGCATACATTCAAGCTAAGAGATAACACACATATATATGATGCCTGCATGTATATATACATACATATAGCATATATAGATAGATAGACACATATATAAAGCAAATATTTAAAACAAGAGTGGACTCATACCAAGTATTATAGAAAGAAATTACCGTAATTCTGGAAAAGATCCAATCCAATTTTCCACAAATTTGAATGCAACAGTAATTTCCATTAGAATGTTAGACTATCTGTTTCTGATGCCAGGATAGGGAACAAAACCACCTTTTCCTAATTCGCTTACTACCACAAACTGAAACTAATTATGAAATAAATGTGTGTGCCTTTTATAAACTGAGCTTTATCTCACTAAATTGTAACCATATAGTTGGGCATTAGGCAGCCAGTGTGGGATTTGTCTTTCTCATCTCTGCATGGTACCTCAGCACATGTAGGTTGTCCCCAAAGTCCAGCCTGGGAGCACCCCACATGTCCTAGCTGTCCATAACAAAAAACATAAGCACTACCAGAAGGTGCCTCTAAATAGAGTGATTTCAGATGAAGCCTAGGCCAAATGTATTTTAATTGCCCCAGTAGAGAGATGTGAGTTGAACTTCATTTCAAATTTCATGGTGAGGTTTGTAAGAAAACTCCCCAAAGTAAGTTCTGTAACAGAAGAATGCAGAAAATGGTTGAAATTCAGAAGAAATTAGTGATATCATGTCTCCACCTGGTATGCAAAGGGAAAGGTTCCTTGTCCATGCTGTATATGACCTGGCCAGCCATGGCACTGACCTGTTGTCCTAGGATGCAATGTAAAGATGTGCCCAAAAGTATGGATTCTATCACCACCTGCTGAAACCAGGTGAAACCAGGGGCAGTGGTTCTTATCACTATGGAGATATTTCCTGCTAATGGGCCATCTGTTAAAAAGAGCAATGTTCTTTATCTTTCCCACAACTGACCCTTCCTCCAGGAAGATATCTTCTGCTAATGGGCCATTGAGTCCCACTGATTGACTGATAAAATTACATCATCCCATTGGGAGATGCTCCACCCAGTGGGAGGAGGGAAACATTTCCTACCTAGATAAAAACTGAGACTTGGAACACCAAAGCAGCCCTTATCCACTGGTTCCCAGAGGACAAGAGCTACCAGACCTTTCTACAGGTTCACTGCTCAAGACCACTTCATCTGGACTGCTACCACTGTCCTAACTAGCAGGGTGTCAGGTTGTATTCGGATTCTGTCAGTGGTTTGTTTGTTTGTTTTTTTCTTTTTTTTTTTTTTTTTTCTTGTACTATTGCTTGTATTTTATTTTTCTCTTTTTTCCTATTGAATTGTATTTCTGACTTGGAGTCTCTCACTGGTTTTGCTTTCAAAACCATTACACCTGTACACCCAAACTGAGCTGAAACCAGAGTGCTGTGGATCCCACCTGCTGAAGAACAAGCCACTGATCAGCTGTGGTCATGCAGCATGGTGATATACCACAGGATGTGACTGCAGGGAGAGCCTGGACCTGTACAGAGACCTGAGGCACTGCCTGTCACTGGCCTGATACAGTGGAGGTAGATGCAGGCAGCCTCAAAAATGCCCTTCAGATGCTTTGGAGACAGACAGAGACTGTTGGATGCTGGCAGAACTTCAGTTTGGGGAAGATTAACTCACTTGGTTGCAAATCTAAGCCACATTTACCTGCAAATCTGCCTTCAATGAGTCACATATGCACATTTTCCTCCATGAAAATGAAATCTCATCTGCCTCTGATTGCATCCATGAGACTTTCTGATCTGCTCTGTTCCTGCTAAGAGTAGCTTCAATTTCCCATTGTCTTCCTCTGTGGCCTCACTTCATGCAGTATTTCCCAGCTGCTCACTGCACTAACATCCTCTCACCCTTCCAAACTCTTCATTATCTCATATTTTCCAGATCAATGATTGTCCTTTTCTGATTTCCCATATCTTTCTCCCACACCTTGCATTCCCATAAGCAGTCTTTGGCACAAGATTTTACAATTTTTTAACAACAGCTGCTGGCAAACCGTGATGGTTGCCATTGCTCATGGTAACCATTTGCCCATTTATATGGGCAAATATGACCAAAATCCACGCTGTCAGAAGGAATAATACCAGGCCTATTCAATTTGTTTGGATCATATAGATCTCACTGCTCTAGACCAGGGCAACTGCACCCTAACACAGCCAATAGTTTTCCATGCAATGGCTCTTCCATAGCCCAAGACAAATTGCACTAACACAGAGATTTTAGCATGGGAATGTCCTTCAGTTGACATCCAAAATGCTGAAGACCTAAATTCATACAGGAACTCCAAATTAATATCTGGAACACCAAACAGATTCTACTGTGGTTCACAATATATTTTTTATCACCAATGAGCTCCACAAAGATTTCTTGCATATTAGCTTTCTGTCTAAACACACCAAATCTCTGACCATTAATTTCCACATAGTTATAATCTTACTGTACTTGTCAAATAAAATGGAATTTGCACAAATTTCCTTGCCACTGGGTATGTAGAGTTCAGTTATTAAAATGTTCTTTCAAGTTGGGAAAATGATGTCAGCAGTAGGTCTGTGGCTTTGTACATTGGCAAATATAAATCAAAAGAGTATCCTTGAAAAAAATTAATTGGCTCCCAAAATGAGAAATGAAGATGCAATTTTGAAAAATTTACAACAGTAATCTGAGGAGAGAGTTAAGAAAACCCTTAAAAACTATAAAATATATTCAAAAGCCCACTTTTGTTTCTTTAATATCTTCATGTGAAAGCTTCTGGCTCTAATTAAAATCTTCCTATCACTCAACTAACAACCAATGCAACAAAGTGATAACAACTTAAATCACAGAACTGGTCTTTTAAAAATGAAGAATTCTGGTTGTGGAGATAATTAAATTTTAATCAATTGAGGCCTTATCTGATTATAAACCCGAGATCTTTCATTCACATTGGAATCACAATATACTTCCTGATTGTCCTAACACAAGACTACAAACACTACTCAATCACTTAGGCCAAAATGAGCACAATTTTTCAGACATAGCTGTAATTGGATTAAGGGCACTGCCAAGCTTGGCTTCTCATAACCTCTTGTTTTGGCTTCTTAAGCCTACTGCTAATGCCATGGAAAGTCTGGTTTTTCCTAAAGATAAGACTCTCACCAGTGTTTGATCTTGTGGAGGGGTGCAAAAGGACTGTGATCCTACAGCTTTCAGCAAGCAGATGGAAAGCAAAGATGTATCCCACTAGGGTCTCAAAGGATCCAGGCAAAAATATGTGGGACGGAAGTGTATTCCTGTGAAGAGATGAATGACTGTCAGGTTGACAGGATGCAGAGAGAACTGAACACCAGCTTTGAGTAAGAGTGATGTGTTAATGGAAATAAAGTGCATGCTGGCATGTGCCTTAGGAGAGAAAGACAGCACATCCTGAGAAACAGCTCTGATCCAATGAAAGCTAAATGCCAAACACAAGATGCCTACATTTTATCACCAAAATGTAGCTGGATCTCCCTCTCTGTTCTGCTTAGTTAACTGGTCTTTATCAAACCAGAAAAGCAGGTCACACTTATTCACATGGTCAAATACAGAATTAGTTTTTAATATTAAACAACAAAACTTAAGATTTAGGAAAGATACAGTTAATGGCAACAAAAACCATCAGAGGCAACAGAACCTATTCTGAGTTTCCCATAACCTGATGTGCTTCACACATCTCAGTGAGTAAAGGGGATAATTTAGCAGTTTGCCTCTATTATTTCTTAAATTGCCTTCTTATTTCTTTCATTGGTTCTCCCACATACCAATCTAAAACATATTTTTAAAGCAACACTTTTCATACTTTTAGTGTCATTCCTCTATAAAACTAGTGAATAATTATGAATCCTTCAAAATTTTTCCTCTGAGTTAGCAACAGTGCTGGAACAGGACTCTCATGCAAAAGAATGATCTGCTGAAAAATTGCAAAAATTTTATTAAGACCAGAAATTTCAATAGTAAAAAGCATCAAATAAAGCACCAAATTCTCCAAAGTTTTCATCAGTTCTATGTCCTTTTATTACACTCTTCTAGGGGCAATTTTAAAAATAATTTTTGTTACTGATCAGGGAAAGCATTTACCTGACTTCCTGAGCATGCATCTTCTCCCTGAACCATGACCAAATGCAACACAGAGGTGAAAGGAAAGAAAATTTTA
Organism: Erithacus rubecula; assembly: GCF_903797595.1. Classification (NCBI taxonomy): domain Eukaryota; kingdom Metazoa; phylum Chordata; class Aves; order Passeriformes; family Muscicapidae; genus Erithacus; species Erithacus rubecula. The sequence goes on along the minus strand of NC_136685.1, from coordinate 13,750,369 downwards.
GGGGGGGGTCCAGACAAGTTCCCATTGTGCAGCCAAGTGTGGCTGGTGCAGGGAGGTAGATTGGTGCAGAAACTGAGTGAGGCATGGCCCCTCAGAGGCCAGGGCAAGCTCAGGAATTTAAACCATGGCATTCAGATCCTGGTCAGCATCCCCTCTCTGTTAGATCAATGTAGCTAATGGCCAAAAGATGGTCAAAAAGAATCAGTGTTGCAGAAAGTGAAGAACTCACCACTTCTGAACCATAGCAGCACCAGGTGCAATGACAAAACTTCTTCATGTCCAGGGAGGAGAGGCTTCACACTCTTTCTTTATAAAGTCCTTCTTAAAGTACTTTCCCCTTTATGATTTCAATGTTGATATGGAGTGCAGGACAGAGCTGTCTGGATTGCAGGAGATCATACCTGCTCTGGTTTATGTGGTAACACTCTTTCCTCTTACATTTGATGCAGGATGACATGGACCACCCTATGACTGGATTCCTCTGGACAGATGAAGAGGCTTGGAGAGTCTGGCTTCATTTCCTTGACAAGCTTTTCCCTTTCTGGATAGAGCAGCTCCAGCGTCAGGGATGCCTGCACACTCCTCTGCTTCGCCCCTGGAGCATCTCATCAGTATTTGGTTATTATTCAGTGTGTTCACTGCCCATCCATCAAAGCTGGCAAACTCACACTTCCTAATGCTGACTGCCTAACAGGCTCTTCCCTCCACTCTGCTTTCCTGAACCTGTCTTCACACAGACCTGCCAGTGATCCTGTGCTGCAGAAACAGAGTGACACAGGCTGCTGCACTCACCAGCTACACAACTGCACCTCATTCCACAGCAGAAAACACATCAACATTAATTCTGGACTGGGAGTTCCTGCAGAGCCAGACTCCATCAAAGCTGTGTGGTGCTGCTGGGTGGGCTCCTGCCCATGCTGCTGCCTGCCCAGCTCAGCTGAGCTCTCTGAGCCCAGCATCATCAGCACCCACACCCAGGGCAGGGAGCAGCAACAGCAACACCAACACGAGTCAGTGCCTGGGGGCTCAGTACAGGCACTTGAAGCACCATAACATAAATAAACTATGGGTGACAAGAAGGAAAAAATAGCCAAATAATTTCCTGTTGTATAATTACAATAAAAATAGCTAATCCTGAATAAAGTTATTGCTTCATTCTTGTATCCATGGCAACAGAAATGGAGACTGGTAGACGGGCTGCAGATGAAGGCAGCATTCTCCATCCCACCAGCCAGATCAGCCTGCCAGTGAGGAAGGGCTGCTCTGCTGCTGGGGTGGGCTCTGCCCTGTGCTAAGAGGGACCAGGGGCAGGGAAACACAGGTCCATGCTCAGCAAGCTCTGCATAAGGCCATTACACTTTCAGAGCATCCTGCTCTGAAAGGCAGGCATAGGGAATCATGGAGAAATGCACACTGCACAGTGTTCTTTGGCCCAAGTGAAGGCAGAGTGCCTGAGCTCTCAGTCAGGAACCAGCACAAATCAAATGACAGATGAACAGCTGATGTGGACCAGCACTCCTCCATGTGCAGCAACAGGTTCAGTGCTTGCCTTAGGTGCTAACTGAAGTCAGCTGGGGCAGTTTGCATTCTCACCTAAAAAGGAGCTTGTGGTTTTGCTGATAATCTGTGAATTGCCTATTGACATTGATATGTTTGTGCTTCCTCTGTGAAACTTTATATGAGTCACTGAGTGCCTGTGAGCAGCAGGTCAGTATCCCATTTTGGACAGTATCCACATTTTGTATCCTCATATTGGTCAGTATCTCCATTTTAGACAGATCCCCATTTCATCCCCAGTGAGTCTGTTGTAATTATGTTGAAAAGCTCATCAATATTGTCTGGAAAACAATAACTAACACACAGGTACACAAGCATACCTTCAATTCCCAATTGGAAAATATCCCTTATTTCAAATTTTCTTGCCATTTCTAATGTTTATTTTGCAAGTTTAAGTGCATGAAATCAGGACTTAGATACAAATTTCAAATGTCATGTCCAGCTGAACAGAGGCCACGAGTATTGTACGCCAGTCACATCTACGTTTATTTGCATGTTCTCATCTCCTTATCATTAATTACTGGTCATTAAATTCCTCCTCATGAAATGGATATTAAGTTTGATTATAGCAATCAGTTTTCATTTTATATTAATGTTCCTTTAAGTACAGTGAATTGCACTGCATTTTTAATGGAAAATCATATAATACAAAATCCTATGTGTTCCACTGACAAAGCATCAGAAACAGATAAAGTTCTTGCAACTTTATGTATGAAGAAGCAGCTTTTCTAATCAAAGTACTGTGAATAATTAAAAAACCTTTGTAAGGTAATATCATAAGCATTCTGAAAATTGTGAACCCTGAGCTGCTGGGAAAAATAAAACCACTTTACTATGTTTTTCAGGTCACAGGAAGATGGAATAATGCCCTCCTTTAAAGAGGTAACCATATACAGAATACAGGATCACTTCTTGGAGAAAAATAGCTGTGCAAAGCAGGATATAACAACCTGTTATGTAATACTGTTGATTTTTTCTGATTTTGAGTTGTAGTTGTTGGGGTGGTTTTTTTCCTCAAAGGCAATATTTGGCTGAGATGCCATCTTTAGTGGATGACATTTCTGTGGGGATTTTTATTCATTACAAGAAACTAATACAGGGGGAAAAAAACATAGGTGAAAGCCATACAAAACGATCAAAGAAATCAAGTCTCTTTTTGGTACTTTAGTTCCAATAGGTTTCTGCAGCATGGCTTTTGTAGGCAACAGAGAACCATTCTATAAAGAAGAGCTACCTTCTGCTGCTGCTCTGATACATGCAAATGTGAATGAAAGCTTTTTTCCTAAATATCCTCTATGTACATTAGTGAATAACTCATTCCTCACTCAGAACATTGTCTGTTTTGCAGGGTGACTGTCATGGCTTGGCTTGCACCTGTACAGCTGCCTCTGCTACCCCCAGCACCCACACTGTGTCGAGGGACAGATCCTGCTCAGCCACCCTCTGGCAGCAGTCCTGCCCTACAGCTGTGTCAGGGATGGGCCAGCAACCCCACAGGATGGACAAACACATCTGCCCATGTCCCCATCTTGTTTAGTTTACAGGTAGGGAAATAACTTTTACGGCTGAGAGGCAGCTTGTTTTCTCCCATCTGCTGCTCATCTGAAGGTTAACAGAGAACTCTCACTATCACACCCATGCTCAGAGTTAATCATCAGGCACTATTTGCAGTTGATCTGAATCAATCTGAATGGTGTGACTGGAAGAGGCAGTGATGGAAGCAAAATGGAAAGACTGTTGGCTGATCCTCACTCAAAAGAAATTTGCCTCTGGATCCCAAGGACATTTACATGAAAAGTCTTTTTTCCTCAATATCTGTTACATTTATCAACAGCAGCCTGTACTCCTCCAAAGCCCTTTACAAACCCTGTTGCTGAGCTCCTTTCACCCAGAGTTTCTGCAGTCTCTGCCTCTCCTTCACTGCCACCCTCTCAAGCATTTTTAGCCCCAGTGGTTGTGTCCTTTGACAGAGGCTCTTTTCTACGTCTGCCAAAACCAGCCACCTTCTCCTTAGTAAACTGAACAGTGTTAGGAAGGTCCCCTTGGTAAGAGGGTCACAGCTGCAAGTCTGTCCATCATCCCAAGCCACTCCTATGAGCTGTTCAAGGGTTGGCACAGAAGGATTTTCTGGTGTTGCTTTCAGCAGGTGATTTCAGTGCAGCTTCTGTTTCAGTGCAGTGCCTATTTTGAAGCAGAGGAGAGCATGACATGACTGACATGGCCAGGCCATGCTGGGCTATTGCACTCCCCTGCTCCTGGCTCTCCTTTCTAGACACAGGGACAGCTGGTCCTGGCACCATTTAGTGTCTCAGACACCAGCTAATAATCAGATGTAGCAAATGGGATCTCTGTGTAATGGCAGTTGGGGTATTTAATTCTTGCTGCAACATTTTAGTGCCTCAGTTATTGCCAATCTAATCCCTTAATGTGCTTATTCACTGTTTGGACTCAGTGATGAAAGTCCTCAATTCCATTACTGTGGAAGGGAAATGTTTTCTTATGAACACTGGAAACAAATGGGTACCAGGGAGGAGCAAACTGAATTTGTGACCCCCAGGTGGGACAGGTGATGCTGAGGGTGACTGAGCCATTGGGGAAGAAGCAGCTTCACCATTTGGGCAGTGGCTGCCCTGTGCCACAGCAGGTCCCACTCCACGTCCTGATGTTTCCATGATGGAAACAGCTGGCACCACACCACCAGGAGCTCTCCAGTGAACATGGGCAGCTCTTCTGTCATCCAGTACAGCAGAGCACAGCACATCTTGAGGGCAACACCTGAGAAAAATTATTGGCATTTTCCTACAGAAAGGATGGTGGAGGAAATAAATATTTTCTCATTATTTTCAAATATTTCCTTTAACATTTTTCAATTTTTCTTTCAAAACAAGATCCAGAAAAAATATTTCCAAGAAGCAGTTTCTGAAATTTTCTCCTATGTGTTCTCTTTAACAAATGTTGTTTTCATCCTGATATTCCCAGAACAAAACAAAACATATAGCTGCAGGAAAAAAAAAAAAAAGTGTTATTAGTGTTGTTCTGTGTGCTACCAAGGTTTAGTGATCCAGTATGCGATGCAGGAGAGCTATGTGTGCACAGCCCTGTGAGAGGATTGCACAAGGTTTAATCTTGCTTTTTGAAGCTGGATCCTTTCCTGTGCAGCCCAGCTGGGCCATCATGTGAGAGCAAGGACAATTCTCCTGTGAGACACTGCAGGGTTGGGAGGATTAATGGTCCCAGACAGGCAGCTCAGGAAGCACCCAGTTTGTACACAATGGAGCTCTGTCAAGCCACATGCACAAGGGTGGGACATTTTCAGAGACTTCTTGTTTAAAACGATTCAATTTCTTTTCATCTCTGGAGCTTGACTTGGGCTTGCTCCTGTTAAAACCTTTTCTACCCAGCACAACACTGGCAGAGATAAATGGGCACAATAGGGAGCAAAACTATTGGTGGTGTCAGAGACCTAGAGCCACATTTGTAAGTAAAATTAGAAAAAAATTCAGAGGCAGCAACAACATGGCAATACAGAATCTGGCAAGTCACACTTTTATCTAAAGCTCTAGAATCTGATTGATCTCACAGATTCAGAAAGACTTAAGACTTTCACACAAGACATCTTTACATTTTTAATGCACTGCCTCTAGGATTCCCTGTTGGCTGGGAAAGAGAAGTGTAAAATTGTGGTTGCTTTTAAAAAGATACCACATACATTCTGAGGGAAACAAAATTGCATTATTATTTCCTAAAAGAAATGTGTTATTGAATAGATTTTTACTAGTTTTCCAGGTTTTTGTAAAATGGTTTTTAATGTCAAATCTAAATAAACATTAATTTCCTGGGGATGTTTTTGTTAGGGTACAACTTTTTTTCTTTTGCATAGGCCATAATAGTAGCTATCCCTACCCACAAAACCATTATTACTGTAGCTGAACAAATTACTGCAATGCATAATTTATGTTGTGTATTTATTTCCATTTGTGAATCATCTAGCTATATTTTTTTAAGTTAGCTCTTTGCATTGTTTTAGCATTTTAAAATTATTGTGCTTCCCCTCGTGGCTGGCTGAGTGGTTGCTCAGGGTTAGAGGTGGATGTGTGAATTCAGTGAGTAAGCACCTAATTCACCCAACATCTCTTCTACTCCCAGACTAGGAAACCTCACTTTGAGAAGGATCTTAATCTACATAAGATGTTTGGTACCCTCAAGATGATCCAGTTTGAAATGAAGAAGTGTGACAAGTTAGGGATGCTTTAAAACATTTCCATTTCCAATTTAATTGATGTATTTTTGAGCACAACAGAATCAGCAAAGCGTTTAAAATAATGGAGATGCAAGAGACATACCAATTTCAGTTTCAGAAAGCAGCAGTGGCCCCTCTCTCTCCAGACCCCCTTGGAATTACTGTGCCATCACCATTACCCTGAGGATGGTGGATGGAACCAGGGCCTGGGTTGCTGCACAGACACAAGGCTTGCAAGTGTAAGGCTGTGAATCCAAGGGAGCTTATGACTAACCCAGGGAAAAAAAAAAAAACAAAAAAAAAAAAAACAAAACAAAAAAAAAAAAAAAAAAAAAAAAAAAAAAAGCCCCAAACAAATACACAGAGACAGAAGCATAACAGGATGAGGGACTCAGCCACAGATGTGGTGAGCTGGAAGCAGAGGTTAATAGAGGGTCTGGGTCTAATGCATGCTATCCTGGGGGATCATGCCATATTCTCTTCACAGACTGAAAGCATTCAGTTGTGCCACACCAAGTTATTTTTCCAGTAGAAAGACTGGAAATAACCTATATGGAATCAGTGATATGGGTGGGGCAGTAATGTACCTCATTACCACCACCTACAGAAACAGGTACATCTCAGGAGCCTTCTCAGGATCACCACATCCCTGCAATTTCTGTGTATGCCTTCAGGTGTGTTTTATCACTTCCTCTTCTGGGCCATTTTTTCTGACTTGAATGAAACCTTAGATCTTATCTGCTACTTGAAATAAACCTAACCAAAAATATATTTGGAATGGAATGGCTGTCAAGAAAATTTCTTATAAAATGTGAGCTCTCTGCAAACTCTTCCCTATGAAATAATTTTCTATAATAAAAAAGAAAAACAGAAAAAAAAACCTAAGACAGGTTTCAAATAGTAATTCTAACCCTCTCCCTAGGTGCAGTCAGATTTCTGTGTCTCAGAGTGCAGGACTGAGTGATGTGTAGCCCTCAGGAACGTGGCTCTGTTTCTATGACTGCTCTTACTGCAACAAGCTGGAGATTGGTTGATTGCAGTCATTTCCTCAGCCAGTGCTTGCTCCATGTCCTCAGTTTTTCCAGGGGGTCAGAGACTACATGCTGAACACTTTGTCAAGGTCTCCACTGGGGCTCTCTCTTTGTAATCTCCTCTTTGCTCTTTCAAACCCTGGCAATCATTCCAGACCCAAGAGACCATCAACCAATGCTGAGGAGTCTCCCTCTAATCAAAGCTTCAGAAAATGAGCCTTTGCTAATACTCTTCTCAACTGAAGTGATAAATCCCTGTAAATCCTTTTCCAGTCCTGCAGATCCATCAGCAGTGTCTGTACTGGTTTTCCCTAAGTCATGGCCAAGCATTTTCCTTCTGTGTTCTCTGCTACCTCAGGTATGCCTCCTGCCCATTGGATTAGGTGTACTTGGACCCTTCTCCCACCCCAGACCCACACCTTGCCCTGGGATCCAGGGAAGAAGGTGTGCACAGGCTGCTCCAGCCCTGCAGTCAGATGCTGCCTCCAAAAACATCCCAAGAGAAATGGGATATGCTCCCCCAGCCCTTGTGGGCAGCTAAGAAATGGAAAGTTTGCTACAATCTCCAGCAACCAGCTTCTACTGGGAGCTTATTGGGAGCTTGGAGCTTAGACGCCTTAGTACAACTGAATATGCTTCCACAGAAAAGTGTAAATTTACCTGGTTTAGTAGCACAAGGAATCCCTGCCCTAATATCTGTAACTTCATCTAGAGGCACAATTGTCTTCTGCTGCAAACTACAGAGCATTCAGTAAAGAAGTGAAGGCCTTAGAGACCCTCTGAAGGAGGGCATAATACCTCCAAAATCATAACTTCAAAGCTGCTAAAGCAGGAGGCAGCCCCTGGAGCTGTTCCTTCCAAGCAGGCCATGCCAGGAGGGCAGTTACAGGCCATACTGTGCACGTAGGAAGGTCTCCAGGATCTCAGATTGTAGGTTTGAAATAAAAGCAGCAGATTTTAACAGCCTGCAGATGTTTTGAAACACAGTAAGTCATATGCCAGTAAATTATGAGGGATGTTGCAAAGCAAGCCTGACTCCACAGGACCCAGTGGGGCTACTCCAGTGAAATCCAAAAATACCTATGAAAGAGTTTGACTAAAGTGATGTTCTGCAGTTTCTGGCTAATCCGCCTCTTCAGGCTTTCAGTAAGAATATAGGAATATATAAGAATAAGCATTTAACAGATGCTGATAAATAGTACTGTACACACCAATTATTGTTTTTAATGGCATCCATTCATCCTCAGCAGACCCGGTAGAAAAGCAGGAATGTGCTCTCTAATGCTGATCATAATTGCACCAGTCATAGAAAGTGACAGGACTGCTGTGAGCCCATACTGGTGGAGGACACCATTAATTATCACAGTGCAAGGAGGAATGATTTGCCTTTGTCACAAAAACAAACCTCAGCACTTGTTAACTCAGCAAAAGAAAAGTCCTGAAGTACTGAAATGTGTTAATTTGTCGTATTGGAATGAACCTGGAAGGTCAGAAGAGTGTTTTGATATTTAGGAAACAAAAAAATATTAGATTATTTGCCAGATTAGATTTGTCTGACACTAAGGATGTTGATATAAATACCTCTGATATAAATAGCCTCTGTAGTGCTGAAGAAAGGTGTTAGAAACAACCTGAATGACCCAGATGCTTACAGGATCATACATTGTTGTTATTTACATGGCAAAAGCACACTGAACCTTTTTTAAAAATGTTTCCACATTTATTTAATATTTTACATTTAGATTTGGCCTTCTGTGGGCCACAAAATATAAAAAATAACAGGATTCAGGAATATTTTGTTCATGTTTCTGAGTGGCCAAACCTGTTTCAGCATGTTTCTGGTAGACTGTGAACTGATAATATCCCAATTCCCTTTCCTAGGCAATGCAATAAAGAAGAAAAAGAACAGGACAAACACAATCATCCTGATCCTCCTCTCAGCTTGCTGTCTGGATTACTACAAGGATTACTCCAGGACATCCCTGGAGAAGAGGTTGCAGGCAATAAAACTCTTGTTATTCTAGCAGGTTAAACTTTGGGAAGGTGGATGTCTGTTCATCCAGCTGTGGGATGATAGGATTTGTTCCCTTTTTTTTATTTTCCCCTGCTAATTCCACACTTGGTAACAAAGTGGGGATTTGAAGGCTGAATTTTGATTTGCTGTCCTTGGAAACTCAAACAACTAAGGTGGTGTAGCAAGACCTCAAATCATATGAGGTTGAATCAGAACAAACCAGGGAAATAACATCTGGGACTTCCATCCAACTGCTGCTGTTGTGCCTGGGAGCATTTCATAGAATCATAGAATGGTTTGGATAGGAAAGGACATTAAAGATCATCCAGTTCTAAGCCCACCTGCCATGGGCAGGGACACCTTCCACCAGACCAGTTTGCTGAGAGCCCCATCCAACCTGACTTTGAACACTCCCAGGGATGGGGCATCCACAGCTTCTCTGGGCAACCAGTGCCTCAAATTTGGGGATTATTTGGTTAGCAGACAAGTATTTTTAGAAAAATTTCCCTCTCTTTCTGCAGGTTCTAATAGTTTCCCATGTAGCAGTATTCAAGATAGGAAAAATGTTTTAGGAGATTCCTGTGTAAGATCATGGCCAGTGGCATGAGGTTGGGAATGTCTGATACTTCGAAAATTAGTCCATCTACACTCTTACAAAGGTGTAGAGCATATTAGTAAAGATATATTCTGGCTTGATATATAGGGACTTAGCTAAAAAGTAGCTTAATTCACTTATTGCTAAGTCAATTGCTGGCAAGCCCATTTAGAGAGACTATTACAGTTAGAAAATTCTGTGGGGTACCAAGCAAGGGTTGAAAAGGAGTGGAGCTCAGATAAAAGCTTGGTGAACTCAAAAGACACACTATGTCCAAAGTGAAAAGTTAGACTTGACATGATCCAAAAAGAAAAAAAAAAAAAAAAAAAAAAAAAAAAAAAAAAAAAAAAAAAAAAGAAAACTAATTCAGAACATTACCTAATTAATTATGCAGCCAAAGAGTTTGTATTAATCTTGTCTCTGGATCATCTATTAGCTCCAAAATGCAATGATGTGCTGGGACCTCTGGATTTCCAATCAAGCAAAACTACATTTGCATAATCCTCAGTAGCTGTTGGAAAGATGATTGCTTAAAAGATATGCAAGAGAAATTGTATCTCAGGTAAAATAGGACTAGTCCCATTGTTCACCAGACTGCTCAGTGCTCTGTGGTTAAATAATAAGGATACACCAAGCTCAATCAAAATTGTGTTGGTTTGTTAACTTTAACTGCACCTACATGCCTAATAAAATTTTAGTGCTTCCTTTATTTGGAGAAACATTCTGAGCTCTTCATCTCATCAATTTGCACTTACTTTAAATTGGCACATCTTATTTCCATAACAGAAAGAGTCTTAAAATGTGGAAGTCTGTAAATATTTGAACTCCCAGTCCCAAGTCAAGACACAGAATCAACATACATCTGTCTTTTAACTTGATATTGATATTTTGGGAAATGTAACTGATTCCTATATACCTGGCCCAGAGTGATAAGACTGGGAGAAATTCAAATATTCCTGAAGTAGTCATTGCAGATGCCAGAATACCATTGATGATTATTGTTAGATGGCTGGCAGCAGAGATGTGTTCAAAGTGAAGGTATATTCCTGTCAGAGTTTGTTAAAGCTACAATACAAAAAACACCACACATGAAGAAGTGTGCAGCATGACAAAGGAAGTCTTTCTGGATGAGGAAGGTCTGGCTCTGGAGAGACAGTTTTACAGAGGTACTGGTGCAGAACTGATACAGAACTGCTTCTCCTAGGAAGGAGAAGCAGAGAGACATCTCAGTATACCTCTGTAAACAGATGAATATATCACACAGGAGGGTCAAGGGCAAAGCAAGAGGTACCAGTATTTCTTCTCAGCAAAGACCAAATTCCATTTCTGCTGCCTGTAAGAAATATATATATGAAATTTAAAAGATGGACTTAGAATCTCAGGCAATGCTGACAGATTTTAAAAAAACATTTTGTTTGTGTGGCTGTGAATCTGCACTGAACAAAACTTCTCAGTCACTCATGCTATTGTGACCTGAATGATAAATTATAATTGAGATTATAGCTGTGCAATGATATCCTCTGCCCCTCAGCTGGGCCCTGCTCCTCAGGCAGGGACTCTGAATGATCAAGCCTCTCTGTAAAGGCTCACACAAACATAATCTTTCAACTTTTGAAAGGTTTTTGTTTTATGGTAATCTGCTCAGACATTACTTAGTCATTTGCCTGCCTGAGATAATGAAGTATCCTGGAAAAAACTCTCTGAGTGAAGAGCAGCCCAAGAAGGGCTATATTTCTAAAAACACATCTAGGGGCTTGTTCACACTTAGAGATTAAATATCCAGCAGAAAGTCCTTAAGATTCTGGTTGGGGTTTTGTTTGGTTGGTTGATTTTTGTTGGTTTTGTTTATTTGTTTGTGTTTTGTTAATTTTGGTTTGTTGGTTTGGTTTTGGGATTTTTTGTTGGGTACCTTTTTTTTTGTCCCAATATTTCCCATGTTATCTGCATTTGAGCCAAAAATTCTCAGTGTACATTAATCCATCCTCAAAATTTGAATTGATTCATCCCCTTTTCATTTTGCAGAAAACAGAGGAAAAAGAGGTAGAAGGGAATATATATTTCTAATACAAAAAATTGTATGAATGTTGCATCCAGGTTTAAGCAGACATGGTAGCTAGCATTCAAGTTAAGAATTAAAATCTTCCAGGAAGAGTTTTTTTACAGATCAAGTGGACTAAGATTGAGAAAAACATAGCACTTTGGCTCGTAACAGCCTATAATTTCATTTTCTCTAAACAACCAGATGATTATTCTTTTGTGCTTCATTAACTGGGACCCACAAAAGGGTCTTGAAAGACTTAGCTCACAGAGAAAGGCCTTTTATCCTGCCTAGAGAAAATGATGCTTTCTCTTTAAAAATCATCCACAGTGGACAGAGAAGGGAATTAAAATTTTCAGAAAGAATGACCACTGGTACTATTTTCATATACACATGTGCATGTGTTTATGTGTCTCATCCTCGGGCACCCTTAAACAAAGCTCATTTTGAGGAGAAAAAGGGAATTTAATAAATGTCAGAAAGCAAAAATCAGTCTCCTTCTTCTCCATAAATTATATACACTTCACCTTTCCAGAGCATAATTCCCCAGAATAGAAGAAAAGTTAGAAAAGCTTTTTTGCAGCCATAAAGCCTCTCCAACAGGCACAATGAGCCCCCACAGACAAGGTCAAAACACGCAGCAGTCCAGGCAGCAGGAGCAGGTTAGTCAGTGCTTTGGTTCCCAGCCTTGATCTAAACAGCTGTGAAGCTGGGAATTGAGCCACGGGCTGCTGAGACTGGGACTGCCTTGGTCCTTCAGCAAAGCTGTCTGAAATGTGTCCCTGGGCAGAGAAGGGTGCCAGTCTCCCATGGGACCAGTGAGGGAAAAGGGAAGGATGGAGCAACGTAGTCACCACTGCTGCTCCAGCCCAGCTGAGGGGAGAATCACTGCTCCACCTTGCTCTCCACGTTGATGACTGATATTTTAGCATGAAGCACACCCTATTCCATCTGAAATAGTTCCCTCCTTCCTTCTGGGAAGTAGTTTTTCCACCTTCTAGGCACAGCTGGTTTTTTAGAACCCATCTGCCCTGCTATGGCATGATATCATGTTTTTAAAGAAATAATTGTGGCGTTTTACAGGAACATCCTATCAAATCTCAGAAAGCAAAGGTTAGCATTAAAATAAGAGACTAGTAATACAAAACACAAAGGGAATACACCTCTCCTGAAGCTGGTGGGTCCTTTAGGGAAGCTGCTTGGTCTCAGAAAGCAAGTGCTACATTCAGGAATCACATTTATGTGCATCTCAACAGAGGCTGTGCTGCAAAGCTCTTCCAAGCCATAGGAGGTGTGTATAGCACTTCACCTCTCACTGGCATTATGCCTGTGATGAAGTTTGTACAGAATGACCAGGAACAGTGCCTCAAGTAGACAACTCAGGAGTTTGCAGCTACACAGGGAATTTAGGCATCACAAGCATGGGTGCATCCACATTAAAGTCAGAGGAAATGTACATCCTCTTCTCTTGTGTTTGTCTTTCTCCATCCCTTGCATAGATGCTGAAATCTTGTGCATCCACATGCCTGAGGTCTCTGGGTAATGCGGTTTTATTATTTGTAACACAGCAGATCTACTCAAAACCATTGTGGTAGCACTTCACATAAGAGACAGAAAAGCTTTAATCAGATGAGGCAGAGAGGGAGAAGGGAAGATGAGGCCAAAGATTAGAAGATCTCATAAGGCCCTTTCCATTAATAACTTGAATAATCCTGTGAACCCACAAAGCCAAGCCACCATCATCTTATGGAAGCCAAACTGAGAAACAATGAGAGCTGAAAACCCTCACAGCCTTCAGGCATTGGGGCATCACCAGGATCCCACATGGGCTGGTGCTCACCTTTCTCCTGCTTCATAGATATTGGCCATCATCTTCCTTCTTGATTTTTGGTCTGCTTCCTTCCAGCTTTTAACCTTGTTAATCCATATTCTCCATTTTTGCCATAGCCTCACTGCAAAATCTGTTCTCACCAATCTAAGTGTCACCCCTTCTCCCACATTATCTCTCTCACCTTAATAAGCACTTTTAGTGCATTGCAAAAGGTGCATCCTCCCTTTCTCCTTTGATGCTGCACAGTAACCACTGACCCTGCACCCTCTTCAGCCTTAATCAGTGCTCTTCTCTCCATCTATCCCACCCACATTGCTAGAGCTTTTCCTGCTGCTTCCTGTCTTCTGCTCCTCCTGGAAAAAGGAGCAGCATTTGTGAGCAGAGCAGGGTCACCCTTCAAATCCAGTGAGTGATTTGCGGCTCTGTGCAGGCTGAATGTGCCAGCAAAAACAAATGAGAACCTCATTCAAACAACTGAAGAGAAGGAAAGAGGCATCTCATAAGCAAGGGACAGAAACACTGTTAAATTATGTTTTCCAGTCCATTTATTTCTGTCCCTTTATATTTTGTGAAGAAGAGAGACAATTTGAATATTCCAATAAAACAAAATTACCAAGGATGTGGTTATCAGATATGCAGTTCTGTCTCAAGATCTTGTCTATAATCTTGCTTCATTAACCTGCTGATGTATTAAAGACTCATTTAGAGGCTCTGAGACAGTTTCATGTCACCTAGTACAAAATGTTCAGGGGGGAAAAAATGTGCCGTTCACTGCTTTGGCAATCGATGTATATTTATGCCATCAACACATCACTTTTAAATACCCTAACTCACTAGAAAGCTCACTTCCAGCACCTCTTCAACACGGAGGGAAACTAAAGCTGGGAGCAGCTGTAAATGCAAAGGAAGAGACTCACTCATTTGTTGTTTCATTCAGCCATCCGTGCCCGCAGCGGGCTCTGCCGCCGGTACCCGGAGCCGCTCCGACCCGGCGCTCACAGACGGATGCTTTCCCGGCAGGCCATTGACTTTGTGCAAGGGGAAGCCGACAGCAACGGTGACAGCAATTTTCACAAATTCTTTATGCTGTGACTGGTAACTTATGGTAGCGAGACTGGAGATGCTGCCTTGACCTTCCCATTGCAAAAAACCAAAGTTTTCTGTGATTATAGATTTCTGTGACTATAAATTCTGATTATAAACCTTAATCATCATACCTGAACATTTCCCCGTCTGACCTCAGCCCCAAACTGATCCTTTTCAACTTTCTACCAAAACATCTCAGCAACTCCTTTAAATTAATATAGGGAATATACTTTCTTTTCCTCCATATATTTTTTGTTTTTTTACAATTCCTTTTTTTTTTTTTTTTTCTGCAATATTTTTAGCAGTATCTTTTGTTACAATTTCAATGTAACTTCAAATTTAGCAGTGTTTGTCCAGGAGCTGCTTTATACCAGCAGCTAGAATGTATGTACCCAAGCCACAAAATCAGAATAAAAAAATGCCTCTCTGCCTGTGAGCAGCAAGAGATCTGGGAGTTTGGCAGCAAACCTGTGAGACTGTACATCCAGCAACTTGTCAGAGCACTGTCCTAGAGGAGCTAATAACACACTTCCTACTGACAGCAGCTACTCAACAGACCTTTTTCTGGGAGAGCAGCAGTCCTCCCACCCAGCCAAAGCTCTGAGTGCTTTTCTCAGGGAAATGCCCAGATGAGGAGGCCAAGGCTCTCCAAGTGCATCCTGAAAACATGGCAGCATCTTCAAAGCTTGATTGTGCCATTAAACAACACCTATAAGTGGAACATGCTTTCCTTTTACAGTATCTATTAGGGATTTGGGGCTTTTTTTCTGACCGTGAGAATTTTGTTAGTGACTCCCTGAGAGCAGGGTATGATGTTTTAGTAAGGCAAGTGCTTAAAGTCCACTATATATACAAGGGTACTTTTTTCTAAGTACAGAAGGTCTGGTTTGAATCAATCTCAGTATCACAAAAATAAAGAAGTCTCACTTACCTGGCTCAATGCCAAGAAAGGAAGCTGCTTACCATTACTTATATTACTGTTATTATTTGCATTAAATTATGTATGCCCTGAACAACAGGCTCTTAAAATTTTTAAACAATGGGGATAGAGGTGTCTTCTGGAGGCACAGAGATGCAGTTCTGAGCTACAAGTTTGTTTTATCATCATAGCACACCACTAGGAGAACAGGAAAGAGCCAAAGAGCTATCCTGCATAACAGGAACAGCATCTCTTAGAGAAACTTTTTATCTGGGACACCACACGCTGCCCCTTTGGTAGAACTTTGCAGCCCAGGAACACACCTGGGCTGATTTTCTTCTGTGTGGTTTTCTTCTCTTGCACCTAAATTAACTGCTATGGTCTGCAAGCAAGTGTTCATTAAGCAACTTCTCAATGAGAGCCCAGATCTACAACAGAAACAGGCAAAGGCACAGACACAAAACTAGGGCTTCTCATATACCCAAAGGGAAATGAAAATAAAGACTGCCTTGGTCCTGGAATCAAATTGTATTTTGGTCAAAACCTGGCTTGTTTCAATACTTTGTGTGTAATATGGGAGCATTCATGCACAATGCACGTGCCATGATGTACTCATAGCATAGAACATGTATGTGTTCCATTGTATATACTGAGTAAATGAAAATTTCTAAAAATCATTAATTTAGAGATATTTACTACATTGAAATTGCAGAGAACTTTAATTTGATGACTTACCTAAACACCGAACAGAACCACTATCTACTAGGAAGCAAGGAAAGAAAGGGAAAATATTACTAAATGCTGCTGGTTGTTTGAATCAAATTTTCATGAAAATTATCAGGTTTACGCAAATTCATAGCTAAGCTACCAATCAAACATCAACATAAAAGCCCACAGAAATACAATGATAAAAGGCTGGCCACATTGCTTTCTGTCACAAGTCAAACTATAACAATACTTTTAATATTTACAGGCAAACTGCACAGCACAGCTGCAATGGAAGGGGCTGTTGATTGGGAAGTGCCATGATTCAACAGAGAGACACTTTACATAGCAGATAGACAAAATGGGAAAATAATATATGCAGAGGATAGTCAATATTCTGTAGCAACTGCCTCTAATGATAGATCCTGTAATAATTTCAGGTCCAATTTCAGCAGCCACTGACCACAGTCTTGTGGCTGATGATTTGTTTGAAGTGTTACATGACACAGAGGTCTGTTTGCAATAAATATGTTATTCCATCCTGCCTTGCTCACTCAGTGGTGGGTATGAATGCCTGTGAAGAGACTTAAAACAGCATGAGAGGAGGGCAGGTGGAAATAATTTGAAAACCACTTCCACTCCTTAAGTGGCTCTCAGGATTAGAAGCCACTGTGGAAATGCAAAAAACCACTCAATTATGTGTAGGGACTTTCCTTCAATGTTGAAAGATTTCTCAAGATGTTTTTGAAACTCTGATGGAAAGGATTTAGAGAGGGAAGGTTGGCTAGTGGGGTCACCTTGTTTCTTTTATTAACTATATAATACAGGAAGAAATCTGTTTTCTGTTCTTCCAACCACCTACTTACAATGGTTTCTTTTCAGTTTCATCTCCATTCAGACAAAGGACCCTAAAGATCTCTCAGACACAGTAATTACTGGGATGGCTTTGAGAGGGCAGCTCTCTTTCACAGTTTCCTGGGGCTGTCAGGTGTAATTTCCAAACATCAGAGCTACTTGACACACCAACTGTTACTTTGCACAGGGAGATTAAAAGTAGGGCTGTAATAATTTTACTGAAGTTTTGTCTTGCACTCACCCTCAGTATGAAGGAGAATAATTAAAAAGTTATTAAGAAAGGCTCATAAGTTAGCTGCAGGCTGCCAATTAGGTGGGGAGGTGTTGTCACTTCATATACTGTTAAACCTACTTGAGGAAATTCTTTCAAAAATGAGGGGAAACCTGTGTTTTAGGAAAAGATAGACAATCACATGGACACAAACCCAACTTTAACATTTCTGCTTGCATGTCCATCTCTCAGCTGTCACCAAGCGCTTCCAAGAGCCTGTTCCAAGGCTTGCTTTGCACTCACCAACCACCCTGAATAAATCTGAACTATTTCTTTTATCTTCCCAAGCAGAGTTGCAGACCAGCCATTACACTTGTCAGTGCCATGAACTTTCCTGACCAGAGAGAGCTGCTTTCCCAGTCCCAGCCTCCCACAACATCCATATGCCACTGCTCATCATCTGAGGGCAACAGGGGACAGAGACTTCCCTCTCCAGTCCCACAGCTAAAGCCCATTTTTTTTTTAAGCTCAGCTTCCTCTAAAGAATAAACTTTCTGTACTGCTTGGGGTTTTATTTATATAGTAATGATAAGTCTCTTTTTTCTGCATCTATTACTCAGCAGAATTTCTAAGCTACAGGTAGCTGCTACAAGAGGCAGCAGAAATAGCATGGCATGTGTCTGCAGACACTCCAGTTTATAGGTTCATTTTAGCCATCCCTCTCTCTATCTGTAAATTCCGTTTTTTTGGATAAAAAAATATGATTGCAGGAATCATGGAGATACTTCAGGACCAGAGCACCCCTTTTCGAAGGACAGAAAAGCAAAAACAAAAAAAATCATACTAAAATTTTAAGTCCAGGATGTGCCAGTTGGTCAGCTTTCCTTCATTTCCCTGGTGTGGCCTCATTACCTCACTCCTCCACAGAGCCCCAAAGACCCCACTCCCTGTGGGACTCTGCCAGGGAGGAAGAGGAGAACAAGGACAAGGGTGAGGAGGAAGCCTTCAACCACCTGCTTCCATAGGGACTGGGGATGAACAGTCCTGGCTTCCTTCTTCCCTATTGCTGCTACTGCCCCAGAGCTGTTTGTCCTCCAGCAGGTCCCTGCCACTGTCCTCTCTGTCTGCTGTCTCCCAAAGTCCATCCAAGGTACACCACTGTTATTGCTCAAGGCTGCTAAGCAAACCTGCCTTGGCCTATAGTTGAAAAGAAATGTCTCCAAAGAGCTCCTGTTCTTCCTTGAACACACCATGGATGCTGTTAGTCATCAAGGAGACCTTCCTTGTCATCTCACCCACCTTAAAATTAATAACGATTATTTTCTGGACTGGGCAGTATTTTTTTTTTTTTCTCATTTCTGACAACTTCAATAAAGTTTTTAAAGAAACAGTAAAGGAAAGCATTCATGTGCTCATTTCATTTCCTTCAGTGTTGCCTTTTTTACAGAGTTTTATACTAGATCTCAGCACTGGCAAACCAGCTGATTTTGACAGTGGTATGTGTGACACATGCGTGGCTTAGAGAAGAGAATATAATTATAACAGTCAATGCTGCTTGTGAGAATTTGTTAAGAATATCAATAAGAACAGGAGCACTTTGACTTTTCTTATTATGGTTTCTTTGGCAACCCAGGGAAATAACATAGGTAAAATTATAGTCCCATCACGCTCCATGTGCTGACAGTACATAATTGCGTGCTTCCCACCAGAAAGATTACTTAGTATAATCCCAAACAGTCTTTTCTCTCACACTGTTTTAGGTGTTTCATCATATTCACAGCTTGCAAAGCCCTAAAAAATCAAAGAAGAAAACAAAACCCCTTGAATTGGTTTTGCTTTTGCCTGGCTTTGAGAGCTTATGACAGCACCAATTTAGTTTGTCTGGCAGCAATAATCCTAGATTATTCAAAACTAAGAAGTGGGTGTGTAAATCATGCAGCATTTCTGGGAAGACTAGGTTTTGCAGTTTGTCAGAATCCTTATCCCACTATGGGATCAACTCCAGTACCACAAGAGCATCCTTATTTCTGACAGAACTTGACTGGCTACTGATTTCAAAGCAGAGGTGGTGAGCATCACCTTTCTTTGAGCATGCACTTTCCAATAGCTGGTGTGAGCAGTCTGTCAACCCATATGTCTGCTCTCTGTGTTCTGAGTTCTACTTATCTCAAAATTCAAGGACACCCTGGGTTTGCAGAAGGTACTCAATGGGACCTGGAGAAGCACCAATATTTTGTGACATTTCTCCCTCAAAGAGGAGGCTACTGTGCATACAGTATAGCATGTGCTCGTGTTTGAAAGGAGAAGAACTGGATAAAAACTTGCAAAATTAGCTTCTAACTTGCAACAGGGGAGGTCAGCATTCAAAGCTCTCATCCTTCCCCTCCACAGCAGCTCCCCAGTCTCCATCCACAGCCCACTCAATACTGCTAGTGAGACAGAAGTTCCTCTGACAATAAGGTTTTGAAAGCCAAAACAATTCAGCTTCTAAATTTTTTATTTTTTACTATATCTTCCATGCTGGGTTGTTTTTGTACTCATCAGGGTACTTTTTTTTTTTTTCAGATCAGTTTCTCAGGTAAATGTTTTGGAGATACTGCCTCAGCCATGACATCCAGAACCTGGGTTTTAAAAAAGCAGGTCACTTTTTCTTCCTCTAGAAATCTTGTAACCCAGAGAGAAGCAACCATATCCCCTGCTTTAAAACATTTCATGAATATAATTTCCTTTTTACTTCTTTTAGCAGAGTGCACTTCAGATGTCTTTGGGATGTTCTATATTTGTTTTCTCTCTGCTTGTTCTGTTTCTTGTTCTTTTTTTTTCCCTAAAACCAGACTTACCAGAATAAGCAGCACTGTCCTATTGACCATGAATCAGTGCCAGATTACTTTTTTTCCTCTCAGAGCCGACAGCTCCATCCTACTCTGACCTCAGAAATATCTATCAGTCATTTTAAAGACATTTTATCTTAACACTGTCAGGAAAAGCATAGCAAACACAACACTTTTCATATATCACCTCTTTTAATGCTGGCTCTTTACATTTGGAGAGAAACAGAGATGACTAAAATTTACTTTCTGGGCAAAGTTACAGCCATAATTCCAATCACTAGAGCTTTGATGGCATCCACACATTGCAACAGAAACAGCTAATAAACCTTTATAGCAGGGAGCTGGGGATTTCTTTTACAGGGTGAACAACTTCAGACATTTGGCATCTTGTTTCCCTCGTTAAAGACCTGCACCTTGCAGAGTGACAGGCACACAGCAGTTCAGAAGGCAGCTGGGTTTTGGTGGAGAATGCTGAAACTGAGAGCGCAGTTGCAGCATCCCCTGGTCAGGAGCTGCTGTGGCTGTGCCCACACAGCCCAGCACACTGGCACTGAGCTCCTGGTTTCTATAGCAGCAAGCACTATATAAAAACCTGGCTTTCCCCTCACCCAGCTAATCTTCATGTGATGGAAGGGAGCTGGGAGAGAAGAGGCACAAACCTGCAGCTGTGTGTGTTGCAGGTGGGGGCTCTGGGGGATCCCCTACCCCTGGATTTCAAGACTAATGTTCCACTGGTGTCCTGTAGTTACTTGTTTTTAAGATAACTTCTATCAGGGAGGAAATACCCTGATTAAAACCACATCTAACCCTACTCTGCCTCCTGATTGGCTTCTCCAGCCACTCTCTGTGCCAAAATCCACAAGGGCCTCACCAGATAGAAGATCCTCCCAAAAGGTGACTCCATCCCACACTGACGCTTCCCCTGACCATGCTTTCCACCACTGACCAACTGAAAAGGCAAGCCACTTGAAGGACAGACATATATGGCTGAAACCTCTGAGGAATAAGGAATGCTTACACTTTGGAATAAAATCTTGCCCATTTGCATATTAAAAAAAAAAAAAAAACAAAAAAAACCAAAAAACCAAAGTACTGTTAGCAACAGTGTCTTAGCATCAGTTGCAGGAAAGAAAAAAATGTCCTTCCCTGGCAGCATACCCTTTAAAGGTCAAAGATCTCCCTCCAGCCAGGATGTTCAGATGGGAGCAAAACATCCAGGTCAGCCAATAGATGTTTTGCTTGAGTTAAATCCACTTCCAAAAGGTGAGGAAATTACAAACTGATAGAATTGGGTTTTCAAAACACACATGGAGTTGCTGCCATTAAAAAGGGGGAGTTTTAATATTGATTTTAATGGGGGAATTTACATTCTGCTGGATGCTTACAGGAACCTCTCCCTCAAAACAATAATATACTTTCTGATATTATAAATAAATGTAAAATGCTCTCTCCCTACTGAGTGCCTGTGATATATAATTTCCATATTCACAGAATTTTCCGGGTTGTAAAGGACCTACAAGAATCATAGAGTTCAACTCTAAAGTAAATGGCCCATGTGGGGATTGACCTTACAAACTTGATGGCATTAGCACCATACTCTGACCAACTGAGATAATCTCAGGGTCAATGGCAGCTTTTAAAAATAAAATTATTCATTATTTAAATATTGAATGTAGCTTTGTCTTCAACTTTTTGTTGTTAAACCAATTAATGTTCTAGTTCAGAGGATTCTTCAGGACATAAATTTCCACAGCAGACATGTTTATTTGAACTCTAAACAGAAGATGAAGGTTGCTATGGTGTGATCTCTTTCTCAAAGTATATTTACTTCTCCCAGCTAACAATAATCCCAACAGCAGAGTCCATAAAACAGAATGTACTAAGTTAAGCAGCTACCACAGACCAAGGCACTGATGAATCTGAACACCTACCACAAATGAAGACACACAGAAAAGTAGAATAAACTTTTTTTGGTTAAAAGTTGTATTTTAATCTGTATTTGGGGATAAAGTTTTTTTAAAAAGAAGCAGTTTGAAAAATCTGCTTTGACTGTTGCTATTTTCTAGTCCTCCTGCAAAATGGTAGGTTTGTGCAAGCTAAGGTAGGCAGACTGGGAGAATATTCACATTATGGCAAATTAATGACACCCTCAAGGAATGGAGACAGGCAAAGGGCAAGATGTGAAGTATTGACACTCATGGTCATCCAGTGCAACATGACAGCCAGATGCTGTTTGCCTGTCCCTCCTGCTTTTGTAGAAAGAGGTAATTTGCTATGGATCTGGTGTCCCATCATTGACTTCTCAGCTATCCCAGGACTTTCTAAATGGCAGTAGATGCTTCTCTGTGTGATTATCTCACTGAGCCAACTGCAACCCAACCCAATTTTGCACAGGTTACTCAGTCTTAAACAATTTAGAATAAATTTAAAGGATCCTTATCAAGGTCAGAAGACAAGAACAAAGATTTGTAAAATGTTTTTTCATGGTTTAATCTACCAAGGACTTGGAATGCTGAAGTAGATAAATAATTTAAAAGCCCATCTCAATATCCCTATTTTGGTTGCCAATTTTTCCATTTTTTCAAAAACATATGGAAGCCTTGAGTAGTCTGTCTAGAAACCAAGGACCCAAGTATCTCAGAACTTGGAGATGCCTGCTATTAAACGCCAGGAAGCTGTAGGAGACCTCATCTGACATGGGGCTCTTCATGCTGTCAGGCTCTGTTTTCTGTCCTGGGCCTCCAGAACCTGGAAGCATTTAGGAAACCCTGTTTCTCATTAAAGATTCACTGATCTCACTGTATTTCAACATGAAATGTTTCACGTAAAACAGGGCAACAATTTTCCACAATCTCAGTTTGGCTGAAGTTTTAATGATGCTTACATGAAAAAGGCAAGTAGGTGCACTTATGTCAGCACTGTGATCAGAGCTGGATTTTTAAAGAGATGTATATGATATGATATATATATTATATGATATGATATATGATATATATACATGACACATGTACAAGTGTAGATTATATGGGTAGTTCACACAAAAAGTAGGATAAGGTCTTGATCTTTTCCTCATAAAATGACCATATGCAATGAAGCAGGATTTTATCCTAATTCTGAAACTGCACTTTTAGTTGTATTTCTGTATACTATTTTGGGAGGATAAGTAGTGGCCTAAGCAAAAGGTTTCCTAGAAACTGGGACCTGTCTTGAAAACTGGAATACAGCCCATTCTAAGAGGCAGACTCCCATTCTCTTCATCAGACCATAACAAGATCATTATTGAAAGACCTGGTACAGTGAAAATCTGAATCAGTCTGAAATTTTTTCCAAGTCTGTTTCGCTACTCTGGCCTAAGGTCTGGGGATGTAGCTATTTTCCTTTCAGTTTTGTCTGTTTGAGTATTCACATGTGAATTGTTGCACAATTGAGCTAAAAATAAAAAGCTCCAAACACATCCAGGAAGATTTCACATTGTTCTGGACATCCATTTCTTTAGGGAGCAAAAGTTCCCAACTCTACAGCAAAACAGACAAGCTTGGTACAACCATTGAAGAAATAAGGCTGAAATGGACTGCAGAACAGCACAGGTGATCTAACAAAATAATGCCAAAAAGGTCTGTGCACTCCCAGTTATCTTCCTTTCTAGATTTCATGGAGCATCTGCCCTGCTGGGCATGAGCAGTGTAAATGGTCACAGCAGGTAGGGACAGAGAACAGAGCAGGTCAGGTAAAGGTCTGACACAGACAACACAACTGGTGAATAAAATCAATTCAAAGAGCAGAGTCCCAGTAACTGCAATCAGGTTATTGGAAAGACACAGTCAGGCTGCTTAGAGAATGGCTCAGTGGAGGAATGAAATAAAATGGGCACAAGTTGAAACAGGGGAGGTTCTGATTGTATATAAGCCAAAATACCTTCATCACAGTGGCAACCCTGAGGTGAGACATATTGCCCAAAATTGTTCTGCAGTCTCCATCCTTGCAGACTTTCAAGATCAACAGCATAAAGCACTGACCAGCTGGTCTGATTTCATAGCTCATGCTCTAGGGAGCAGGTTGGGCTAGAGACCTCCTGAGGTCCCTTCAGACCTGAATTCTCATTATCTCTGGAAATCTGCCATCAGATTCTAGCATATCAAAGAAAAGGTTATGCACAACCTCCCCCCTTACATCTATTTATGGGAACATCCTGCCTTCAGGGAGAACTTTTTTCCAATCCCCAACAGTCAGAGATGGACAAACATCAGCCTGAAGTGTGATTTAACACTGTTAAATCACTGTTAACTTCTACAGTTAAAAAGGAAACCCACACTAATAGCTGCAATGAAACCACTAAAAGCTTTGCTGAAAAATAGACAAAGCTTGTGATTAACATGTTCAGATAAGACTTCCCAATTTAAGACCCTGACAGTTACCTTGAAAAAAACTAAGAGGAAGTAGCTCAATTCTCAGCTAACAAAATTAACAAAGATGAAGAACATTTTAAAAGTCAAGTGCTGTCTTTCATTTAATAGTGAGACACAATTTAAAATTAAGTTTAGGTATTCTGCTTTGAAAACTTTGCATAACTTGCAACAGAGAACTGTTGATTTCTCCCATAAAAACAGAAAAGTTAATGACTTTTATAAATATTGTGAGAACATAGTAAATTAACCATTCAGTGTACCAAAATGCAGATCAACAAATTTTACCCTTAGCTGCCAGAGCAGATAGGTAAAAAACTAGAGAATTATGCAAAAATCCCCAAAACTGAAAGAGCATCTTGAGCAGTGAAATATTTAATAATAGACAGCTGGAATGTTGTAATTCACAGGAGAAAATACTTCTGTAAGTACTACAGGTAGCAGAGAGGGGAAGCTGAGCCTGTGTAGTACTTGTGAAGCAGATTCCCTGCCCTGGGAGCAGACTGTGAGCAGCTGGAGACCCCAGGAGTGCAGGAATCAGGACCACACCAGACTCAGAGGCCAAACCACTGCTATGGATGCTTAGGCAGCACAAAGCACAGCCTTTGCAGGAGCACTCAGCCACTTTTTACCCTGCAATTCTCTGAGACCTGTTAACAAATTGTGCAAGCCAGCAGTGAGGATGAACAGAATAAAGCTCCACTGTGCAGTTACCAGAGCTCCCTGCTGTGGTGAGGATGTGACTTGAACTCAATTCTGGCTAACGAAGATAACTTTGGTTGTCCATACAATATTGCACTTCTTGACAGGATCTGACCTCCAAGACTGAAATTATGTGAAAGAGCAACTGAAAAGAGTCCTCAACCAGTGAGGACACTACATATATTTATAATCCTTTCTCCTAAAATCAGATACCTTCAAATCCCTACTCAGTCTAGCCCAAATAAATAATTTTTGCTTCAAATAGGAAAACTGCATATCAGTAGTTAACATATCATGCAACCTTTTTAAGGGAATAAGAAAAATCACAACAGATTTCTTGCAGTCTGTGTTACAGCTTTAGTTTTATTTTGAAGTGTCAGACTCTGTGTCACTGGAAGCAGACATTCCCCTGAAATATTTGTACTCTGCCGACGCAACAGACACTCCATTTGCCAGGGTCTATCAGCAGAACTACATCAAGACATGAAATAAGTATATTTTTAAGAAACCCACAGCAAAACTTAATGCATGATGCCTTTAATCAATCAGCTACATAAATTGCTTAAAAAGAGTTTGACACCAAAGTGGTAGCTGGCTGGATTTGTTTACATTTTGCTTGTATACAGAGAATTGAGGCATTCTGCTCCTGCCAGACCAAGATATGACTCACCAGCAGGACCTGCCATCCCCAGGCTTTCCAGAGCCCTCAGTGCTTAATGCCCAGGGCTGATGAGAAAGCACTGTGTTAATGCCCTGTCAAATATCACTTCTCTGCTGGGTGCTCAGCATCTCTGACTGACACCTCACAGCCTGCTCTGCCAGCCATGGCCACAGCCCAGCTTCCAGCCTGCAGCCCTGACTGTCTTGACTGATCTTCATTCATTTGAGGAAGATGATGATGATGATGACAAGTCAAATGCCACTATTTAAGGCAGGCAGGAAACACTGCTTGTACTGAAAGATTTCCATGGGGATCTCTTCACTCATCATGAAGTGACAGAGATCTTCCAAATTGTGACCTGCTCCGAGAAGCTGGTCCCCAGAGCGCTGCCCTCTCCTCCAACTTTTGCTCTTGCCTCTTATTTGCATACAAATGTGCCCTTGGTTTTTAAATGTGTGTGCTACTTAAATCTCTGCAATATCTCACAAACTTTCTTGTATGAAAACTGTTTTGTTATCCATCAGCTGCTATCAGAACCCTCAGAAACTTGATCCTCACAGGTAATGTGATATGGCTGCTCTTCTACTTCTTTTTCAAAGGTGAACTTGTTGAGAGACATGCAGGCATCCCATACACCATCTCCTAAATTCAGCAGTAGATCTAGGAGTGGGTGAATCCAAAAATCCTTCTAGATCCCTCTCCCATGGTCTGAATTGTACAAAACATGGCATGAACATTTGGCAACACAGCCCTTAAAGTTCAGAATACACAACTTTTGTAGGGAAGCATTGCAACACAGTATTGAAAAACAGTAGTGAGTCATTAAAAAAGTACAGACCAACATTGGAAGTATACTGTAGAACAATTGGGTGTAAATGAGAAAATTGGGAAACACAAACGAGCTAAAAAATATTTCAGAACTTATTCCTTCAAGTAAAACCACATGGAAAAATCAGATCAGTCTCACTGGCTGTGCCAGCTCCCATCCTGGACCAATGGGCACTTCCAGACAAAGCAGCAACACATTCATCTCCTGTTATTATTTCTCTCCTGTGACTGGTGTATCCTTGCAAACCATTTCCATTAAGTTTTTCAGTGTTTCAGAGTAACTGTCTAAGTCTCTGTTGTCCAGTGAAGGGAACCTCTTAAACTCTAAGAAACTTGTACAATAAATTTTAGGAAAAACCAACTCAGAAATAGCCCTTGGGCAAGGACATCAAATACTGGCATACAAAACCTTAGGTTTTCCTAACTTCTACCTAATATAAATCATCAATTTTGAGAAATATGTACTTTAAAAATAAGTCAAACCATATCAAGGCAAACGTTAGTTAAAGTCTTGCATAACTGATACTGCAATACCCTCTTGTGGTGAAATAAAAAGGTTTTGTCTAAACACCTGAAATTTTTCCTCTATAAAAAGCCTCTCTTAGGCATATTTTCCTCTGACTCAAAGGAAATAACTGCCATATTTCTGCCAGATATTTGTAGTGCATATCATCACTTGCCTTGTAAAACCAAAATACTAACCTCAGTCGAGTTCTTCCTCAAAATGACAGACACTGACCTTGCTTGTCAAATCAATTAATCACAAAACAAACTTCTAAGCAAAGGCCACCTTCAACAGTGACACTTGTAATAATTTTGCAAGTTTCATGCCTCCAACCAGAAAAAATGTAGATGTTCTAATCAGTTTACATTGATGAATGTGCCATGAAAGCACAATAAACATGAAAATTTTAGGATGAAAATATGTACACAGTAAATCAGTTGTACCAATTTAAATGGGTAAATAAAATGTTAAACTGGCAAATGAGAAAAATGAGGGGTAACAGTGCAATATTTCAATATCTGTGCCAGGTCTGCTGAGATGGAATAGACTTAAAACACATGCTTGTAATCTTTCTGTCCAGTTTATTCGGTGACTTCAAGTAGTCATTTCAGTATAACAACCTATTTCAGCTTATTACTATTTAATTTGCAGAAACTGACTCGAAAGAATGATCAGAATCAAAATTCTGATCTGATACAGGAACTTTGTACACAAATATTAAGAGGAGCAGACTTTCCATCAGCATCTTTTTTGAACAGATCAGGAGCTAAAATCCCATGAACTCTGATTAATGCATTGGTTCTTCCAAATATGCTTCAAATTCCTTTTAAGCAATCAGATGCTGCTAAAACACTGTTCTCCAACCAGCTGCACACAGTCCAGCTTGGAGAGGACCCTGGACCAAATGCAACAGGATAAGCAGATTCCACAAGAGGAACAGGAACAACTATTAATTCAGGCTGGAAAACACTAAATTTCTTTATTTCATGACAATGCTATGTGGGTACATGACTTCTTGTGCTTTTTGGCTGAAAGTGGTGAAAAATACTATTGATGTTTCAATTATCTCAAAAAATAGCAAACAAACAAAAAGTCTACTAAAATTTAATTCAAAACCAAAGCAAACATGAGGTAGAATTTACCTTTTCTTGTGTTATCACATTCAATTCAAATTCAGAATAATTTTTTCAAATTTATTGTCAATTGTAGAAGTATTTCTTGCTCAACTTGTCTACATTAAGTGTTTGGATTGCTGTATAATTGTAACTATTGTTAAAGAAATTATCTGCCAAATTCAGTATGTGTTTCCCAATACTGCAAGGAAATAAGTTCGCCAAAATCCCTCTGAAGAAGTGGATTCAAAGTTCATTAGCATTTACCAGAAAGATGAAACAAGAAGACAGATTTTGTCTGGAACTAATCCACACTACTCAAAAACAAGTCAGTCAAGAATTTCAGTGGAAATTTATACTTGAAATACTCTGTTTTCCTTCAAGGTCACAAATACTTGAGGAAGTGAGTTCATCCCACAGAAGCCAACAGGCTGACTGCAAAGACAAACACTGACATTTTGGACACTGTTTCGAGAATTCTAACTTTTTATACTAATGGTCCTTTAACTTTAAAACTTATAGTTGTTTCATACCTTCTGTGGAACTCTCCAAGTGCTTAGAAAATAATTTGATGATCTCTGATTGCTCTTTTTTAAAACTGAAAATAAGAAGTTTTCAGAACAGATTCCTTGAAACACTTAATTTTAACCAAACATCTCTGCCCCAGAGTTCAAGGCTGTCACACTGTGTCTCTGCTCCTCTTCTGGTATATATTCACAAATCAGACGTTTCCAATAGAGACAGTAAACACACCAGGGAAACCAGCAGCTTTCAGGAGCTTTTGCTTCTGCTACATAACCACAACAAAAGTCCTCCTGACACTCAGCAGCAATCTCCACAGCACCATTTGCTATTAAACCAGACTTTATTGCTCTGAGGATTTTGAAGGGAGGCTGATCTCAGCTGCAGTCACTGTAAGTAAGCTAAGAGTTTGCTGGATACATCTGGAGATCCCATTGCTTCCAATTACAGTCACTTCTTATGAAATTGCTGTTACCATGAAAATCCCAACAGTGTTCAACTAATGAGTAAGGAGTAGAAAAGAGGCATTAAATAAGAGGGAAGTAAATCAGTGCTCAGCACTGCCTGTCAGTGCTGCTGTGCATGTTCTTTTCTGAGAGCACTCAAAAGCAGCAGCGGAAAGAAAATGTTAGGAGACAAGGAACTTTGCAAATGCAAACAAGAATAGGTTTCACTTTCTGAGAAATCATAGTATAGCTAAAAAAGCTGGGTATATGGTGGGTCTTAAAACTCAGCAAACAACAACCACAACTCTGGGGCAACCAGCCCCAGCTCCTTCTGTGTCCTAGCAGCACCCAGCTGAACAGAACTGGCAACCACTGCACAAATGGCTACTTTGAGCATGAGCTATGGCCTGGGCAGATGAGCAGGCAGACCAGGTCCATCAGGAAAAGATCTAGAGAGTCTGTGGAGGTTGAACAGAGAGGAAGGAGGATCTGGTAAGTCACTTGTTCCAGTTCATGCCTCTTCGGCTTGTCTTGATACTCACTGACAGCATTAGGGCTTGATCCAAATCCAGCATTATCAGACAAAATTTGCTGCTGCAGGGACTTTGGATCAGATCCTAATATCTTCCTTTCTAGGGTGCATTATCTCTGCTCTTTTTCACTGGACAAAATCTGTGCAAGTATCTCCCAGCATGCTGGGCTTAAGCTGAAAAGAGATGCAAAGAACTGCATGCTAACTATCTTTTAGCTTTTAGAGATTTCCAAATGAAGACATAAAAGTGCCAAGCCTTATAATTTATTGCAGACACACTGATATTATCACCTCTTCTCACACTCTTGGAAATGGCTGAAATGGAAGCTGAACAGAGTGTTCTGCCAAAATACAGTTTTGTATTCCCAGTCTGTCAATCTCTTGAATTTGCCCCATTGTTATGGTGTTTCAGCAGACTGCTGCACATGTACGACCTAAGCTTTGGCTGTGCATGCACTAGTGACCCAAAATAACCTGAAATTAAGATCTTGTCTCTGCCACATATCTTGAGTAAGTGTTTATGTGTATACATCAGTACACATCATCAGTATTAGAAGAACATTCTTAGCAAAATTAAAATCAGCGCCATTTCCAACTGCACACTGCCCAAGCTAAAGGAAAGAAAAGAGTATCCCTCTCAGGACTTTTTAAAATGGGAAATGAAACCATCTGAAACCTTCATCCCCTTCAGCCTCTTAGAGGAGCTACAGATCCCAGTTCTGATTTCCCTGGAGATGCTTTTGCAGTCTTGTCTGGCTCCGTTTACTCGAGGGACAGACTGAAGCCAGGACTCTGACGCATGCAAAGCCAGGGCAATGTTACTCTCTCCCAGTGGTGCTGGGAGATTCAGACTCTGGCTCAACAGGCTCAGCCTGTTCCACACTCATTCCCTAGCAGGAAAGACTCTGTGCCTGTCCCTGGGGTTGACAGTCATGAATATTGGTGCAAACTCACTTTCATGTGTAATGTAGCACAGGATACAGCTGATGCATGTTCTGCTTTCCAGTTTTAGCTATGAAGACAGAAACTCTTATAAAAGGGTAGGGCATGCTTATGAAGAACGAGATGCCTAAAGATGGATTTATCAAGGATTTATCCTACAGACTACAGGGGACTGTCCTTCAGTTCCACATCCCTGTCCTGAAAACAATGATGGAGAAAGGCTGGTATGCACTAAATGGTCTGACTTGAAATAGATGTAGGGTAATGCCTGAGACCATGGCACTTCTCACTAATTAGCAACATCCAGTAGCACCCAAGTCTGACAATGCTCAAATAATGGCTGTGTTATTGTATATCAAGATAAAAAATTCTAGGACCTCAGCACTGTGCTGGTATACCAAGACATATAGTGATAAATAGAACAGTCATAAATTTGATTTCATTTGCACCTGGAGCACATCTGCACTGGATGGGGAGCACAGCACAGAAATCCATTTCTCCTAGATTCACATGGTACATGGCTGTGCTGTACAGACAAGCTCAGCTCAGAAGGATGTACAGCTTCAGCACTAGTTCAATGAGCTTAGATGCAGCACAGGTAAGCAGCTTAGAGTCAACCCACTTGTCCCTTGAGCACTGCTGCAGATACAGCTGTACAGAACAGTTTCCTCTCTTGACTCACTCTTACAATAGTGGGTGAACTGATGTTTTCTCCATTTCAGGCTGAGAAAAGCAAAGGAAAGAAAATCAAAGGATTTACCCTGCAGTCCCACACCAAGTATAGAACAGAGCTGAAGAGCAAAACTCACATCTTCTGACTCCATGTGCTCCTGGCACAGCTGCCTATCTGCACAGAATACTCCCATGGATGTTTGCCTGCAGCAATATGGCTCTGGGGACTCCTAGCAGGGACTTCTGCCAGAAAACTATTGGTAATTTAAAAACATAAGATGCTGTGTCTTGCTCAAGGCATTAGACAAATGTATTCTAGAGTGATTCAGGACATGAGTAATTTATTTACACTTGCACAAGGAATACATGGTGGATGTGGTATTTTCACCTCCCCTTAGCAAAAATAATACCCTCTCCTCATACAGTATAGAAATAAAGAAAACCCTGGGCTCCATCACTGAAAAGACAGGTTTTAGTACAAGGAATCTGCAGGTATAAGAGCTGGGCTGTAAGTGTCAAACTGAGCAGTTGAAGAGGCATTCAATTATGACCAACATGAATCAATTTATTTAAACACAAAAAATTTGGTACCATATTTTTTACTTCTACTTCAAGGTACCAGAACTGGAGTTTCCTAAAGGCCCATGACCAAAAGGTGAGTTTTGAACAGACATTTAACTGTACCCAAGTTCTTTTTAGTTTTTGTCAATTTGAGCCAGGCTAATATTTCAGCATTATTGGCAAAGTCTTTACAACTATCATCTTTAGAAAAAATAGAAGAATTGAAGTGTTTTCCTCTGTTACTTTTGTGTGTTTAATCTGCTTTAATGTTAGCAACTTGGCAAAAAGACAGGTGCTGGAAGAATCAACTTCCTAGGAGCAAATTTGTAAGTTAATCATCCTGCTGAAACCCAAGCCACTTACTAAAAATTAAAGCAAAACTCTCCCACATAACAACTATTCTAGAGCAGGGTAACTTCCATCCCAGATAACATTTTATGCAGTGCATTTTAAATTTTTTCATTTCCTCTGTTATCCTATCATAAGACAACAGAGAAAAAACAACCAAATATTTTGCTGTATTTCTACAGCACTTTCATGTACTTTCAGTACAATATTTTAAAGTGCATTTAAATTCTAATTTCAAAAGCAGAAGCGCTGATATTATAAGTAAAAGTGTTAATATTATAAATAATTTTGGTAAGTTGCCCTTTTGTAAGAAGCAATTCTTTCAATTTTGAAAACTTGTTATCGGTCTTTGTTTTATGCAGGGTAAGAGAAAGAAGCAGAAGCCACTGCCAAACTATATATGTCTGTATTCTCAAGCAAGGTTCCCAACTTAACCAATCAAACTACTATCAGTCAGATGAATACTGAGCTTGGCAGGGGTCTGGTAAATATGAATTTCTCAGCAGTGGTGCACAAAAGTGGAAACTTGAGGGTGAGCTCCAGCTTTCTTAGGGCTTCAGTAACAGTACAACAGCAACAAATCAAGTTCTTCCAAGGGCAAAACCAGATTTTGTCCAACAATGCCATAACAGATGATCCTCTTCATATTTCGGGTGACTGTGCCATATACAGACAGCACTAACATCTGAAAGAACAAGATTACAGACAAAAGACCATTTCTTCCTGAATTTTATCTCCTGAAAACAATCAATTAATATAGATCTGCTCATATGAGTCACAACATAAACAGTGCACTTTCAGTTCTGAAAGCCAGCATTACAAAAATGCAGCAGCTTGTTGCATTTCATAAAGTTGACAAGGATTCACCAGCTTCTGTCATTTGCATGTTTAAATTTGTTCTAAAGAATAATATTTAAGCATGTGAGACATGCTGTGTGCTTTTCAGCACTCCCTGCTGAGGGAGGGAGACCAAATATTTTTCACATTAGTTTTCATTTTTATTTCTGTGAATTTGCTGCTCTTAAATTCCTTTCTCCTATGTTTTTTTCTGGTTTAGTTGATGGAAACTCACTGGCAAGGAAGCAGGCTTTCACATTTTGCTCTGAAGGTGTGTTGGCTCAGCAACCTGTCTTTCACACTCAGGATTGTCAACCTTGAATTTAACATGTTCATAGTCCCTAAAATCTGTAGTTGCCCAGAGAAACCATCCTGAAGCTCAATCAACACAACAATACCAAAAGCCTGCTCAGCTAGTGCATCTTCATGACATAGGTTGAAACTTTATGGCCAGTTGCTCTATAGGGAAAAATCTGCAAGGAGCAGAGCGGGGAGAGTGCACACACAATATCTGTCCTTTTAGCTTCTGCAGGATCATGCTCAGGCCTGGAGTGGAGCTCAACACAGAATCCACTAGCATTGTGCCTTGACACAAGTGGCTGAAGTCTCTCACCAGACTGAGATGGAAATGGATGCACTCACACTTTGCAATTAAAGCTATTTGTTTTTATGATCAGACTTCAGTGGCAGAAGGCAGCTCAGCATTGTGACCAGTGTGATCACTGATCCAAGTGGTCTCAAGCAAAAAAAGCAGCACTGTAGAAGAGCCAGGTTCCACCCCCTGAAGTCATGACTCCGAGTGGTTCTCCTCCAGGCTTCCTCATCACAGGGAGAATTGGAGGATCAGGGCTTTCAAGAAGACAATGAAGTTACCTAAAGAAGGAAGACCACATCATGTTACCAGTCCAGGTGAGGAAGGCTGATTCCACTCTGTGCAGATGGATGATGATGATGGAGAACTGAGTTCAGACACACCAAATGGGAACCTTCTTTTTGAAACTTCAGCTGAAATGCTTTCTGTTCTCTCCTGTGAGCAGAAATCTGCACCAGGAACCCAACTGTATTCACATTCCTGAAAGCAGGAGAGGGAAGAGCAGATCAAGACTTCCCTTGTCCTTGTGCTATCCAGAGCTTTTCCTGAAAACTGCACAGGCCACTCAGAGGTTACACATTTACTGATGATTGCATAACAGCAAGAGACATTGCACTTGCATGCCTTGCTCTGGGTCACAAACTCTACACTGAGTGGTGGATGCCCAGTATCTGTCAGGCTCAAGCTCCTACTCATATAAGAACATTTCATTTGTAAAGCTCAGGCATTTTGTTTTTCAGCATGAGAGCACACAGAGCTCCCTGTTTCCTAACCTCCAGATGGCAGTCACTCTACATCAAGTAATCCACCAGAAAGGACATTAAGGCAGTGCTTAGTGCCTTTTTAATTACATTAAATAATTCCAGATTCTTGACTCTGTTTACTGTGTGTGAATCCAGAGAATCTTTCCCCCTGAAAGTTCCTGCAAACTGGAGGGTAAGAGGATGGTCTAAGCAGTGCATGATTGAATCCTCCCACTTCACTTAGAACTGGCATTGTTTCAACTGAAGCACTTCTGGTTTTGGACAAGGCATTCCATGTCTTGCCCTAAAGATGCTAAAGATGTGGGTAACTAATCAGAATCTAGAGAAGCAGCCATGACAAATGGAGTATGGGAAGACATGTCACATAAGGAAAGGTTAAAAAGACTTTGAAGTTTAACCTGAAGGAAAAAAGCAGTCTTGGAAGATGACAGCAGTCCTTGGATACATGTGCATCTCTGGATTGAGAAAAGGAATAATGTGCACTTCAAGGGAGCATCAAGCAACAGCAAAAATAACAAGCTTAAGTTATAGCTTGGAAGAATCACAGTAACTTTTTGGGAAGCTAGTAGTAAGGATAATACAGCAGTAGAATGGATTCCCTAAGGAATCTCCACCTTTCAAGGTCAAACTCACACATCCTCCAGAGGGATGTATTTAATAGGAAATGTCTTTTATTGTATAAATTGAATGACTGTTTGAAGAGCTTTTCACCAATTGTTTGACAAACCAGATCTGTTTGGATCAGAATATATTTTGCAAAAGTGATTTTTAAAACAAATTCAGAAACAATGTTTTAAAAATTCTTATTTTAATTATACCAGATTTAGATATATTTCACCTCTAAAATACAGATTAATCACCTTTTTTTTAAATTGAAATATATTTCTAATTCTTCTAACTACTCATGTAGGATACTTTTCACAAAGCCTAGATGTGTCTCTCTTAATCACACATATCTCAGAGACTTATTTAGTGCCCTCCTGACACCCATGTAAGGACACTTCTCAAAGAACATATGTCTGTAAATGTCAACAATCAATTTTCTTTAAAAAAATTGAGGAAGTCTTTAGTAAAAATGTGTAGTCATGTGTCCTTAATTGGATAAAGCAGCCATTGAGGTGCCAGCAGTTCCTGAAATGGGGATGTGCAGTGGTGACGTGTGTACAGCACAGGAAAAGCCCTGCACTCCCCTCTGCTGTACACTCCCTTGCACAGGTCACTTCAGGCCAACAGATCACAAGAGTCTGTAGAGTCTTGGAGAGCCTGGAGAGTCTGTAAGAATACCTGAAAAGAAGCCAAAGTATGCAATAATTTTTGGCTTAATTGTCAGAGTCCAACTGTGGAAAATGCAGCTCTTTGCCTTCTTGCAAGACCACACCACCCACAACTGTGCTGCCTCTTGATGCACAATTAATCTAATATCTTGACTTTCTGAGTTAGCTAATCAAAATTACTCTAAAATACTAGTGGGCAGCAACTGGATAGGACCAGCTTTGTTCACCATAGGACTACAATTCTTCCTTATTTCCTGTTGAAATCAATAGCAACTTTTAAGAATTTTGACATTTTAATGATTAAGGGGGAATGTCTTGAGAATCAAAGTTTCCTATGTGGAATAGATCAGACAATCTGTGTGATGTGGGAACATTGTGTAGAATTGGACATCTGATTTTGTTAAATTATTACCCTTTCCCTAATAATTACACTATGACTATGACACTATAATGAACTATTTTATGCTGCTACAATTAGCTCTCCAACATGACATTTCCAAAGTCAGCTTGGTTCTCTCACCATGCACAGCAACCTCCAGAAAAGACCTTTTGGGAATATCCAGGGTCCTAATCAAAATTGCTTCAGCACCTGCAAGTAGAAGGCAGTAAACAGAAAACCTCTATCCAAGTTTAGCAGTCATTTTTCTTTCACAATAAACAGCTGCCAACTAATCCTTATTTATATAAGCAGAGTGTCTTAGAAAGATTGGATGGGATTATAATAGTAATGAAATCTGTAAATAATCAGTGGAAATTCCATTTATCAAAGAGATTGTGTAGATATTAAACTGTGTAGTAAGTTATTTGTAAAGCATTCTTATGGTGTATCACTTTGGCTTCAGTTTTATAAGCTTTTTTCCCTTTTGTTGTAAGATCTCAAACAAGGGATTATCCATGTTTAGAGAATTAATTTTATTTCTTTCAGTTAAAGAGCACAAGTGGATAGCTATATTGATTTAGTTCTTCCCTTAGTTTTATACTGCCTTCTCTTCTGTATTTTTTAGTATAGTTATAATATGAATCATGTGAATAGGTATTTCCAGTGCATTTGGACTCTGTGTGTTCTCATTTGAGTTCCATTTAAATTTAAAAACTGTGAAATATATATACATCTTTAAAAAACACATAACATACATAAGTCCATATAAATCTGTGTTTCTTGTGCTTTTAGAACAGTCTTTGTATATAGTTCCCAGATGGCATCTTAACTATAAAGTTTTGTTTAATAAGTTTTGATTATGACTGTAAATCCAGTTGTTTCTTAGAAATTGTATTTAAAACTGTTCCTTGACCTTTAGTCTAAAATAAACAAAATAACTAAACAGGTTTTCCTACAAAGAAGGTCTTGTTATGCTGTGACAATTACTGCATAAAAGGTAAGATTCCTAGAACTAGGAAGTATGAAGATAATTATGTATGAACATCTAATGATGGGCAATACTGCCAGTCAGGGCATCATCTGTTTGTATGTATTATGTGCATACAGATTCACATTGCTCAGCTTCTATAAAGAAATAAATTTCTGAACTAAAGTTCTTAAATCAGACAACATTTTCTGAAGTGGATATTTTCTGGTTTGTAATAATCTGTAAAGGCTTCAAGTTGCATTTCCTAAATCCTGCACAGATACAAACCACTAGAATTTTCCCAAATCTGAATGCATCTCTTAAAAATTCTACTTGTTACTGTGAATTCATGGCAGGTATGTTTTCCTTCTTCAGAAAACTTCACATTTGCGTCAATGAATTCCTTGAAACACAGATGAGTCTCCAAGTAACTCAGGAATTCTGCAGAAGGATGAAGAGATGCTGGCACGGGTCTGCCCACAGCCCCCTTCTGTCACAGGGCACAGATCCCACAGGTTGATTTCAACTTGTGACTGTTACAAAGAAAGAAGCAGCTTTTACCAGAAGCTGTGTGAAACTATGTATCTACAAAACTTCCAGCACTTAAAAATGGAATTTCCAAGTATTTAGGGTTACAGCCTCACTCAGCACAAGGCCTTTATGCCAGGCTGATAGAGCAAAACCACTGCAAATTTTTATTAACTGTCTCTTAAACCAGAGGAAAGTCTCAGCTGGCATATAATGATTGATAAATTGCAATAAGAAGTAATGTCCAAATATACTGGCACAAAAAATATAAAAATGATGACATTTGGGTTTACTCTATGACCTCATCACTTAAAACTGTGGGTTCACATTGCCCAGTTACTGGACATATTTTATATAATCTGTGAAATAACAAATTTATTCTTAGAACTCTTATTCAGCTGGAGGTGTTGCAGAGAATGAGAAACAAAGCAAAGATGCAGCCTAGAGCCACCTGCAGCTATCACAATGCTTATTTAGCAGTTATACTGGAATGTCTCTTTAAAGCTAAATGGACTGAAAACACAGTGTTTACATCAACTCTCCACCACAAAACTTAATGGAATGCTGACACATTGCTAGCAGCACTGTGTTCCCATGGAGACATAAAAACCCCTACAAAGGCCAGAGTGAAACCCACACCTGGCAGTGTTTCAGACTTGGTGAGATGATGATCTTTGCTGGAATAAGCACCATTGGAACTGTAGCTGCTCTCTAGTGCTGGCAGATCCATTTGCACACTCTGGGAGAATCTTAAGACATTTAGCAAGAGTGCAGGAGGCATAATTCACCAGGCCCTTAGCAAGAGCTGCTTCCCTTATGTACTCACACCCAACTCTTGCTGAAGCCTCCTCTTAGGGTAAGTCAGATACAAGTATGGCTCTAGAATAACACCAGTTCCAGACCCAAAAGCTGCAGCTCAACCTCCTCTCTGGGCTACAAGCTCAATGTAGGTTTTATAAAATGAACACTAGTTAGTGTATTTTCCTTCTCTTCTCTTCCTCCCAGATCCTAGCTTTGTTAGGCTTTGGGTTAGGTAGAACTTGATGTAGAGCTAAATAATTTAAACAGACTATGAAGAATTTCTCATCCTGCTCACAGATTAATTTTTTGTCATGACCTTGGATGGAGCTGCCCAGCACTGTGATGTCTGTTCCTTCCTAAGCTGCTGTTCCCATGAGCAGAGAACAGCTGCAGAGCAGGATCATTTCACAGGCAGGGCATGGATGGCAAATCATCCTGTTTATCTGACTGCTTGCAATGCAAAGCAGGATGTATCTGCAAAAAGGCAAAATGCTGACTAAAACTAAATACTTAATGTCTTAAGTATTAAAACAGTTGAATAAAATCAGCTCATGGACCTGCTTAATAGTCTGAAGTTAGTTCAGCTTCTTTATTACTCTAGAAAGGTACAAAGAAGTACACATTACTGACAATTTTATAGGTTCTTTGGATCAGCATCCACACAGTAGTGCAGATATGCAACTTCTACCTTAGATATTTCTGTTACTCTCAGATTATCTGAAATGACAGACACATCTACACCTCAGACCTAACTTTAAATAAATTCATCTTGTATGACTATTTCTCAACTTTTTTCAATTACATAATGTTCCCACAAAGACAACAACTCAGTTTATCAAGAAAATTTCAGAACAGTTATTATTTAAGGTAAACCAAATTTTTCTTTTCTTCTTTTAGCTTGTCTTTGAAAAGCTTGATTATTTTGAATTGTATTAATAAAAACATGGTTTCCTCATATTTTATTGAGGGCTATTGATTTTTGAGTTTTGAGATTTTATGTACTTCTATATACCTGCTTCCTTTTATGATTGAATTACCAAAGGGCAACACGATTTACAAATTAAGAATTAGTAATACTGTTTCAAAATACCACCAAGAGTATGTGGAATTAACTCAATATACCTGTTTTAAGCCATTTTAAGAAGTATTGATTATTGTGAAACACAACTTCCATTAAAATAAAAAAGAAGAAATGCTATGCCTGAGAATAACCCCTCATGTTAAAGCAAGTGTGTTCTAGGTAAAACTCTGAATTCATGGTGTGGATTTCACAATCTGAGCAGTCCTGGCCATGTGCAGGCATGAAAGAGCCAAGATTCTGTCCATGTGTAATCAGTACTAATGTGTATTCCTTGGATAACCTTTATTGACTTCTGACAAGCTGAGAAGTGCAAAAGCTTTACTGTTTTTGTATATGACTGTGTATGGTGGGTAGGTGTATGTTCTGGAGAAGCTACTCCATCTCCAATAAGAGAAATAACTTAAAGAATAAAAATTTTCAGCTCCCCTGAAGTTGCTGAAAGACTAATTGACAAAAAAAGATAAAAGAATGTAAAGGTATGCACACAGAATGATAAACAGCTGGAACCTGTGGAGAAACAGATAAGGAGGTTTGCAAATTTTATATAACAAGAAACAACAGCACAAAGAAAAACTTCAAGGTAAAGTCAGCTTTATTATGGAACCATTCATTGAATACAAACACCAGAGACCTCTCTTAATAAACATCCAGAAACACAGACTTCCAGTAAGAGGTGAATGCATGCAAATTAATTCTAGGAAAATTATATTTATGTATTAAATAAGAAACACATTTTAATGAATATGTATAGTTGCAATGAATAAAAACTCTGTTGTAAAAAGTCTTGCTCCAGACACAGAATAAAGATCCACTGTGTCCTGCACAACTAAAGAATGGCTGCTTTCTAATACTCCAAATTATGTTAGAAAGTTTACCCCAGACAATTTCGGAATCATCTGACAAGTCCATTTCTTAATTTTGCTGCACGTTTTTCTTGTAGAAATAAAATGGTACTATCACAAGTGTGTGATCCCTTGCTGCAGCAATTAGTGCCACAGCAATCGAGAGAGAGTGACCTGAAACCCAAGGGCGCTGAGCTCCACCTTGGGGGAGAAAACTGAGCTCCAGCCCACAGCTCCCCAGCCAGAGCTGACCTGCACTGCTCCGGGGGGCCCACGGCCGGCACAGCACCACACCATCCCTGCTCTGCCGATGCTGTGTGCGGTAACAGAGTCATTCCAGGACCAGCACGGTGAACCTGCAGCCGAGCGGTTCTCGGCCCGGTCACCGAGGGAATCAGAGGCAGGGAGGTCTCAAGCAGCGGCCCGGGTGTCCCCCCGGTCACGGCGGTGTCCGGCCCCGCGGGCCGGGGGCGGCCGTGGCAGTGCGGGCAGTGCGGGCAGTGCGGGCAGTGTCCCATCCCGGGCCCGGCTCTCCCCTCCCCGTGCCCCGGGCAGTGCGGGCAGTGTCCCATCCGCCGGGCCCGGCTCTCCCCTCCCCGCGCCCCGGGCAGTGCGGGCGCTCCTTGAAGGCCGCCCCGGCGCCACCGTCCCACCACACCCCGTCCAGCGCTCCGCGGGCTCCCTGGCCCGGGACGCCGCAGCGGGATGGCGCCGGGGCTGCTGGACCTGATGCACTTGACAACCTGGGCCGTGTGCGCCGTGATCAAGCTGCCGCAGCTCGTGGCGGTGCTGAGGGCCGGCTCGGCGTGGGGTCTCAGCGTGACCAGCCTCCTCCTGGAGCTGGCCGGGTAAGGCGGCGGGGCAGCGGCCGGGGCCGCGGGTCCCCTCAGCCGGGGGTGCGGCGCCCTGGGGCTGCAGCCAGGGATTATTAATTCCTTCCTCCGCGGCTCGGGTCAGGCGTGCGGGTGCGCTGAGGGGCGGCCTGGGGGGCGGCGGGCACACCCCGCTCCCTCATGTCACATCGCCCGGTTCGGGGCTCCGGACCAGCCCCGCCAGCTGAGCCCACGGAGCCTTTCGGGACGGAACTTCCTGTTTTAGTGATTCCGCGTGGTCATTTAAAGGGAAACTCGGCTTTTTTAACTTGCCCCAAAGATTCCGGAGCACGCACGTCGCTGCATACAGCAGCTGCAGAGGGTGTCAGCCGGTGTTTAGGCTGTTCGGTGTGCCCTGCGGAGCAGGCAGCTGTACTCGTCAGACAGGCTTCCCTCACCCGAATCAGTAAGACTTAAATAATTCCTTAAGAAAATTACAAGCCGTGTCAAACTCCAAAGACTTGTGAGCCTGTAATGAGCTTACATTGGCTAGGCTTATTAAATCTTGCTTAAAGAGGATTGTATGAAACGACAAATAAATAAACTCTGTGCGTGTACGTCAGGTGTGGGTACAAATGAGAGAAGCTACCTTGAATAGCGCTGCGCTGTGCGGGCCGAGGGGTGCAGGTGGGCAGAACACCCGCGCCGAGCTCGGAAAGGGGGTTTGTGCAGAAAAATCCCCTCACGAAACCGGCGAGGTGTTTGTGAAGGTGCCTGTGCCGTGTCTCCGGGCAGGGCCACAGCTCGGCCTTACAGACAGCTCGCAGTGGGGCTGTGCAGAATCCGTCCGGCTGCGCTGTGGCCGCTCCGGGCCCGCGTCTCGGCAGCACTGACCCGTGTTGCTGCTGTTTGCCCTTAACACCCCTCAGAGTAAATGAAGCGAATTGGAGTTCCAGCAGAGATTACTGACCCACAGCCTCAGCCAAAATGTGGTGACAGCATTTTAATCATTCGTATGCGTTGGTGTGCATTTAAAAGTCTTTGTAAGTAACGTTCGAGATGAGCAGGGAGAAGCTGGAAATGTCTCCTCAGCACCTGTGTGAGAACCACGGTACCCACACAACTACGGGTTCTGGTCTTTGAAACATTTATTGTGATTGTTTGTATATCTAGTAGACTATTTATCCTTTAAAGACTTTGAATTCAGTTGCAGTGAGCTGTGTGACTGCCAGTACAAGCTGGGCTGGTTCTGTGAAATTAACGGAGAGTGACACAGGATCATGGTGCTGGTGACTAGGAGTCTGATTTGACTCTGTATCAAATAGCATTTTTAGGAAGTTCAGATATTTAAATTCTGAATACTGTAAAAGCCAGTTTCCTACAAGGCAGTCTTTTCCTTCTGCCATATTTCTACACCAGAAAACGTGATTTTTTTTTCCTTACGTAAAACTGCCCTGAGTCTTTCTGTTTTCTATACAGCTTTGAATTTTCTATCTAAATCCATGGATTTGCAGGAGAGTTGGAAGTACAGAAAACACTATAAAGTTCAGTTCCTTTTAGGTACTGTATTGTGGAATGGCAGGAAGGAAAATTGCCATTGTTTGGTACACTTAGAAACAGATTCTTAGTCTGACCAATGGAGCTACACTGAGTAATCTCATGAGAGTATAGTCTAGACAGCTTGGAAGACATTTTCTACCCCTATAAAACTTGCTTAATGTATAAAATGAACTACAGATATAAATAAAGAAATCAGAGTTATCCTAGAGGTGCCAAGGTTCTTGCAGAGAGAAGGTATCTCCTAGGTCTGGAAGCCTTTATTTCTTTCTCACCAGTTCTAATTAATAAAATTCTGCCTAACAGACTGTGACATAAAGACCTCAATGAGAAGGGTGGCAGCCAGGGTAACAGAAACAGATCACAGAATGATCAGGCTTGCTCTGTGTGCATGTGTTTGTTTGATCAGTTTGACAGCAAAGCCTACACCTACCTGGAGCTTTTGGCACCTCCAAAACAGTATAAAAGTTGTGAAGGCATTTTTGTGTCCCTCTGTGCAGTCATGTTGTTTTGTATCTCTCTGTTCAGCTTACTTGTGTTTCTGAGGTACCAGATCTATTATGATTACCCCCTGGAGACATACCTGGAGTATCCCATCATCATTGCACAAGGTAATTTTTGGAAGCCATATTTTGGAAATGAAATGGGGATCATTCAGCACTCCAAGTCTGTGTGTAGGTACAATGCTCCACTGCAGCGATGCTGGAGTTGGGGGGAAGAGGGAATTACCATCTCATATAAAACTGAGTTCTTTTAAATGTCATTGAAAGAAATGGTCATGTAAAGGAGAAAGACCTGATTATTCCACAGAGTCACAGTGTAAACTCATCCGTTTGTCTGTGCCTCCACATGTGAGAGAAACATACTAAAGACTCCAGACTCTTGAGAAAAGCTTAGTTTTGGAGCTTGCAGTATTTTGGTTATCAATCCCATTTAAGATAAAAAAAGCTGTAAGAAAGGAGTTTCCACAGACCTTGTGCCCAGTAAAACTGTATATGATTGTGTTTGGGGCCCCTTCAGTCCTTTCTGTGACCAGCCATCTTTTCTTTATTGCAGATGCCATTCTCCTTTGCTGTATTATGCATTTCAGTGGAAAAAAGAAACAAGCTTTGTTCTATTCAGTCATGTATCCTTTGAAATCCAGGAGGTTTGGTTCATGTG
The DNA here is from genome assembly GCF_903797595.1 of Erithacus rubecula. Taxonomy (NCBI): domain Eukaryota; kingdom Metazoa; phylum Chordata; class Aves; order Passeriformes; family Muscicapidae; genus Erithacus; species Erithacus rubecula. Next base: position 13,706,627 of record NC_136685.1, on the reverse strand, counting down.
GCTTGTTTGGTAGTTCTTTGCATAGCATCTGTGTCATCATTTCTTGTGTGCTACTATTGTAAATCATTCTCAGGCACCCCTCAACATGTATTCCATATTGACATGCTGATTCCTAGGATCATAGTAAAACCTCTGTAGGAAGTAAGCTTTCGTTTGCTCTGTTTTAGAAGGCTCCTAAGTGATAAAGAGGAAGCTAAATTCTTAATTTACATCTTTTTGACAGGGATGCAGGGTAGAAACGACAGGTTATTTTTTTTTATTCCTACTTCTATATGTTGCACTTATTATAATGAAGACAGCAATGTTTGGTGGTTTTTATTCTAAATAGGACTTGGGTTTAAATGTCAAATCTTGTGCTTTGGAGCAGGTTTTGAGAAACTCCAGACACTATTTGACCAAAGACAGTGTGAAAAATAGAAACACTTAGTGTTTCAACCAGTTCTTAATATGTTTTATCTGGATTGTATAGTTTGTTAAAAAGTTTCGATAAGATTATTTCCAGATGTTTAAAAAAATCTTATTCTTCAGGCAGTTTTGAGAACATTGTATCCTATAATTTTCAGTGCTATGAAACTTAATGTAATATAAGATATTGGGGGATCTGGTACATGCTAACACTGCATAAGTGGGTAATAGACGTGGCCATGGTAAGTGCTACATGATTGTCTGAAATTAGATCCTCACATGAAATGACTTTTTTTTATGGAAGCATTTATTAGTGGACTCTCTCCTCTATGTATGTCCTTGGAAGAATTTGTTTTTAGGTTAGCTTTCAGAATAACCAACCAGTTTTCAGATACAGGCTCTTTCTTCCATGAGTAGATGGAAAACAGTGCTGAAAATAAAGACTCTATGGGAGGAAAAAAAGGCATGTTCTCAGATAAATTGTTACTTGATAGTGCCTTAATTAACTAGCAAATACTTAAAATGTTGCAATTCTACTGCCACCTTAGTCCTAGCATCATAATCACAACCAATAAGCCTTTAATGCAAGAGGAAAAGAATAGAACAACAAAATGTTTAAAACAGGGATTGTGACGTGTTTCTTTTTTCCCCTTTAGCCATACAATTTTGCAAGCAAAATATCATCTGATAATGCCTACAAAGGTTAAAGACGGTCTTTTCTTAGCAGGAGAGAGAAAGTAAAAATGTAACTGAGATGAACTGGATCTGGTAATGCAAAAAATGACATAAATGGGGAGAAAACTTCCAAGCCTTACACTGATTCTTACTTGCAGCAGAAATCCATGCATGACACAAAGGCCTGTGTGGAGTCCTTTCTACCTGCTGCCTTTGCAAAATCCCCTTTAAAAGGGGGACTGAGTGAATAGTGCATTCCTGTTACTATTTTTCCCCTCCAACTGGACTAATTTTCCACACATTCTTGACAGTTTTTTCATTCTTTTATGGTTTGGTTTGCCAGACATAATGGTAGCAGATGGTCTGAATCAACCTTGCTGTTTAGACTAGGTCAGTCTCATTTTAGCTGACTTTTATAAACAATTTTATGGAGCAGGTTGAGAAGGGGTTTTTTGTTTCTTTGCTTATTGTATTTGCCTCTTTCAAGCATTTGCCAACAACAGTAGCAACTGTGCTCTTTGAGCTTTGTGCTGAGCAGTACTTCACAAATGAGTCCCTTGTTTCTGGCAACTTCCAGTTTTTACTTCACTGCTCCTTACTAAGAAGCCGAAGTGCTTGGGTTGCCAAATACTGGAAAAGTGTCAATTTTTTTTAAATTCTAAATGAAAAAGCTATTCCTATTGAGATGATACCATTACAGAGGCAGAGGTTCTCTCTCTTTTTCACCTGCTTTTCAGAATCTGTGCACGTTTGTCAGTGCAGCCAGTAAGCTGGTTCAGCTGCAGCATTTCTGGCAGACCAAAGATTCCGGACAAGCGAGCGCCCTGACCTGGGGCATGTGTGCCTACGCCTGTGCTGGTAAGCTACAGACAACTTGGTGTGAAGTACTGAGTTCTCCGAGTTCCTCTTTTCATAACTCTTTACTCCATCATAGTAGGTAAAGATCCTGCCTTAGTTTCCCTCAGTGCTGATGCCTGCTACTCAGATACGACAAGGTCTCTTGAAAACAAGTTTTATTTTTGACACCAGTGGTAAAAACTAATGACTTAAAAGTGTGAATATGGCCAAGGGAATCTGAATTGAAGTAACTGAAATGCTATCTTTATGAGGAAAATTTTTCCATGCTCTGCGATTCAATAAAGTTACTAGTGATCCAGCATGAAAAGTTGCTATCAGACAATGGTAATTTTGAAAAGCTCTCCACAAATAAATACACACTTAATGCTAACTACCTTTAACTCTATGGATACTTGTAATGACATTTCTTGTCATAATTTATGAACAATCATTTGTGGAGTTCCTGTGGCAATTACCCAGTGGTCTGCATGAACAGTTCTACAGCTGTTTGTCAGAAGTGCCTTTCTCACCTTCACAAAACTTGTTTATAATTTTCCTCATCATCCAGTGATGCTGGATCTATTTCTACATGAGAAAAAGCCAGTAATTAGAAGCTGTACTGTGTTTGGTAAACAATGTTAGTCAGCTTTGTAAATGCTTTTACTCTGCTGGAAGTGTGAAATAATTATCATTTAGGTTCCTTGTGGGAAGGGAGGCTGAGTGCCTTGTATTTGCAAAGCCTGAAGGCACACACGTGAACATTCCCAATGGTTAAGTCATGCTAACTCAGCTGTGGGTGTAGCTCACTGTCAGCTACCAAAGGAGTGGCTGAACAGAAAGAAAAGCAGTAAAGTGACTACATCCAATCTAGCGTGATATATATAAAAATTCTAATTATATCTCTGATTTTCTCATTAAAAAAGACCCTTAATATGTTGTCAGTCAGCTTTGAGAACTTGAACTCTGAAGCCAAAATAGTGAAGAGTGGATGCACTAAAAGTGGGAATGTGTATAGTATATATTTTCATGCAGGATTATCTTCTGTTAAAAAATAAATATCTCATAAATTTTTTAAAGTATAAATGTGTCCTATGTGTTCCACTAATCAGAATTCATTAAATTTACAGCAAGAATTATTACAACTGTAATGACTACAAATGATCTTGCAGGTGAGTGAAGTATGGAATTCTCTGCCTTGCCAAGGGAATAGCTGCCACAGTAGTTTTTAGTTGTTTTGTAAAACACCTAGAAGGTCTCACAAGAGCAAACCATGAACGTGATAGGTTAGCATGGTGAAGGCAGGAGTTACACAGGATTACAAATCAGGCAAACACATCAAGAAAAAAGCCAGAAAACTGCTTATGCTTATCATGTCATGCAAGTGATCCAAAAGACTTTTCTTTTCAAAAGGCAAGTGCTCTACAAAATTAATTCTGAAAAGAGCAGAATAAAGTTTTAAAATATTTACTATTTTAATAAATAAATAAATGTAGGAAAAACAGCTTTAAAAAAACTGTAGCAATTGTATGAAATTTTAAAGTACTAAGTATTTCTTATTGACAGCTTTGTGAATTAAAAAATTCTTCTAGAAAACTAAAGTTCAGCTTAGCATGTGAACAGTTTTAGGTCCAATATTCAGAAAGTTCATGGCAGGCTCAACATAAAATGGTAGGCTGGTAAGAAACTTTAAAAAACTGACTTAAAATCTATAATTTGCAGCAAATTATTAAGCAAATACATTTTACAGCTTCTTAACATCCTGAGAAAACTGCAAGAGCTAGAGAGTATCACAGATTTTTCAGTAAATTGTTCAAAATCAAAACTTGGTGGATGCAAGAACAGTAACTATCCCTTTGTACTTCATCTGCTGGTTCATTGTTCTCATTCAAAACCATTTCATCAGAAACATCATTTGAATGGACTTTGTAATTTTTAAGCAGCCTCTGCAGCCCAATAAAACTGTAGCTTTGCCAGCATTTCAGGTGGGTCTTTCACTGGAGAAGGAAGTCCCATTTATGGCCCACATTTCCACCCTCATGCTTTGCTTTTTCTTTGCCAAAGTAAGGAGTTTGTGGGGCTGTGCAGTTAACTGGGTCACCAAAGATTTGGCAAAATGCTCATGCAGGGATTTAGTCAGGGTCAGGTACTGAGTCCACGTCACCTACAGCTACACATTTGCACCAAGGGGATGGAGGGATTCACTGTGGGGAGGGAGGAAACACCAGGAAAGCAAAGCTGGCACGGGGTAAAGCTGCAAAAGCTGTAAAATACCTCACCATCCACTTTGGAGCATGGAAGGGCCAGCAGCAAACACTGATGCTGTGCTGCTCTAATGGAAAATGTTTCCAATTAAGTTGCAACACTGAACACATCCACACCTATGAAAGAGTCAGCTATTACATAGTTCTAAACCAAAGTTTTGTGTATATTTCTGTGAATATTCCACCTACCAAATGGACATCAGACATACCTATACTTTAAATACATTCTCACAAGTAAAGGTACTATGTTGTTATGGTTTTTAAAGCTGAGTTAACCCAGGTACTGAAAAATTGCTTTTTTGTCAGTTATCAGACTTTCTGTCACTGAAATTTGACAGATAAAAGTATTTCCTGTCTTCTTGAAATCTAACTTAAGAGATGGCAGTAGAGGGTAGTTCCTTTATTATATAAACATGCAACTATAAAGGACATATGAGCTGTGACTCTGAATTTAACTTTTGGCTTAAGTATAAATTTATATGAGGCTTCTCATGCTTGTACTATTCTCCTGGTTACAAAAGAATTAAAGGTGCTGTAGTGCATTATTTTGAGCTATCTCTGAAAGTTATCAAGTGCTAAATGCTGTTTTCTCTTGGATTCATGCTCAGAATGTGTGGGTTCCTGAACATGGTAATTTAAACTAATTGGTGGAAAACAGTTTCAGAACGTGAACCAGCCTGTCTGGACACCAGAAAAAGTTTACAAAGCAGTATTGTAACAGCAGTTGATTTTTCTGAATTATGCTTACAAAATTTTTTTTCCCTTTTAGTTCTCATCCGTTTCATAACCATGCTCATTCTCAATATTTGGGTCACAGCCACAATTCTGCACTACAGGAAGACTAAAAAGACTGATTGAAAGACACTCACCAGCACACATACCATTACCATTAAAAAATGCAATTAAGCCTAAAGAATTTAAGAATTCCTTAAAGATTGAGGAAGCTCTCTTTCTTTAACATTTACCCTTTAGCATACTTATAGTATTTATAATATTTATAGACTTGCAGTATAGTACATTCATGCTTACTTTTCCTTAGAAATAATTCTGATAAGATACTTAATTTAAGCAGCATATTTTTATTGGTCATTTCAGACAAGTTTCACTGATATCACATCTTCTCTGGATTTTTTTTACTACAAGTTATTTAATAATTAGATATATATATATATATTCTGGTATCACTTCAGTACTTTCTGGTTACATATAAGCAATTTTCTTCAATTATACATGATCAATTTTGCACCAACATACTGACTTATCCTGCTGCAAAACTGAAAAACCACAACAGATGTTTGTCTTCTTGCAAGCAACTCAATTAGTTCAACATTAACTGTCTAAATTTTAGGATGAAGAAAATCTGAGTCAAGGCCCAATCCAGAATAAGGTTCTAAATGTCTTTTACTAAATCACAAATCCAGTTGGGATTGTAGCACTTACATGCAACACTTAAATAGTACAATTTATACAGCTGATACAGGATACCCATAGTCACTTTCCTCAGTACACCCAGTTTTTATCAGGTAAGAGCAAAAACTCAACTATTAATTCTTTTTCAATCTGAGCTTTCCTTCACTGAATATACTGTTTTGGGAACAGCAAGGACTAGAGTAAATGGGAATTAATGAAACTGTGACCAACAGTTAAAAATTCTGTTTAAGCACAAGTTCCTGGAACGATATCCAGGATTCCCAAACACCATCCATACTGACAGTGACATGTGCACCTTGATGTATCTCAGCAGACTGATCTCCCATGGTTTTCAGGTTTTGGTGATACTCCTCTGTGGTTCATGAGTTTTTGGCCTATCAGTGCTAAGTGTGTTGAAGAACACAGACTTCACTTAAACTTTCACTTCAGAGATTCTAATAAATTTGTAGTACTTAGAGTAAAAAGGGGGAAAGGGACAACTATTAATGGAGAATTTTGGTTTTGGAAGTACTATCTTCACAACCAAAAGTTACATTAGTCATCATATAGCTTGCCTTCATTTCTCATTACATTCCCCAAAATTAAAAGATACAACACTTCAAAAGAGTTCTTACAGTATTCTGTTGATTGGCATGTAAAAACCAAGGCACCCTTGATCCCAACACGCTTGAAAACTATGGGAAGACTGCACTGACTACATTTGGGGCAGGTTTTCTTCACAGCATTCCAAATTGTGTAACTGCTGTGGAGCAAAGGGATCTGCAAAAGCAGGTGTTTCTGCCAGTGAGCAAGCAGCAATTGGAGCAGGGCCTTCACCATCAGAAAACAGCTGCTTTGTATTCTAAATTTTAGTGGGAAGGGCTGGGAAGAGATGTGTTTGTGGGCATTGATTTCATGTATCCCACATTATTGAGAGCAAGTCAAAGCTGAGCTTTTTATTACTGCTCCAATAAAATGTATAAATTTTTCTATGTTGGTTGGAAGATTACTTGTAAACATTCTGATTTTACTAAAGCTGTGTAAAGTATCTGAAGTGGTCTAAATGGTGGCAGGAGGCTTGTGATACATTTTCCAGGTGATATTAATAAATGCTCTTCTTCAAGATTGATAGTGTCATTCTTACAGTTAATTTTCATTGCATTTGAGTTTTTATTGTTTCCATATATGGAGAGAAAATGAAATATTCATTACAGGTTATAAATGGGCAGCTTTCACCTTAACACTTGAAGCATCAGGCTCAATATTGACCTGCCAAATGCTAAAGAGCTCCAGCATCTTAAAATGAAAAAAACACACTTGCTTTGTAATTAAAGCCTTTTCTTGACACAGGATTTTTATGGAATCCAAACCTTCTCTGTTATTGACATCTCTCTACTCCTGAGTGATGCTGTAGCAAAATGAAGCTGCTCCATTTTTAGTTTGAGATCAGCATCTCAAGTTGATTTTTTATCATAAAATACTGAAAATGCATTTAAGAACAGTTCTTAATAGGCTGCTTAACATGTTTTGAATAAACCACCTTAGAAACCTGTGGGAAAAAAAAGGACTGAAGAAAACAAAACTGGGTAAATCATGAACTGAAGGTAAAGTAATTTTGTGGACTTGGAAAGCTGGAGTACATATTCAAGCTGCAAGAGATATGGAACAAATCAGAAAGTAGCAGGAAATAGTTTTACACACCTTTTCCCCTCTCAGAGAGTAACTTCTTTCACTTTCATAAACAGAGGCACATTACAGTTCCAGGCAAGCCCCATGAAAGCACAGAGCCTGTGTTTTCCAGTAGGTAAAATTAATCTTCTCAGTGGCTGGATTAAAGGCAACAGCTTTACACAAATACATGGGCAGGATAAATCTTGTTAAACTTGTCATTCTCCAGTATCAGGGCAGACACAAGGAGGCTGTTTGCTGTGTAATGCAGCAGCAGGGCAAAAACAAGCAGGGAAAGCATCTTGGATTTATGGCAGAAGGTGTAACCAAGTAAGCAGCTCTTATCCACGGGGCTGGAAGTAATCCAGCTCCATTCACAGATGCTGTATGAGTGTGGAATTACACTTGGTGTCTTAATTGTACCAGTTCACAACCTGTCCTGCCCTGGCTGACAAGCATGACTGTTTGTGGGTACTGTCTCCTTGTCTGTGAAAAGACAAGGTCTGAGTTCCAGTACAGTCCACTGAATAACAGGTAAGCTAGAAGCTCACTTCAGCTGTATGAGAGAAAACATTTATCATGAGATTTACTATTGAAAGAATGAGGATGTGAGTCCAGAGACAGCAGGCTGCAGGTCTGAGGATGTGGACAGTGGAAGATGTGTATAGTTTATTTTTTCTGGACTGTCTACAGTGAGCAGAACATTGGACACAAATGCAAAATATCCTCTCCCCTAACACTGGGCATGCTGTGCACAGTGCACACAGGTATCCTTCCTTGTGCTGCTCCAGTCCAGCTAGGGATGCTACTGCTTGGACTGCTGCAGAGTGCTGTCCCTGCCTGACCCCCCAGCCTCTGCCTGCCTTGCACTGTGCACGTGGCTGCTCCTGATCCTGGCTCTGCTCATCTGAGCTGCTGAAACAGGAGAGGAAGGAGTGGGGTGGGGAAGCAGCAACACCCCCCAAGCACTGCAGATCTAGACCTGGATTTTAGTGCAGTTTGACTCTGGGGAAAGTAATTCAGAATTAGCTGAATGGCCCCAGTCTTATAAAACACCTTCACTCACTCCTTTAAATGAGGTAAAATTACTCTTCCACCAAACAATCATTCTCCATTTAGTGACATATGTAACAGGGGGAAAATAAAAAAAGGAAATAACAGCTGAGTCCACACAAGGAACTGTTATAAATGACAAGCTTCACATATGGAGATAACTGAAGTGAGGTAGTTTCCCAGCCGTGTATTTTCCCTGGTGATAAATAATAATTACTTCCCTCCAAATTCTCTTCAGACTGGCTTTTCCACTGTCTTCCAAATTCTTCCATACTTAAAATTCCTATTTATGTACAAAGCAGAAGAGGAAATGTCACCTCTATAACTAATAATGGTCTAAGGATGTCTCACTTTTGAAGGTGAGGAAGCTGAAAAGAAATCTTAAAATAGGATGTTATGAAGTTCTTGGTTTGCACTGAATTTAATTTGCTTGATTTTGAGCCAGAGTTCTCCAGGACACTTTGGAATTCTCGGTGATAAGATCTGTTGAGGTCAACCAGGTGCCTAGGAGCCACAGTGGATGTCACTGTAAGAATCTGACAGATCATCACTTGTGATGGATTCCAACTGATTCTGATTTAAACTGAGTAGCAACATGGCTCCATGCTGAAAATACTTACCCCTTATTATAACTGAAAATTATCTGTGCATATGCCTGCTCTGGAATGTACAAGATTTCTGCTTTGGAATGTGAAGGCTTTGGCCAGCAGCACCAAGACTCATGCTATATGAAAATCATAAACGGAAGAACACACATCCTCTGCCTCAGTGTTGCCTCTGCCATGTAAATCATGACTCTTATTGAAGCTTTTGTGAAGCATATTTTAAATAATTACTGGAGAGAAATTCTTTCACCTTCAAACAGCTGACTATATGCAGATCCTGTATATAGAGTGGTCTGATTTTGAAGAGACTGACTTGTGAAATTTTACTATTTTTTTTTCCTGTGAAATGCACTGTCAGCACAACTTGCAGTCCTCATGGACTCTCTGACCTCAAAGGTATTTTCCTCTCTCAGCCTTGTTGGTTTAAGTTTGTACAAATGCCCACCTTCCAGTAATACCACTCCCATTGCTGTAGCTTGGAACAGAGCAGGCAGGAGAGCCTCCCTGCATGGCTCCTGGTTGGACTAAAGGCTACACAGATGCTGGTAAATCTCAGTGGCCCCCAGGTCACAGGGACTGTAATATGCTGGAAAACATCATGCAGATACATGACACCATGGGAAGCAAGCAGTTTCAAGTCCTGATGCTGCAGCCAGATCTGCTCCAAGAGCCTACTGGAAAATTGAGCAGTTGAGGTCAGAGACCAGGCAAGGTGAGCCTATATGAAACAGGGCTCAGGTGAGGTACTCAGCTCCTTCAGTCTTAGATTAAAGGATTTAGTATTTCAGGTAACTCCAAAAAAAATTTCTACCAGGTCACGTGGTAATAAAAATTATCCCATATTGAAGGTAATTCAGTGCTCAAAGTCTAAGCAGTTGGTGATCCAAAGGAAAAGAGGACTGGCCATGATCTCACAAGCCTGGTGTACTTCCTGCTGGATAGTCATGCTTACCAAGTGGTACAAGAGTGTCCTGGGCAGAAAACACCCCCAACAGTAATGACAAATGAAAGAACCACATGACACGAGGCCCACAGGGGCAATATAACACTATGCATAGAACAGGCCTGCATCTCTGAACAAAATCTGAAGACCTAGACCTTAAACTGGGGTGATAGCACTGAAGCATCCCATGCTGCTGTTTTGGCTGTGAAAGCATTTCTGTGCAGCTCCTCCAACAATTAAGGGCTGCAGGGATATGATATTACTGGACTCTGTGTCCTTTTTTTCAAGGGTGATGATGTGCCTTTCCAGAACTCTTTAAGGAATCAGAACTACATACACTTACGACTGAAATGTCGTGACCTTTCACCATGGCTTCAATTTTGAAAGATCACTTTAATCTTGCAGTTTCAGATTATTCTTGCAGATTATGGGAGCAAAAGCAGCTGCAGTCAAACCCAAGGCTTCACCCTTGCAACATCAAGTAGTAATGTGGCTTGCTTACCTTTATAAAACACTGCTTCCTGCCTACAAAGTGGAAGATTCCAAACCCCAATTTTCATTAATAAGACCTGGTAATCAGCATCCCTGCGCCAATGCATTATTTTCTCTACGTCCCCAGTTCCTGGAGCTGTTTCTACAGTTACAGTTTTTCCATTCATTGCAGTAGTTTCTGGGGAGACCTAGGCTGGATATGTTTTGAGTGTTCTCTGCTACACACATTTCAGTAGACTTGTCTAATTTCTCAGATGAGAATGTCTGAGTATACACAATGGTCCACTTTTTAGGCAACTTCAACATGGAACACAAATTGTAGTTTCAGAACCACTCCATCAGCATCTTTTATGGAGATTCAAAAGAAGACTCCTTCCTACCCTCATGAGGGATACCTCAAAGCAGCAGGCAAACCCTGTGATCCTTGGGATTCTGACAGAACCCTAAATGACTTAGAAGGTCATCTTAAAAATAAGAAATAATGTTTTCAATTTAAAATGTACTATGTGCAGAGATGATAATTTGTAAAACACTGTAATGCATTGAAAAAGGCACCAAGCCTGTCAGAGGTCAAGGAGTGTCTAGATCATGTTTTTAGTCATATGGTTTAGTTTTAGGTAGTTCTGTGAGCAGCACAGTTGGACACAATGATCCTTACAGGTCCCTTTCAACTTGGTATTTTCTATGATTATATGAAAAAAATAAATGAATCATTATTTTAACATGAATGTCAAGGCAAACTATCTAGGAATGTGGAGGAGTCTGAAATACTCCACTCAATTGGACTTTGTACTGTTTGTTCTTCTGCCTCAAAAACAGAATAAGGAGGTGATTAAGGGTTTGTAAGAGCAATGCAGAAGAAGTTTGTTTTCATGTAAGTTCCCCCTTTTCACAGCAGCATCCCAAATACCACCTCACAAGCACAGGATGGGTAAAGGCACTTGGGACCAAAATATACAATCCTCTTCCAAGGATGATTCTCTCAAAGCTAGATGGGAAACTAATACATTGTAAGATTACAAACAGAAATGCTCGAATTTCTAATGATCACTTGACATTAGAAACTAAAAAGAAACTAAAGAGAAAAAACACATAATTTCAGTGGCAGCTTTCCTGGCCTTGCTGCCTTCAGAGGGCCACTGAATGCCTGTCAAAATTTAGAGGTTCAGTGTTTTCAAGAGGCAATAAGCTACTTGTAGTGAAATTTCAGTGATGTTTTAAATTTGGCACCTGTCACTGCTAAGATACTTGAGCCTCTTGCATGTTCCAAATCCCTACATCCTACTGTGATTCTAGGTCATGTTTTTGGTTACAGCATCAGCTGTGCTCACAAGCACAAGAACTACCATCGTTTTCCTCTACTTAAAAGCAGATGTGGTGCTGGATTGCTAGAGAGTGCTGAGAGGGGCTGCACTTTGGCAGGGACCACAAGAGGTAGGGAACTGCAGCACACTATTAGGAACAGAAGTGGAAGTCTCATTGCAGAAAAGTCTTTCTGAGACCTGACAAGGTAATTCCAATGAGGTTTGCCTGTCCTGTGCTGGTGAGCTCTTGGACTGGGAACTAAGGAGCAAGTGCCTTTAAGTTGGACTCCTGGTTTTTCCAGAAGATTAATCTGCAGCTTGGCTATACCACTTGCTTACTCTTGTGAGACAAAAGGACTCGCAATGAGAGAATTTTCTATAGGGAAGTCATTCAGGCCATTAAAAAACGTGATGTTTGCTTAGGAAAGTCTGTAGCAAAAAAAGTGTTAAAACATCAGTGACTTTCAAGACAAATGCTCCTTAGTTCATGAATATGCCCTTCTCTCAAAAATATTAAAAGGTCACTATTAGACAATAAGGAAACAACACAATCTCCAGGAACTAGCATTGAAGGTGTTTGCATTTCACAGAAGGATGAGGGAGAAGAACAGAAGAGCAGCTCTGCCTTTTGTGTCCTGGGTGCAAAGGGAGGTTCGTGCACCTCAGACCACTGGCCCTGAGGAACTGTGCTAAGTTAGCTCTGCTCTGAGGCAGAGCACAGACCCCCAGTGCTCCTCTCAGCCCCTACTGCTCCACGACACCATCTCAGTACAGCCTGCTGTACGTACAGCTAATGACTGCAAGTACAAGCAGAGCACTTACCAACTGTGCCTAGCAAATACTATAATATAGTACATTTCCTAAAATGTCAGGCTTAGAGGGCCCTGTGGGTTCACAGTAAATGAGAGCAGGCCAGGGGGAGCAAGTGCAAAGGATCCAGGCCCAGCAGTGGAGGAGCTGCCAAAAGCTCCCGGGGAGTCTGTGCTTTCTCCACTCAGGCTTTGTGGGGCTGCCTTGGGAGCAGCCCGTGCCTTTCCCATATCTGCTGCAGTAGTTATCTTTATCTTCAAATATTTCAATTAATTACCAGCTTCTCAAGTTCAGGAACTATTTTACCTTACTCAAATAGTTTATTTAAAAATATATATATATATATAATATTCTCCAATTCAGAAAAGGATAGAACTTCCCACAATGTAACATTTTTTTATATATATATATAAAATATTTATGCATTCAGTGAATGGAAACAGTTTTACTGTATACATTTTTAATGTTGTACTCTATGCAAATCTGCATTATCTAAAAATATACCGTACTTCTGTAAATCAAAACAAGCAGGGCAAAACCACTGTAGCTGTGCTCTGGGTTATAATATGTAACAGAAATGATAAGGAAGTTTTAGTTTTGAATTTAAGAACTCACAAACAATATTTTACTTTGTGAGCACATAAATAGAAGACTGAATACATTCTTGCTTTGTTAAGCTGAACTGCAGTAGAGGTTACAAAATGTAAATATATTTAATTTTCAGTATTTCAGTGTTTCCAAGTCCACCTTTCATGATAGTGTTAAATAAAACATGGTCCTATCCTTCCAAACATTTCAACACTCTTTAAAAAACAAAAACAAACAAACAAAATTTTAAAGTGAAATGTCCTCCTTCATTGAAGTGTTAGATCATATTTTAAATTACTGCACTCCCACACAATATTTTATATATATATATATTCTAAATATATATATATATTTATATATATATATATAAAGAGACCAAATAGGAGACTACATTTTTTACTGTCAATATGTTTAACATCACATACTGTAGTTGTATAAAACATGCATTTTCTGGGATAATTATGAACACATCATGAATGAGCCCACATAAATTATTTTTTTGTACAACTCCAAGTTAAAAAAACAAAATCAGATTAAGTGCCTCTGAGGCCCTTTCTTCCCAGCTATCAGTTCTCAAAACACACTACTGAAATATTTATCTATGCCTACAGCTATGTGCTAGAGAACCAGATTACAACTTTAAAATACATCTACAGTATGTTTTACTTTTCTTAAAGTTTGTGACAGTCCTCGGATATTGTGTTGTGAAATGTAAAAATAGTCACAGATTCTTTTGTTTTCCAGAAATAAAAAAAACCCCACATCTAGAAGAGTATGCAAAAACAAGGCAAAATGAAGTTTCATAGCACTTAATGAGGGTTAATGTAAGTCAATAACTAGTATTGAGGTTTGTAAGAAGGGCTGGATGAGCAGTTACATGTACAAGCAAATGGTCTGGTAAATCCCATCCTCTCAGACATTATTTCTGTAACCAACACTTCTCCACCCTTAAAACCAGTCGATATACATTCAAAATAGGTTGAAACTGATAAACTTACTAGGTGTAAAAATAGTGCACTATTATTTCTGCCACAAAGCAAAACTGCATCCTAGGAGCTGGTAAACTTTCTTTTTCCTTAAATAGAAAGAATGGGCAACAAAAACTTGAAAACAAATTAAATTAAGGCAATTAGGTAAAAGGGGACTGCCCATGATGACATAGCTGAAACTAGTATATATTTCAAACCTATACTAGCTGCTGAACACTGACATGCAGCTTCTGATAGATGTGTATGAATGATATAAACTTCAACATTATGGCTTTATACAAGTGCATAGTTGCAACTGCAATAAGTAACGGTATCTGATTAATAAGCATAAAAAAATAAAGTGGAAAGATTTTTAAAACCCTCTTGCAGTATTACAGTACAATATATATACACAGTATAATGGTCACTTCTTACAGATGCAGTCTATATCACTATGGTGGATCTTCCTCTGGTTCTACTTGCAGACGTGCTGGTGGCATCTTTACGAAAGCTGAAAAGTCAGTTTCTTCCATTTCAATACTCATTCCTCTTGATCCTTTTATGAAATGTAGTGTATGTGTCTTGCCAAGAAAGCTTTTGTGGAACAGAGTTTGAAAGGTTACTTAACATATCCTTTGACTATTTACCAACCATTCCTCAACTGATCAGTCACTCAGGAGAATACAGGAAAACCCTCAGAGATTAGTAATTTATATTGCAGCAAAAATGTAAACCTCTGATATATATAGCACAATCTCTCAGGAAAATATATATTTTTAATATATTTTGGGATATGTTTCAGTCTTGCTGTAACAGGAAGAAAATTATCACCTTGACCATGTCTGCATTCACGGAAAGCAGTTAGCTGAAAAAGAAGCAGGAAGTTTGGTCAGTAAATGCAACAAATGTAAATCTGACAAAAATACACTTCTTCAAAGTCTTCATTTAAGATGGGTTCATCATCATACTTGTGAGAAGCACCTTTCCTCTGCATCCAACATTACTTCAGTACAGCACATCCTTATCCACTGTAATCCCATATCAATTAAACCCCCTTGTAATACATGAGGGTAAAGTACAATATGCACAGTGTAAGAGTTCCTTCTAAAGGATTAGTGATCAGTAAGCTTTTAATGCACAAAGATGCAGTATATTTAATTAACGTAATGCTCGTTACTGTGAACACTAAGCCAGTTAAGTTCTGCAGGAGCTGGTTCCTCAGTTCCCTGAGCACACAGCTGAGGAACAGCCTCAGTGCCACTGTTATACAGCTGAGACACATCTCACATACTGTTTAAAACAGTTCTTAGGCATTTAATATTTAGGTTTTTTCTGTATAAATGTAAGATTGCATCAAAGTGTGAAATGAACGGATACTGAAGTCTATAAAATAGGAAAAGCTATTTGCACTACATCCAAAATTAAGCCATGGGACAAATCAGATCACTGCAATGGCCAGATCTTTCTAAAGCAGTCAAGGAAACCACATCACAGAAGCTGCAAACCTGTTTGTTTACATAGTTTTCAAATGCATGGTTAGGTACCCAGAAAGCACAGCACTGCAAAGGAAAGCCAAGTCAAATTCACTTCACAACAGAGGTAGAAAAGCAAAAGGCAGAACTCCAGTGATTTCATGTCTGCTAGCCATAGACCAGTCAGTTTATATTCAAAGCTTAAAAATGAAAAGTGTGTGTAAAAACTAAGTCTATTTCAGCTAAACATCCAACTGCTATCATCTCCCTTTTATCCTTCAAAAAACCTCTTGCTGAGGTTAGCAGTATTAGCATTAGAGATGAGCAATGAAAACAGCAGGTTTGGGTTGGTTTTTTTTTCAGGCAGGCAGACATGAATTTAAAAAAAAAAAAAAAAAAAAAAAAAAGATCTAAAATTAGAAAAAATAGAAACACTGACAAAGGCAACAACTTTGTTTTAATGAAAATGACTCCTCTAAAAGTTCAATATGATGAATAGAATCTCATTTTTCTGTTTAAAATATTAAAATGAGATCTTGTATTTTCTCTGCTTTGAGAAACAAACTCCAACATAGCATGCTGTATTCAAAGGCAAACAAATCCATTCCTCTCTGTTTAGATTTACCCCTTATAATTCTTCAGAAATCAAAAACATCGTCATCATCATCATCATCACCATCAATATCATCAACATCATCAAAGGACCAATCCCAGTCCTTAAATGCCAGATCAAGTAATCTGCAACAGGAGGGTTTGATGTTTAATGAGTGTCACACTTCTGTAAATGAGTTGAAAATTCCTTTTGCTATCACTAAACCTTTTTAACTGTTTAAGACTGTTTAAGGTCAGTGGGTTTGCTGCTTTGCCTATCATGAGTATGAAGATTTAGTTAGTGTTCATGTAAGTTAAGAATATTGCATTCATTGCAAATTCATCTCAAAAGCAATTCCATTCAGTATAGAAAACTTACCATATTGATTTTTTCCCCTAGAATTTCAGTAGGAAAGACCAGCATGTACCTTTTATAAAATTATCTGCTTTCTGTTTTGTTGCTGTTCTTGTTAACTGAGGTGGTTTTATGCCCTCCTGCTATTCCCTTCCAGACAATAATGCAAACCTAACAATTTTTCCAATAAAATCAAGTGATTTTGAGTGCTGAAAAGAACACTGAATAAGATAGCTTTATCTGAATGTACAAACTTAACAGGATTTGACTGTATCCCAAATACAGGGTGATTACACTGTACAGCTACTCTGTAGCTCATTATTTAAAGTTAAGCAATGCCAAAAAAGAGGATTTATCAACTTGTCTAGGCCTCCCTGTCTGTGCTCCTTGTATGGTCACTATAGAGCAAAGAAGGCATGCAGGCAACCCCTGTTAGCAAATGAGTCATTTTACTTATCTGAGGCATTTATTTTGGGATGGGGTGAATCATTGTCTAGAAGCACTCATCCCTTTCTGTTGTAATATCTTAAGTACTAACTTTACAACTGCTACAGCTACAACAAACGAAATCCTGCCTAGTCATCTCTCCAGTGAGCTGGAAGGATCCTAATGAGGGTTGTATGCCAAGCATAGGATGCAAGCATGGAACCCTTACCCTAAAACAGCATCAATATAAACATGCTACATTGTTTAATACAGTTAATCACATGTCTTAAACAAAATGGATTTCAGGGCAATTTGGATTTTCAGGCTTTAAACTATTTAAACTTTTAAATGTCATATAGCCCTGAAAAGGCTCAATGTTAATTTTTTACATGAACTATGGCTATTACACTTACACAATTTATTAGGAAGTAAAATACATTAAAGTTGTCTTTTTTTCAATTTGGAATTATCCATTTGGCACAATCCAACCAAATGGCTAAGCAGAAATTATATGTCTCTAAGAAAAACTGGCTTTCCCTTTCGTAAATCATCACAAAGAAAAACAGCCATGAAAACCTTGAAGAAACCATGACTATGTGAAATTCCTAGCAGGACAACATTTTTAGAACAAGGCAGTTTAGAAGGGACCTCAGGAGGTTTCTAGCCCAACCTCCTGTTCAAAGCAGGGTCAGATGCTAATGAATCTTGAGCCCAAGCTGCTCAAGGTGTCCTGTCAGGTGTTGAGAGCCTCCACGGACAGAGCCTGTCCAGCCTCCCTCTCTGCACTGGCTTTTCCTTCTATCCAGCTGGAGTGCCTCCTGGCTCAAGTGAGCCCCTTGTTTCTCAGCCACTGATGAGCCTGGCTCTGTCTCCTGGACACCCTCCCCACAGGCTGCTCTGGAGCCCTTGGACATGCCCATCATCTGGGCTGAACAAGGCCAGCTCCCTCAGACATCTGCTCTGACCATCCTGGTGGCCTCTTCTTGGTCCTTCCCCAGTGTGTTAACGTCTGGCTGGAATTTGGGGGCTCAGAGGTGGAGGCAGTTTTGTGCTGCAGACTGTGGAGTGAACAGAGGGGTATAATCTCTCCCCTCAGCCATCCAGCTGTGCTCCCCTTGTTCTCAGAGCTTGTCTGGCTGCTAGCACCCACTGCTCAGTCCCTAGATTGAACTGGCAACTACATCTTCATTCTTAATAAAGTTCATAAAGGAAAATCAATTATTTCACATATAGCCTCATAGAAGCAACACGGAGATATAAATTTGCCATAGCAATTAGTTTTTATGAGTATGTGGTTTCTAATTAAAGGTGTTTAAATCCATACAAATTTCCACTGGTTTGACAGACCTGCATTAGTCAGGTAATAGGTGACATGACCTCACAGAACTACACTTTGCATCTGTTAGGCACATTTGCAAGGCTAACTTGGAAACTTAAACTGAAAAATTACATGCTTTTTACACAAAAATATTAATCCTCTTCCTTTTCCCAGCAGTATAGAATGGTAAATACTGTGCTATGAAAGCATTTTGTAACAAAGTTCAAGACTTAAAAAACTGTATTGGAAGGAGAAGAATTATTTTCAGAACATCTAAGAACAGCTAAAGAAAAAAACCCCAGAATTTATAATATACCTTTATAGGTTAACAGCAAGAAACAGAGTAACATCATTAAGTTAGACTGTAAACAGTATGCAGAAGAAAAGTAATCTACTTGTGCCCCAAACTGTCATTAATGTTTCCTTGATTCATGCTTCAGTCCTGTCACTGATATTTTGGTTAGTTTTGCACAAAGAAACTCTCTTTTAAATATGTAAATTAAATCAGCAAAAATTAGACTATATGAAGATGGGGAGGGAAGCGAAATTAAATTACTCTAAGTCCTTTCACTACACATTTCCACCCATTAAATACCAGCATCTGTTTAAGATCTAACTCTTCATAGCATAAGCATGTTCTGCTGTAATAGCAGCATCACAGCTTCCCTGCATTCCCCACTGTAACTCTGGCCACTCATCCAGCCCAGGTCTCACCCAGCTGAGATACTGGTGCCAGTATGGTCACAGAAAAAAGGACAACAATCCTGTCTAGGCACTGCCCCATTACCTCTCTGGGGAAAAATGTTAAGTCTTTGCTAAACTGGAATACTGCAATGAAAAAAGTAAGTTAGACCAACCTTTTCACAGGCTGCTAGCACTGGGAACTAACAGAAGCAAATAAAAGCTAGTAGTGCAGGTGATGAAAAAAGCAAACTGGGAAAAAACCAGAAACTCTGCACTGTGCAATCATATAAACACTACCTGCAGAATGCTATCAACTTCCACAGCACAGCATATACAATTCTGCTCCTTAGAAGTGATCAGTAGTAAATAACCAATTATTGTATGGACAATTTCTACCAAATCAGAACAATCTGATAAAACTGTTCTTTTAAGAATAAGACAGTAGCATGAGTCCTTCTACCTGAATAAGAAATTGAAACCAACTGTAGAAAAACATGTAGAACAACAAATTAAATAGCAGCTCTTGTGTCACCTTGGTTTGTTTGGAGGAAGCTGTCGACTTGGTCGTCTGATGGATTGGTTTGGCTGTACCTTCATGGAAGTTCTGGGAGAAGATCGAGCAAAGGGGTCTGGTGCTGGAGGCTTCTTGGGTATTTTTTTCACCAGTCGACTCACCCATTTTTGCTGCTCTTCTGTAGAATTTGCCAACAGTAGTAGATTCTTTGCCGTAGAAATATCATAGTACACTGTAATAAGATTTTAAAAATGGAAATGAGTATTTTTTTTATTATTCTAAACATGGCCCCACATCAAAAATTAGCTGTCTGATTAGCATACTCATATGCATACTCAATGCAGAGAAATCAGCAGAGAGGTCAAAAGCAAAATGAACTAGTAGGTTTCCTGGCTGCTGACAGTGCCTCCTCCTTACATTTGGAGAGTCACAACTCTATACTGTGAAAGACACACATTCATGTGGAAGAAAACACAGATAATACTGAGAGGAGTCATGAGACTAAGACATTATATAAGGTTGAGTCACAAGGAGCAACCTTCACCAAATGTAACCCCTTCCATAGCACTCGTTTCCCACAGCAGGAGCACAAGACACAGTGTGAGCACCTTACAAACACCACGCTCTGCTGCACGAGGATAACAACACCACAGGTGTGTGCTCTCCACAGCCACATGCCATGAACTCAAAGCAGTGACCCGCATGGAGACGCCCTCGGAAGGGGGCTGACTGCCATGTTCTAATAAAAGACAAAGCAACCTTTTTGTTTAGTTGGTGTCAGACCATTATTAGAATCCTCTGATCTATCAGAATGCCTTGTGAATCCAGTATTATCTACATATTCAAATATTTGCTATTTACCTTTGCAAGGCGCTATAATCTCTTCTTTTTTATCCATGTGATCTTTGTGACATTTGATATGGCAGCGGCGACACTCAAGAGCAGGAGGAGGTTTAAACATGTGCCACAGTGGCTTCATACAAGCTTCACAATTGGTTGGGAAGTGGTAAAGAGTAGGTATAAATTCATGTCCTTTGTGACAAATGTAATTTGACTTCTCTCCCATGGGCTCTACAGGAAATTCCTGTTCCTTTTTGCTCTCTCCTTCATTAGCATATAGGATCTAGAATGAAAGCAAAATGATCTCAGTATTCCTAGATGACAAATATAAACTCAGAGGTATTATCTAAACACAAAGATTGAAAAAGTACACTAGGAATGATTTTTCAATGACTGTTTAGTAAGTATTTCAGACAATGTCTGAAATGCCATGTCTGTTACACTAGAAACATTAATTTATTAATGAATACCTGGAATATCCTAGGAATTTCCTTGGAATCTGCTCTGTACACATCCGTCTGAGTGACTGGTCGGACGTGGAAGAGTTTGCTACAGGAAATTGTTTCAATAAGTACAAAAATTAATGTTGCCACAATGATAAATGTGACAGATTAACTTACCATACAACACATCACATTAAGACTTAGAGCCATTTTTTGTACATTTGTACAGATTTCTAATCACTTGGTAAAGCCCTATCTTTCAACCCTGCACATGAGCCCCCAAAAACCCTAAATAAAAAGAAGTCACAAAGCTGTATTTGCAGAAGCACTGGGAAACCGTCATCATGTTTATGGCTGCTGGCACCTTTATACCACAATCCTGTCCCAATGTTCTGAATAGCCACATTCTGCATTTATTAAGAAAATTAATTAACTATATAACCCATATAAGGCCATGTCGTAAAAGAAAATACACAATACTGAAAATTGTATCTGCTCTGCTACAGTTTTCTTTACATGCTTTGCTCCCAAATGTGTGTGAGCAAGTCTAGCTGAGCTAGTGGAGGCACCAGGGCTCAGTGCAGCTCCCTGGATCAGCCTGAGCACCACACTGCTCCTCCTGCACCAATGCCTACAGCAAACCCCACTCTTCACAAGTGTGTACCCAAGGGCCCAGCTCTATAGATCAGATTTTAAGAAGTCATCTTCCCCTGTGATGTTGTGCTCCCAGACTGGACCTCAAAAGGCCCTTTGGTCACAGGTCTTTCCAACAGATTTCACTTACAAATCAGAAGGAATCACACATGGCAATACTTACTCTATATCCAATACCATATGGGGATTAGATTGTTCTTTGTCTTGTTCACTGTCATAGAACAGGATCTTCTTGCTGCTTACAATTACATACTGTTAGGAGACAAAAGGATAAAATATGTTTTAATCCAGCTCATTGAAGATGTCAAATATGCCAGAGCAATTATATGCTACATATGTTGTAGCAATATTTTTCTACAATTTGATTAAATAGCACCTAAGTGGACAATAGTAGTACTGTATACTAAATCCATGCCAAGGAAGTCATTGTATAGCAAACAAAATTCTTGATAAATCCAATTATATTATCAGATTAACTGATTTTTAAACATATTTAAATACTGATGAAGAAACAAAAATGAAAGTCTGGAAGAAAGGAGGACATAAGCTTTTCCTTTCTATTTTATTGATTTAATTTTCACTTGGACTGCTAGAGTGAGTAAGTGTCATCCTCTGCCTATTTCATGTGTGCAGGTCACAACTAATAGGGATCATACTTAAAAAGATCACTATTACACTTACCAGAATAGCTAGCAATGTTCACTAAAAAGCTAATTACCTAAAAAATGTCCTATTTCCAGAATTTTGCCTAGAATTAACTGTATGACAGCAGTAAGGAAATTTGTATGAAAATGTGTGTTACATTTTGGACAAAGAATCATCAAAGAGGTTACTGAGAAGCAGTAAAAAAATGAAGGCTGCACAAGGCAGAAGAAGTAGGTTTTAGTTTTGTCTCCTAAATAAAGAAATTGTCAAAAGCACCTGCTTCTAGATTCTACCTAATTCCAGCTATGTAATACTGCTGGGAATGCTTATGGCATGTATAATCATTTGAAGATCACGAATCACTGTTCTCACTTCTGGCTATACAAAGAGGTGTCTTAAACTATTGCAATTGTCTTAAGCTGCTCCTCTCAGATGTAGCTATACCAGCTAACATATTTTATACATTTAAGTAATGAGACAACACATATCAAAGAAAAACTGAAGTGTTGAAAACAGCAAGTTTAAAGTTGAGACAACGCATGAAACAAACTCATAAATCTAGTTTTCTTACCTTTTTAACCCATCCAAATTTTTTAGTGTTATTTCTAACCGGCATTGATAGCCAGCCTTCCAATCTTGATTCTGAAAAACAGATATGTATTCAAGAACAGACAAAACATTTTTGAGACTACTGTGCATTTTAGAAATTATTGAACATCAATAATAAAGCAAGAGAGCAAACATGAGAAGATGAACTATTTAACAGCACAAGATCTTGCGAAGTTTATCATGGTAAATGTTCAGGAATACATTAAATAATGTACCCCTGAATACAGCCAATAACTAGCAATGCAATCACAAAGTAGTAGAAGAGGAGGGGGAAGAACAAACTTGCAATTATAGCACACACATTTGCTTTAGTAATTTTTTCAAGTCTTAAAAGCCTTTTGTCTACTGACCTTTATCTTTTACAACAGCACCTAAAGATATTAGTACAGACCACACAACATCAAATCCAAGACCAAAAAAGGCAAATTACCACTACAAATAACCCATATAACCTATATGCTGGGGGAAAATGTCATTCTAATTCATACTTTTTGGTCTGTAAATATTTCATTTCTCTAATTCTGCTTGTTAGGCTTTTTAATCCAAAATAAGTAATTTTTGGCTAACCCTTAGGCCTTGCCCGAATTCAACTGCCCTTTCACACCCTTACAGTATTTTATATTACACTGGCACATTTGTCAGATTTCATTCATCAGGAGTATTGAGAGCTCAGCTGTTGTTTGACACATTTCAATGCTGTTGGTGACCTATTTTAATACACATATCAAGTACATTAAACAGTTCTGTAACGTCCTTTGCCTCATACCTGCCACCTTATATTGTTCCTTTCAACTACACCTTATAGAAAGTGTAGCAAGCATAATGTTGATGCAAAAAATAGTCTATCCCATATCCAGGAAGCACATGTAGGGCAAAAAAATATGCATGTTTTTCCTATTTCCTAAAATATTATTTTCCTATTTTTCTCTGTAACCTGTTTAAATTAGACAAAACGAGAGCTTCTGATTAGACTTCTTCACTTCTAGTGAAGATCAGAAAAAGGGCAGAATATTCCAAACTTCTCACAATACATGCTCATAAACACTAAGAGGGAAAAAGAACAGAAGACACTCTACTACCTCAAATCTTTTGTAGTTATGTCAATAAAAAATCCCAGCTTAGCTATGATTTTTACTTTAGAACAAAGCAAATCCAAATGCACATACCACAACATGAGCTAACAAGGAATAAAATATGTATGTATGTTGGTTTTCTTTCACTAGAAGCTTCAAAGCAGAAACCAGAGAATGAGGAAAATAGAGGAAATACATTATTCTTTACTCTAGTTTGATGAAGTAATGTCAAAATACCAAAAGAGGTTCTATCTTCAGTACAAGGTATTCACACTTTAAAGAACCTCATGTGAAATACAGAAATTTAAATGCAATAAACTCTAACCTCAATAACCTCAAACCTCTAACATTAACACTAAACAGAAGCTTTGTGAAAAGAATGCATGTGTAGTCATATAAAATGAATAAAGAATTAGTAAAACAGGGTCTTATTCATATCTTTAAGGCAAAACAATGTAATACTCAAAACAATTAATTTCTACAAGAAAATCATGTATGTTTAAATATGAGGAATTAGATGTTTCCACACTTCACTTAAACAGGAATATGTGACTTTTTGGTATCCAGTATTTTAGGGTCATACAGAGAGCTGCAGATACTGTGTGGAGGCTATCTTGAAAACAAGCCATAAGGCTCAATTACTCAATGCCTCAATAAAAATGGTAGGTTTGTAACTGTCAGCAAGCATTTGCAAACATTTAGAGAAAACAGGCCAGTTATTTGTTCATGCAAACTTTCTCATGCCTTTGATGGCAACATTTACTGTCACTGCAGCATGTTATCTGTCAGATTTGGTTAATGTTTATTTAATTATGTATTAATAGTGTTAGTTCTGAACCAGAGAAATTGACACAAAAAGAACAAAACCAAACAGTGCTCAGGGATGTCACCTGTGCTATCAACTTCTGTAGGGCTGTGGGAACAAGACAAAGGTTCTTCCTCTGAGTCAGAATCGGAATCAAGAAGCATGCGAGAACTGGAAGGCTTAGTGGCAATACTGACAGAGGTGGAAGAGTGCTGATAGGTAAAGGACATGGATTCCATAGTGTGGGATTGAGTGATATGGACTGAACATAAAGCACAAAGGAGGAAAAGTAGAAAAGAAGTCAAAACAGAATCTCTACAAGAGTATTAGTTTTACATTTCATCACACAGCAATTGCTAAGTAACTGCCAAAGTAAAGTGAAAAAAATATTTAGTTCTAATGGAGCACAATAGAGTTTTTAAAAAAGTCTTTAAATAAATGAAAGGTGAAGTAGCACAACAGACAGATATAGTTAGCAGGTGAACAAATGATCACTATCAAAGAATCGATAAGACACTAGAAATAGATGAAGATGAAAATCACAGATTCATCAGGCCATCAATATTATAGTCCAGTTTCTATGGTAAAACTCTAGTATAAACCCAGTTAATGCAGAAATATTAATAAAATTAACATACCAGGGAATCCATCATCTGCCTCAGCCTCTCCAGGTCCACTGCCTATGCTGCTGTTGTCCAGCCCAATGTGCAGTGACTGAAGCTGGGAACGAAGCTGTTCAATGTCACTGTCTTTGCTGTCCAGAGTCATCTGCAGTTCAATCCGTATCTGACTCTCTTCTGCTATTTGCTGCAGGGAGAAATTGCAAGATTTCCTATTAGCACAAAGTTTGGTTACTCAGAGAAAATTATGCAGAATTTGTAGCCAATCTCAAAATACATTCTGTGTATTTCTTTTGGTTGGGGAAATTCAGAAATAGAGACTGGATACGCAACCTTACAGTCTGTATTCTACAGAATATAGACTGCAATGTTTATATTTACAAAAGGATCTTACTGCCTGCATTTCATTTATTTCCTTCTGATATTTGATCATCATCTGGGTTAACTTTTCTCGTTCAGACTTCAGTTCCATATGCAGCTTCCTATTTTCCTTCTCCTTCCGCCGTACATCAGTGTCAGCTCCACGTTTGACTGGACCTTTCCGATTCATGATTTCAGCCAATTTATTCACAGCCTTCCCGTGGGAAAGAAAAAAGTGACAAAAAACACACTAATAAATACCCAGAGTTATGTTGTGAAGAAATGAAGTCTTCTCTCCATCTATAACCTGGCATTTCTAACTATAAACTAAGACCTCTGCAATCCAGTACTACAAGCTTCAAGTTTGCTTTAATTCAATGTATTACACAAAATATAAAAGGTAATTATGCCATTTTTACTTAAAGCAAGCATCAGCTGTGTGAGCACTTTCACACATTTAAATAATCCCTTCCATTTTCACTTGCTAGACCCAAAATATGTCTTTGTATTGAAATGCCACTTGTTCTAAAAAAACAATCTAGATTAAAATCAGAAATGTACTTCTTTATAAAACTTGTAGAGGCACTACAAACCAAGACTGAAACCAGTAACATATCAAATCATTTGACAGAAATGAAGACTTTTGCTAGTGGAATACATCTGGATTAGAAGTTCCTCTATTATGAATCAAAAGGATCCAGTTTCACTACATTGAAAATCTACTTAGATGAAGGAAAAATAAAACAAATATATTTTCCCTCAGACCAAAAACAAAGAAAGTATTACTAGCACATATCAACAGTTTATAATGGAAAGTATTCTACTAAAAATTATTTGATACATGAACACTGTGTCTGCATGCATTTGAATATATTTGCTTACCTGGGTTTTTAATGTTCTTTCATTCAACAACTGTTTCTCAAATTGTGCTTTAATATTTCCTACATTTGCTTCTTCTTCTTTTAGCTTCGTAATTTCTGTAGCAAGGTAATTAAAAGAAAATCTATGAAAACTCATTACAAACTTATATAAGTATTATAAAAGAACAAACCAAGTTTCAATGTAAATCACATTTAGTTCAGAGATTACATACGTTCTTGTGCTTCCTTCAGTTTATTGTTTAGTTCTTCTTTCTCATTAGCAAGGTTAGCCACATCACTGGTTAGTGTCCTATTTGCTTCCTCCAACTGGAAAAAAAAAGGACATGTGACCATGTAACAAAACTCATTTGACAAATGAAGCATTACAGGACAGAAGGAAATGCTGCAGAGTGAGACCAGGATAAAGATAAGAGGACTTGCTGTAAAAGGGGTAGAGGCACAGAAGAAAGAATGGTCAGAGAAATGCATGGAAGAAAAAGGTAAAAAATTCTTGAATTTCAATCATAAGAAATAAATATTTTTTAAATGCTAGGTTATATTGCGTATCTCTGAATCTGCTAAACAGCAATGGATAATTCAAACTGCAAATAAAGCTCATGTACAACTTCTACCAAAATTACAGATCATGTAACTCACCGAGGCTATGGTGGCATCTTTCTCAGTAAGCTCCTGTTTGTGCCTTGCCATCATCTCTTTAATCTCCAGCTCTTTCATAATCTTCTCTTTTTCCAAATCAGAGTACTGCTCTTCAGCAATGGAACGGGCAAGCTGTTCTGAATCTGCTTTTGTCAAAGTAATCTCTAGCTGAGCAGCCAAGGAATCTCTGCAAATTATTGATATACACTTTTAACTTTAAAATGGGTAGG
The DNA here is from genome assembly GCF_903797595.1 of Erithacus rubecula. Taxonomy (NCBI): domain Eukaryota; kingdom Metazoa; phylum Chordata; class Aves; order Passeriformes; family Muscicapidae; genus Erithacus; species Erithacus rubecula. Next base: position 13,679,452 of record NC_136685.1, on the reverse strand, counting down.
ATAGGGAGGGGAGGAAAGAAAACAACAAAAAGCCATCCTGATCTTTTATGCATTAATAGTCCAACTAACAAAACCTACCTCTCATCCTGTAACTCTTGTATCTTTTGCTGCATTTCCTTACACATTTTGGTCTTTTCCTCACATTCTTCTTTAAGTTCTCGAACTTGTGTCTTATAGAGAGTCTAGAATTTAAAATTGGAAAGAAAATTATGTTATTTCCATACTCTATACTTTTGAAGGTCCACAAAAATGACACAAGTTGACATGATATGCAGTTCCTTAATCACACTAATTGGAGTATAATTGTGCAATGCCTTCTCTAAACTTACCTAAATGTCATCATCATTCAAAAATGTGCTTTGGTTATTTTACTTTGCTGTTGTTCCTTTTTTAACTTGAATATTTGTGAATATGTAGATGCATGATATACATTTTCTATGTTTGTATACATGCTGTTAAAGATACTCTACATGTGAAAATCACGATTTCATACAAATTCATAAGTATTAGAAGAAAGTAATTAATTTCTTTTTCTCTACTATTTTAAATCTTTGTCTGATGCAATTAGGCATGTGGAGTTTAGATTCTAATCATACAAATCTATGAAGCCAACATGACAGTTAAAGAACAAAAAGAAATACAGGAATAAGAGGAAAACCAATTAGAAAATAATTTGAAATTCAAAATTTCATGGAATCAATATAAATCTAGAACTCTGAAGAAAATGAAAGCAACATTATATTGCTCTGCATCATTCACATGACTGACTACAGGTCAAGTACAGACAACTCTGAGTGTACTTACTGCAGGGATTTCAAGACAGATTGTCTCTCTCTGGCCCACCTACAGCAGTCAACTGACCTCAATTCTCCCTTTCTCTCCTTTAATGTGTGTAGTATTTTCATCTATATAACTTTAGGCCTCCTCCTTACTGACCTAAATCCACAAAGAAATCTTAATTTGCCATTAATATTGAAATAAGCCTTTTGGCATCTCCTGCAGTGCAACTGGCTGTCCACTGTTAATAAAAATCAACCTCCACATGATAGTGATGATTTTTAAGCATACTACCTATTTATTTTGGTGCACCTTACCACAATACATAAAAAACTCCCAACAGATCACTACCAAGCTTGGTCATAATGCAAGATTTCCTTCTGAGCCATAGATGCACATGTTTTGTCACATCACGTGAGAATACAACTATATAACATGGAAGAGATGCTGAATGCAAAAGGCTTAAAACTTGCAAAAAATTATTCACACTGTGGAAAAAAGCTGCTTGACTCCTCCCTCTGAACTTCCCTACAAGGCTGGAACATTTCTCAACATAAACTCTTTTGTGCTGCTCAGTGATCAAGATCAAGGCAGCAGATAACACTGGAGACAGGCACAAGAAAAACAAGTAGCTTTGGGTTAGAGATGTGAAACGTCTGGTGGCTGAGGGGAAAGAAAAGCTAACATACTCAGTAAACAGATTAATATAAAAATAAAGTAGACTAAAACATACTGAGAAATACTGTTCAGCTTCAAGCTGGTCTTGCAGCTCTTTCATTTGTCCATCTGCATCTTGACGTTCCCTAGAAAGGAAGAACATGCTTTAGAGATATGAAGATATTCCAAAGCAATAAACAGAAAAGACAGCATTCACACTCTTGAGATCTCCAGTAATTTCTTGACCTAAGTATCATCACCTATTAAATCTGAAGCTTTCTCTGGGTACCAGCTTTCTTTTTCACTTGCACAACTGAGAATACTGCAGTAATAACATAACAAGTCAGTTTAATACTGCTAACACACTAACTACAACAGCGTTCACAAAGTTTAACTAGTAAGGGACACTGATAAACACCACCAACAGAATCTTATTTCTATGTAAAATGTTACTGATCTGACTGGTTGTTTGGAGTCTCTTGGTTGCTACAGCACAGTCTGTGAATGTCTGTACTCCTTGACATGTGTATTTTCTTGAATTCATCTGTTCTTTAAATAACAGTCAGTTCCACAACAACAGAAATGTAGCAGAAAAGACTTCTGCCAATTTTCCACATTATGGTTACCTTTTACATGACTAACTGCAGCTTGCTGACAGAAAGGCAAAGCACAGGGAGACAAGACATCCAAAGTCATAAAGGACCTAGGACTGATACCTGTGGTAATCTGGATTTTGGATTCACAAGAAAGTTCTCAATGAATAAAAAAAAAAAAAAAATTCTTTCCTTACTTACTATCAGGTGCAAATGCTACTTGTAAGACCTTGAAGAACTACTGACACTCCTATCTGAAGGTCCAACAGATGTGTTTAAAGATCTGTAGTACTAGATATTGCCAATAAGCTCTCCTAGACTAATAATTCCAGTAACTTTCCTCTTCATAATTAAGAGATACTTAGACATTTAGTTAAATAAGTGTTTCTCTGAAGTTTCAGATTCATATTTAATCTGTATTTTTTAAGAGTTTCAAGATAACAAATATATTTTCATACAAATCTATACATTACTGAATCACTAGGGCAAATCTCAAGTCACTGTAAATTATTTTAAAGAGCAATTAAGTTTTGCACTGTAGAATAGCATATTCTTTGTGGCATTTTTTAAAATTAATTTTGCTCCCAACTTTTGTTCCAAAAATATTTCAAATCAGTAACATTACTAAAACATATAGAACAACTTGCATACTTGCGGAGTTCATTGTTTTGTTTTTCCAGACTTAATTTGATTTCCTGAAGGTGATTGTTCTCCTGTTTTAACTGCTTCTCTGACATTTTCAAGGTGTTGACCTGCTGTGTTTGCATCTTGAGGTCATTTTGAGTGAGACAACGCTTTTGTGTTTCTTGCTCTATTTTTAAAGTCAAGTTTTTTACCTGAAAAAGAAGCAGAAACCTGTGAATTTTACAGATCTACACAGGAAAACAACATTTAAACAGTCTCTAATTAACTTCCTTTACATCTTTTGGTAAATCAAAGCTGCTTCCTGACTAAAGGCATTAGCACACATTAAATTACCTAGTTTTTCCATGCCAATCTCACAGCATTTACCGCTATAGAGGACAAATCTTTTAACATGAATAATTCTGAAATATTTCAGAAAAATGAGGCCACATTCCACAAAATGGACTTTTTAAAGTTTCAAAGGCAGAGAAGGAAAACTTTGTTGCAATTTTCATTCACAAGTATTCCCAAATAACAGGAAAAATACTAGGACAGTGAAAAGGAGGTTTGACTCAGACTCCTTTTGTCAGCCCTCCTTACATCTTCGCTTAGTATATCCTTCTGCCGAAGGAGCTCGTTGATTTTCTGTTGTGATTGTTTCAGATCACAGTCCAACATGGAGCGCTGCTTCTCAGCTTCCAGCAGCCGATTTTCTACTTTCTGCTTTAAAGCTCTCTCTTCCAAAAGCTTCTTTTCCATTTCTGTGAAGTAAAATATATAAGACATCAGTGAAGTGTAAACCAGCAGATTTTGGAGGCCAAAGGGAAGAGGAAGTCTATTCTGTACTAACAATAAGCCACATGTTTCTCCTTCTAAAACTGAAGAGAAAAACTACTTAAAAGTGATTAATTAAAATTTTCACAGTAGATACACACCCAGAGGATGCTTCTTCAAACATTTCTGACAGAGCTATTTCCTACTTTTCAGCTTCTAGATAACTTCCAGTTTATCTGCAACATCTCTGAGATGAACAAAACAGATGGAATTTTAAAAATAAAGCATTTAAATCTACTGTGTTCAGTCTGTGATAATATAAAATCAAAGAGCTGAAGCTGCTTGGGAACCTGATATGCCAAGTGACTCAGGCATTATTACTGAATCATTTTCACTTCTTTGAAGATCTGCATGCTCAAAATTTTTGTGAATGCTCTGCAATTGGAAGGACAGGATCTGCAGGTAGCTTTTTAATTAGCTGCAATAAACATAAGCTATTTAATTCAAAAGTAAAAGCCATCTTCTGGATTTTTTTGGTAATTATACCTCTCTTCGAAATATTTCAGTTGTCATGAGATGCACCAAAATATGAACAGTGAAATATTATCTACCTTGTAAAATTCACACCTAAGTCCAACTGAGATGTCAAATACATACCTTTCATGGCTTCAGATTTTGCTTCCTCTATAGACTCATAAATCTTATTTTTGTCTGCTAATCGTGCTTTTGTGGCTTTATGTTCAGCTTCTTCTTGTTCAAGGTTCTGCTGCATAACTTTAAATTTATATGTCATATCTATTTCCATGTTGCTCTTTTCCTGTTAAAGAAAAAATAACATTGAAATAAAATATTAAATACATCAGGTTAGTGGCAGAATTTTAAACAATAGTAACATTGGAAGGATGCTTGGAGTAGAAGAGAGAGCTCATGCTAAGGAACTAACTGAAAACTCACTCCCAAAAATGTTTTTTTGTGAACACCAAAGTTCTCTAAAAATGTACTATGACGTCTCCAGTTCTCAACAATTACAGAATTACTGCCTTAATGACCAACATTCAGCAGTAAGAGCAGCTCAGAGATTAAGTTTATTGAAGAAATTTTTCAAGCCTTTTGTTTCAAAAACAAATTTGTTAAAAAAAATTCTATTAGCAGAGGCTCTTATTTTTACCAATAATGAGAGTTTGGAAAAAGTTCACACATGAAATGAAATGTAGCTACTGTACTGTTAAGGTACACACTGGAGTACATAATTAGGTACTTAAGTACTTTAGAAGTAAAATATATCATGATTGTACACTTCTTAAATTGGAAAAAAAATTAAAAAGGTTGAAAACAAGGATTATTTTTTGTATAGGTTTGGTTGCAATGTCTCAAGTAATAAAAAGTTCAAAAATTGCATAAGAATGTAACACAAATGTTCATTTAGCAGTGTTGTCACCTTTTCTAAATCTGTGAGCTTTTCCTGCAATTGTCTTTTCTCCATTTCCAGTTTGGCTAACGCACTCTTTCCATTTTTCACTTCTTCTTCGAGGCTAGATATTCGACCTAAAATTTACCAAAACATCAATGAGGCTGGTCAGTGTGTGAAAACAATGCTGTATTTTATCTATTTAGAGATAACACTTTTGAAATGCAACAGCTTCTAATTCTGACTATTAAGAATGTCTCCTTTGACTCTAAATGTTATCAATAATGTTTTATAGATGTTACCACACATTTTTTCTTAAATGCTGTTCACAATTATGCAATGTTTTAAAAAACAGCACACTTATCCAGTAACAGTCTGAAAGTCAAATAACACCACCCTAACAAGAAACAAGAAGCAACCTTAACTTCAGAAGATTTGCAGAAATACCTTGTAAATCACTGATAATTTCTGATCCATGACTTCGATCTCTCCTTTCTGATTCTAGGGCTGACTGAAGATTGAGATACTCCTTCTCCAGTTTGAGTTTTGCATTCTCTAGCAGGCAGTTCTTATCTTGTAGCTCTCTATTATTAATTTCCAGCTGCTGGATTTGCTTTGTGCTTTCTGTTTGGTTCTTCCTTAACCTGGCTGCAGTATCAGACTCTGACCGCAGCAAAGAATTGGCTTCATCCAACTAAGATTGATAAAAACATACTTCAGAAACAATTAAAATATAAACCTCACTATTTCTACCACAGAATACTAGGTTACATGGATTAAAGAAGTAAGGATTATATTTTAATATTACTTCTGAACACCAAAACTTAATGAGAAAGAATAGCTTTTAAAACCCAATTAAACATTTCAAATTCCTCCATTGTCAACAAAATCTGTACTTCAAGCAGTGATTATTTTAAAATATATCTGTATAAAGTTGGCATACCTGTCTTTGCAGTTGGTTGATTTTTTCATTGGATATTTGAGAATTCTGATTCCTCTTTTTTAGATCTTCAAGTTGGTCTTTCAAACTATTAACTGCAACAAAAACAAGTCAACATTGTTAATCATTGTCAAGAAAATGCTTCAATAGGAACTATAATTCATTTATTTTAAGTATTAAAAACCCACATCAAAATGGAACCTTCAAGCATGGTTCAACATACCCTCATTTTCCAAATTGCGTTTCTTATCTGCTTCATGCTCTGCTTTCCTCTGGTATTCTGTATTCTTATGCTGAAGAAGAGCCTTCTCTCTCTCTAACTGCCTGACTGCAGACTCTACATTCTTCCTTGAAGTTATCTGGATATATTTAAAAAAAATACACCACTAATTACACACACAGTAGTGATATTCTTACACGATAAAAATACAGCTCATGCACTCAGTTTAGTCTGCAATGGAGGAAGCCAGTCTATCTGCCTGCTGCAAACACAACGTCTCAGAACACGTGGTCAAATCTAGCCCAGGATGTCTATGGCCAGAAGCTTGGCAATTTAAATACTGTTTGATCATCTGGATCTGACAAACCTGGCAGACCTGCCTAAGCAGTCACTCTGGGAGCAGAGAAACATACATGTAAAGGTAAGGTCTTGACATGCACCTGCATGAGCCATATATTAAACTATACACAACCACATCCAAATATGTAGAAGCAAAGGTGGGCAAGAAATAGGGTCCTTTTACTAACACCAACAATGCAAAGCATGGCTTTCCTCCTCTGGAAACACTCTCTCACAACTTCCATTTTTAAAATCTGTATGGGATATTTGTGTCATGCTGTCTGGTAACTTAAAAATATGGTAAATAACTAGTTCTGGAAAGAAGTGTGCAGTTACAATACAGAAATCATAATGAAAATATTTTAGCAGTAATGATTTCATGCTTGTGAATACCAAGAAATCAACTCATCTTATTTGCTAAAAAATATACAGGTACTCAAAACAATTTGGTATTATCAAAGGAAAAATCACACACAAATGTTAAAAATAAGAAATCCATGGCCTTACCTCTTCATCAAGCTCTTTTGTTATCTTCTCTAAGCGAACACTTGTAGACCTGAACAAATTTGAAAAATAATTTTAAACCCTGCTGATACAGAAATTAAACACAGAAATGAAAATGTTTGGATGTGTTTCAGCAATTTTATGTAAGGCGCTTCTGTCTCATTAATTTTATGTAAGATATTCTATTTTAAGCAATAACGTGAAACCTCAAGGACTGGTGAAATCACTGAACAGTGAGATTCCTATAGGGAGTTAAAGCAAAAAAAAACCTCAACAAAAACCCCAAAAAAACACCCCAGTAGTCAGAGGACTAGAAATAATTAAGCCAGCAACTTACAGTGAGGTCTGCTTGAAGGGCTGGGAATCCCCAAAGTGGATTAAAATGCTTTTATGCATTCAAAAACAAAAGGTCTAATAAAACATCTTTATAAACATACCAAACATGTTGAAAGATTCTCACCTGTACTTCTGTTCTAGTTCATCTTTGGCTTGTAATTCATTACTGAGCTGTTCTTCTAGCTTGCTTAGTTTTTTCTGAAACTGTGTAAAATGTCAAAAAAGCATGGCCCACATATAAAAATGCTTTAACAGAAAACAAATGCAATTCAATTAAATAACAAAATAAGGGAAAGCGAGGAAAATCAATCTAATCTTCCAGTATATTATTTTAAGACCATCATTAGAAGGTTACATTTTTACAAGGTATTCATTCTGATAATTTTAAATCCAAAGATTTATAGCAACAAAATTTGCTGCATGCTGAATTGAATTGAACCATCACAGAATTATGTGCCACAGATTGTGAATCATTAAATTTATATGGGCAAAAAACATTGTTACCGGCCCTTTGCTGTGCTCTGTAGCCAGAGACTTTCCACTGGAGCAGATGTATTTGGATAGCATTTTCTAAATGAAATGAAAAAATAAAAAAGGGGTGTACATGACCAAATTGGACAATATTCAGATAATATGGCTAAACATGTTCAGTGACCTCACACAAAGAAGAATTTCTTAGTCTTACACCTTGGAAGCTAATCAACACTTTAGAAATGCTTTGATTTGTTTACTAAAATATTAAAAAAAATTTGATTATTCATGAAATAAATTATAAAGAATAAAATTTGGATTAATGTCTTGACTTCAGGCTTTCAAACGCATTTTCCTCCCTTCCTCCTCTTCCTCTACCCACCAAACACAAAATGTGAAAATGTGGTTTTCCAAAACACTTATAATTGTTACAATTAGAAGATTTCCACAACAGGAACACTGAAAAGGACATCAAAACCGGAGATTTGTTGCTTGAGAAAATACAAATAAAATAAGATGTAAAAAGTGAAATGCAAAATTTTACCATCTGCATTTACTAACAAAACATAAAGCAAACATCATGAATGTGACCTTATGTATTTTAAACAGCAGTACCATTTCTATTTAAAAGGTCAAGTCTAAAGCTATTCATCTATTCATCAATGACAGGAAGGAAGTGGAGTCTAATAAACATTTACATTTAAATTTATCTGATCAATACATAATGCATTCCTCTATGTATTTTTTAAACTTTGAAATGAATTGTAAGTTTTAAGAAATGTTTACAATATACTATCTACACTTGAATAATACAAATGTTTAAGTAATATAATGAAGTAAGTATATGAAAATACCATAGCTTTTCCTGTCATGCAAACTTAAATTCATTTGTCAATCTTCAAAAGCTGGATAAACATGTTCCATATGCTCTAACTGGAGTATGCTTTAAACATTCCTTTATCCCTGCAGGTGACAATTTACATTTTCAAACTCTGAATAAATCAGTCATGAATCATTAATACATGTGTGGGACCTTCACAAGAGTAATGTTGTCTGTAGGAAACTGAGCCTCACACACTAGCTTTCCAAGCAAATTCTGTATGCAAAAAGCATTTCAGAAAAATCTGTATTCATTTATCTTTGTACTATAGCACCTTAACACTTGAGTACAACTGTTTCAAAATACAACTGGTTTGCCACTAATAATTTCATGAATAAACATTTAAGATACTTCACATCCACATAAAATTATGTAGGAATTTTTTTATTCCTTTCATAATTCAGATACTATACTTACCTCTTGGCTGTCCTGTAAACAGAAAATATCATTTTTATTGAGGATCATTAAAGACAAAAAGTCCCCCACAAAACTGCTTAAACAGTTACTTTAGACTTTGTCTTTTCTTAACTGACTTAACAAAATTAATCACCCCATTAATAGTAATGAAAAAAGGCACTAACCTCATTTTTACTAGATTGCACAGATTCGTTCTCTCTGCAAGACTGAGAGGAGTCACTTAGCAACCTGTCAAAAACAAAAACAAATCCCTCCAGGTCTTACTCAAGTTTTCATCAACTCTGGCACTCTTGTCATTTTAATCAATTCTCTCAAGTCTCAATTTGTCCTACACTGCTCTCAGAACGAAGCTTGTTTTATTCTGATGTTAGTGAATCTTTCTGATTTGAATCTTTCCTTAACAGAATGTTTCCAAAACTATGGCAGCTTGTCATTTTTTAATTAACACAATTATTTCTTGATTATTCAAGATGAATTCTAGAAAGTTATCATGCTGTGTAAGCTTTTTTCTAAAACAACTAATAAAAAACCATTTTAGAAAAAACCCCAAATCTATTACAATTTTAATCCTAACTGATTTTTTAAGATATCATATACTTTTGTGCATATGAACATACATTGTTTAATCAGAGTTATCGGAATAACTGAAAGAGAAATTATTTTACTCAAACTTTGCATTTTGTATCTTCACAATTGGACATAAATTAACATAATGGAAGGATTAAATCATGCATTTAGAGGGGAAAAAAAGGGATGAATATAAGAAAACTGTGCAGGTATGTTTATAAAAATGCATATCAAAGTATCTCATACAAATTATCTCTGTAGTAGGTAAATCCTATGAAAGGCAGCTGGTTTCCCACGAAGGCTTTGGGGATTGGAAAGGTTTCCACGTCTCCCTTGTCGTCCTCAATGTCATCAAAATTACTGCTATCTATATCACTGCTAAGCTCAGGAACAACAGGAGCAGCAGCTACAAAAAGGGAAAAAAGATGCAATTTACTCCAAGATTCAGTCACTTGCTATATACTGGTATTTCTCTAGTGTTAAAAGACTGTATTACAAGTTGTCCTCAAATAAATTGGAGTTAAATATGTATTAACCAGATAGCAGATCTGGAAATATTACTGTGAACAATTTTTTATAGAGCAATCTATTTTTGTATTCATTGCCTAATGCATAGACTATCTAGTATGCAAGACATATTTGCTCAGGTAAACACACTTGAGAATACAACTTTAAATCCAGTCATCATTTTAAAACTTCTTAGTAAATGTAACTTTAGAAGTTATGACAAGCTTATGAGAACTGACTTTAAAGCTATCAGGTCCTCAATACCATGCATGAAAAGCAGTAAAACTGACAAGACCACTGTCGAACTAATGTCTTAACTACCAGAAGATTAAAAGAAATATGAAAAAAAAAAAACAAAAAACCCACCTCAAAAGAACAAAAAAACCAGATAAACAGAACCTAACATACATTCCTTTTAGTTAAAAACTGAAACATCCAATTCCATTGTTTAAAATGGAAATGTCTACATTAAAAACATGATAAAGGTGAGGTAATTCCAGTAGGAAAAATTATTAACCCTTCCTCATATGAGGTTTTATAATAGAAGTGATAAATATGAATGTTTGGCCAAGATTTGTGATAGATAGAAAGTACTTAATTTATATAACAGCAAGTTTTTCATTTCTACTATTGTCAATACTGAATAAAATAGAACTTTTAACCTGATTTACTTACTCTCTCGAATGTTGTCCCAGTTCCACTGATCACTTCTGAAGAAAGGGTGATGCTTTATTTCTTCTACCCCATTTCTCCCAAGTCGTACATCCCTAAACAGCAATTAATCTGGAGTCACATCAGGAAAAATAGCTGCTTTTTTTTTTTAAATTTAAATTCTGATTTGTTCATAAGCAGCAATGAAACTTTCAGTAAAGACTGTCCATGTTAATCACTCTAATGGTCAAACAAAAACAAAATTTAAAAACCACCAACCATTAATCTCTAGTTTCTTATATAAAATGTACTGATTCTTAGCATTCACTCTCCCTGTGACTGCTAAAATGTCCAGAATCTGGAGTCTGCCACGTGGGGAGTAAAGCAAGAAAGTAAGCACTGAGGCAAAAACTAAGAAAAAGCTAGAAACACAAACAAAAACTCAACACCCTTGAGGGAAATAAAACTGCAGAACTTTGGTGTGTGCCAAACCACATGACAGACCATAAGACGCAAGTGAAGGAAGGTCCAACTTGCTGCACAGAACAGTTATTCAAAGCTGGACTAAAATAAATATTCTAAGAATTCCATCCTCTGCCCCAAAACTAACCCTGACACTCCTCTTGCCGATATTTGCCGTGAAGTAAATTTTAAGTGCAACAAGAAACTTAAAGTTTGAACATAGAAGTCTCTCTTGAAACTATGTACAAGAACAGGACATAAAAACAATGCATGGAAAAGAAGCAATAAATCCCAGGGTCGATGTTTAGCCCTCTAAGTGCTTCAGCAGTGATCACACAGCATCTGTTTCAAATAAATTGCTCGAGCCCTGTGTTAAATATAAACAGGAAGAGGGACGCACGTAGTGGAAGTCCACCTTACTACATTTACACTATTAAATTCTAATCATATTTTCTCTCTACCCTTCAGCTCCTAAGGGTGGAAAATGCTGTTAAATAAAGCACATCCTTCCTGACCAACCGCAGGCTTGCTCAGTAGAGCAAACAATCTCTCTTTGAATGCAAAACCCATTATAAGGCATTTTGTTTTCCTAATCCCTCCTTCTATAGCAGCCAGATGTCCTGCTCCAGCCAAGTTCAGGTGACCACAGGAAAGCATAAGAAGGCATCATTGAGCCAGAGTTAACTGTGGGCCTACACTGTTCTTTTAAATCAATGAAATAGAAGATTATCTCTGCTTTCTGAAACTAAACAAAATATAAGTGTTCGGGTCAAAAATAAGCTTACAGAGCTTAATTTCAGTAAGTGGCTTAATTCCATTAAGGGAAATTTCTTGGATTTTTTTTTTTTTAGCCAAAACACTAACTTTGGAGGACTGTTAGCTGTATTTACCAATTAATGCAACAAAGGAAATGAAAAAAATAATCCACCACAATAAGAAAATGTAAACAAATTCAGTAAATACATGGTCACTTTCAGAAAAGTATTTGCTTGTACTTTTTTTAAGTAACACCCACACAGACATTGAGCAAAACAATTTTGTCCCTCCCTTGGAGGCTACAAATTACTTTCAGTCTTACGGGTTTGTTACTGTAATTGGAAGGATTTGTCCAGACAAACTGTGTTATTAACAGGAGCTGTCAGAACTGCTCATAGAAATAAAATACAATACCTGGAAAACACACCTCAAAAGAAAAACTACAGAACAGGAGGTTTGGCAGAAGAGATTTGAACAGAGATCAGGAGAAGTAGAAGGAATTAATTTTTACAATGTACCATCCAAAATAAATACAGCCAATACATTCCAAAATAAAATTGTAGCAGAACAATATGTGCACTTACCTATCAGTTAAAAAGGCACAGATAAGGTTCTTTGCATGCTTAGAGATTTCTACATCATCTGGGAAATGCAATGAGTTCTTATGATCCATAATTTTACTATATGTTCCTACTAGTGAGTCTGCATAAAAAGGAGTATCACCTGAAAATAAAATAATTGGCTGTGACTACATCATGTTTAAATTATGTGACTTGAGTAAGACAACAGAGATAATGAAAAGCCTGCAAGCATTTACCTGGAAGAGTCTTGTATTAAGAAAAAGAAAAAAAACTGAATATGAAGTGTACAAATACTGTACACTACTAAAATATTCTTTCCCTAAAATGTCTGTGTTACAGACTACACCATTTTCCATCCTGTTTATCACTACCAAAATTTTGCCTGGTGAATTACATATTTTGTTCTGCCTTAAGACTCTCAATATATATTCTAATTTACATAATGGCTGGCACCCATATGAATCAATCTTTAAACATTCCAAGGATAAAGTGAACCAAAACTCATTAAAGACTTGCTAATGCACATTTGTTGGAAGAAATCCACCAAAGCTCTCAGAAGACCATTTCAGAGGCACACAGGTCTATCCTCCCTAAGGCATGTCAGCTCTGAGCAGAAGCCTTCCCAGTGTGTTACCACACTGTTAAACCCATATTAATAAATCTTGTTGACTGACAAATTACATCAGCTTGAGTGCCCATATTAACAGGGCAGGTGGCTTTTAAAATAAAAGACTCTTCTCACCCAGAAGTTTCCAGCCTAGGCTATAGTTAAAGATATTTGCAAAGAAACTAGACTTAAGAAAGGTAAAACTGGGGCAAGTGAAAAGAAAAGGCTGTGATAAAGGCAACTGACAATTAAATTAACTGGCAACATTCTCAACATACAAATGGTTTGGGTCTGTAATCAAGAATCTGCAACTTTTACAGGAATCCTTTTTCCCAGCTAATCCATAAGTTTAATAGAGAAGGTGAAAATCAGTCATGTGAGCTAGGATCTTTCCTTGGTTCAGCAGGAATCACCTGGCATGGCAGGCTGCAGCCTTCCAACAGGGAACTGAGCATTTCAAAAGCCATGAAATATTATATGAAATATTAACATGAAAAAATGTACAAAGATACTAAAGGACAACAACCATTCTGCTTTCAAAAGCAGAAATTAATACACACCAGCTTGAACTTAACTTCTAGACTGTTAGTAAATCCATTAGGTTGCCATACCAGTGTATAGCAGGTGGGAATCACTGATATTTGCTGCTGCCTTCCTCTTTCCCAATCTACCTCTTCTCAATCATCTTGTCTTGGAAACAGCTTTGATTTTGGCCACACCTCAAAACTATCTTAAGTCACTGTACTAACCTTACAATTCATCCTGTTATCAACATTTTACAGCTTACTTAAGCACACAATAAAATTGTCATTTTCATAAAAAAATTAACATTTCCATTACTTCTGCAGCTTTATAAAAACCAGAATAACAAAACAGTCTCTGTGCTGTCTTTGAAGTGCAGAGTTTTAGAAGACCATAGCCAGAATGTGCTACGTAAGGACAGAAAAAAATAGATACTTTCTACCAATGTATGGGATATGGAGAAATTAAGCAATATTTTCCTCCTAGATAAAAAGGAGGGGGGGTGGGGGAAAGAGGTTCTGAAATGCTAAGAAAACATTCTGGACAGCAATGCCAAATATTTTAAGAACTGAATAATTTTATTTACTGCTAAAATTGTTCATAAGAGACTATTAACTATAAACCACACATTCTTAACGTCAAAATGTTGCAATTCTGAAGGAGCTGGACATAGTAATAGCATCATATGTTTAAGTGTCTTTCCTGGCTCAAGATACCAGAAACATCAAATCTGCAATATTCCCAGAAAATGCTGATTTGGATTTTTAATAATTGTATGCTTAATTCCATCCTTCCATAATCAGTATTTTGCTACCAGACTATCATACTGATCCTCACTATATTTTAAGATGCAGATGACTCATCTCCTGAACAGATTATATTCTATGTTTGTTGCCATAGCAGTCCAGTGTATTTTACTAGAAAATCCTGACTCAAGCACAAAAGAAAGAATTGAGCCATACTTCCACACTTTGACCTAACAGAAGACATTGATGTGGTGTGGAAAAGGAGGAGAAAAGGACAGTCCTGCCCATGCCACTCCTTTCTCATCTCTTGTGTCTCTGCAAACTCAATCCTGCCTGAGGTGGCACAAATGTGGTGAGGTAGCTGACCCCAGTTAAAACTATTCTAAGAATTAGTTTTAAGCTGAACTGAGTCAGGGAACTAATCAGTGAGCAAGCACGCAAGCAGCTGCTGCAGCACGCGAGTGACAGCGCAAAGGGAAGAGCAGGGAAGCCGCAGCATCAGCCAGGAGTCGGGTACGAGCAGCCCCAGGCAGCAAAGGGCAGCTGAAGGCACAAGGAAGACTCAGTGATAATCTCATTAGCAGAAGAAATCATTACTTACCAACTAACATCTCAAAAAGGAAAACCCCTACAGACCACCAGTCACATTCCCGTCCATAATAGCCATCGCCCCCCTGTGATTTCAGGACTTCGGGCGAGATGTAGTCGGGAGTGCCCACGGCTGTGTCGCAGCGCACCATTCCTGTCTGCAACAGTAACAACACAAACAGCTCCGTTCAGGGGCTTCTGAGCACCTCACTAGGCAATTCCTCTGTCAGCAGGACAGAAAACCATAGATAACATAGCCTGAAACACTTGGTTTGAGGAGTGTGTTTTAAAGACTATTTATAACACAAGAAGCAATAGGGATTGAAATGACGTTTCTTAGTAAGGTGCTTACCCCTGCCCTGTCTACTCTACAGTGATTTCTCTTGACTTCACCTCAAAATTCACCAATTTTATTATTCTTACCATTGGTTTTAATATGAAGGAACACACTGTATCAGACTGCTCTTTTTCTCATTGAATCCAGGGACAAATTTTAGAATAATTTTGACAAGTTATGAATTTTAGGCACTACAAAGCAGATACCTAACCATTTTATATCATTCAGCTATTAAATCAAGCTATAGGTAATTTTTATAGATGCACCTTGCTTTTGTTTAAAGACAGGAAGAAGAATAAAAGGAGAAGCTACTTTTATAGAATAGCAAAGCTTTATTTTTTAAAAAAATGTTTTTTATTAACGTATTACCACCGTTGTATCAATGAAATGATTCCTCACCCTCTGCTTCCTACTAACAAACTAAAAATGTAGGGACAAAGTGACACAGAAGCATCAATCAGCTCTAGCATCATTCTGATTCAGTTATAAGTCTTGTTTCCTTTATTGAAATTCAGTGAATTCACTCCTGAGACCAGATGGATGAATGAAATTAAATCCTAGATGATGTTAGAGAAATATCAAAAATACACTCATCTTTTATTCTATTTCCCAATCTGAAGTTTTATCAAAATCATTTTACAAAGGTTCTTTGTACATTTTGCCATCAGCATGAAAGGCAATACTTAATAATTCTGAATATTAATACAGAATATTAGTAGCATCTTTCAAGTTCAAAAGGCATATTTAAAGAAAGTAAGAGAAACATTTCATTTTGGGAATTATATTATATTACACAAAATTTAGACACCACATTACAATATTCTTTCTCACACACAATTTGAACTGTGAAAACCTTTTATTTCTGTACTAAAACAGAACTCAGGAAGTCATTAACCAGCAGAAAAAAACTAAAGGTATGACTAAATACTGTAGAGACCTATGGAGTACTTCATGTCCTCCTGGCAAATGCCTGTCTTCTATGACTCCATTCTAAAACCGAGACCTAAAGAAATTTTAATTTCTCAGTTCCAGAACGAAGAGCAGGTATTCTGCATTCTATACTGGTTGAGATAGCCCATAGCTTATTCATATTGGGATAAGAAAATGAAATTTGCTCTTTCTCTATTAGCTCTATTGTGTTCATTAGACAAAGAAAAATAAAGGCAAACACATTTTAACACTGCAAAATAAACTAAAGCTCAAAGACGTCAGAAATCTGAAGTTGAGAGCATTTGAAAATGCACCTAGCACATGGCAAGGAACCACTGTTTGAATATCCTGCTTGTCACAGCACTCTGTGCATTAAGCTGCATGTCTCCTCTGAAGCCTAAGCCTCTCTTTGCTTTGAGTACAGGAGGAATTGCTCTAGGGTTATGTGGTTCTGCTCATCCAGTAGGACTCTGCCAACTTAATGAGGCTCCAACACTGGTGTGTCTATCTCTTCCTTATCCAAACACAAAATTACAAGGGAAAGTCTGAATTTTTGCTCAGTCAAGTCTGGTTGAAGCCACCTGAATCCCTCCTTGGGTAAAGAGATTCTTCAAAAACCAAGTCACCAAAACAATTCTGAAAGACTCCTCTGAAGTCTGCAGCTTCAGTCACAGCCTCTCCACCTTGACACCTAAGCACTTAATAACACCCTATGTCTCATCCCTATATAATTAATGCACCAAAGCAAGAATACTTTTTAATATGCTACACATGTTGATATTTTCTGAAGCCCTAAATAAACAAAGTAAATGCTGTACCAAAACCCAGACAGACCTACACAAATCTGATAGCTGGTATGCAGCAACAAGGAAAGACTTTTCAACCATATTACAGATGCTAAGGAATTTGATGCAATAACACTAAGTTTTCAGACAAGGTGCCAAAGAATTGAACAGTAAAACAAACAAAAAAATCTACAAAATAAAAAAAGCCCTTGCATGCTAACACCAGATTCAATGGGCCATAGCTGTCTGAAGCACATGAAGCTGGTTATACTTACTCCCCATAAAACTCTCTACCTTCTGTCTCAGGAACTAACCTAGAAATGCATTTGCAGATCACAGAACATCCTGGCTTGGAAGGGACCTGAAAATTCATCTGAGTCAACCGTCATATGAAAAGGAGCTGATATAAGATTATCTAGCACCCTGTGGGACTGCATCACAAAATGGGGATTCTACTATGTCCCTGGGGAGGTTGGCCCATTATGTCAATATAAAATTCCCAGATTTCTGTTCCACTCATTTACACACTTCTTCCTTCAAAGAACTTGCATGTTGTTCTGCATGCATTTTTAAGCACTGGCTACCTTTAATACCACAGTCAGATCAGCATAAAAGCTGAGTAAACAGGGACATGCTCTCTGCCCAGTACAGAGCACCTTGGCAGTCCCTCCACCCTGAAGAGACTTGAATGGTGCTGTTTAGTCTGGGCAATGTGTTACTCAAACACTAAGCCTCTGCTTATGCCAGAGTAGCACACTAACTGTAACAGTTTCCATGCGAAGCTTTCTGTCGGGAGTCTCAGGTAAGTGTTTAACCTGAAACTTTTCTCATCACCTCAAAAGATCAAGGTGGACCTTGGAACTCATCTCCTTCAGCTATGTGAGAGCTGTACAGTGCACAACAATTTTAAAAAATAGACTGTCCAGGAGACAGCAATGTTCTTGAAGCTTCTGACAGCTTGGAGGTGAGGCTCCCTGTAGTGTTTCCCAGCATCATTCAGTATTATTATATTACCGAAGACAAAGCAATTCAGGTTTCATCTTCAGGAGGATCTCCATCCAACCTGAAGGACTTGCTGTCTTGAACCAAGGCTGACAATCAGGCTTTTACTCCCTCAGGAAGTTCCTTCCAGTAAACAAGAGCTGGAGGGTGTTTGTGTGAAAACAGGAGCTGCACACATCAGCTGTTACCAGCAGACAAGGCACTGAGGCAGGAAGGATCCAGCAGAGTCCTCTTCACTGGACAAGCTTCAGTAAGAAAGAAGCTGAGATCCAAAAAGAGGAACACACTGCTTCTTTCAGCTGAACTGCCTGGGCTGAGGCAACAACCCCAAGTGGCAAACATCCCTTCTTTTGGTCACTCTCTGAATCTGAAAGCTCAGGCAGCACAGGACAGTGCTGTTTGTGGCAACACTGGGAGCTCCTGGCCCTATGATAGCTACCAAAGCCAACTGCTGTTAGCTTCTTACACAACACCTCTGGATTAGACAGAGACTAGTGAACCCTGCCCTGGTCTACCTTATCATACCTAAATACCAAAAAAGGCAACCATGATTCCTACTTAATTTTTGAGTCTAACTCCTTATTCAACAACAGAAATAGTCACTTTGCTGCAGATTTTAAAACAGACAACCAATTTTAAAAAATCCCAAAACAAACAATGAAAAACACCACCACAAATTCCCAATTATCACAACTGAGTTACATAAACAGAAAGTTCCTTTTATACTGGAGAAGATCACTAAAACATTTAGCAACTCTTCAGAAACTCTGCTGCAAGTGTCTGTTCTGGCCTGGCCTGGCTGACTAAAGCAAACATTGAACAGCAAAGGACAGAAAAATCTCTCAACAAATTGCAGCAAATTTTTCCTGAGCTCCCAACAGCGTAAGGAAGATGCTAATGCTCACAACTGCTAAAAGAGATCCAAATCCAAAAAATACGTAAGTATTGGGTAAGCATATATTTTCTACAAATCAGTCTGTCAACACCAATATTATATTTACACAGCTGGGATGTGTTCATGTTTTGTAAGAAGTAGCATGAGATTTGGAGACAATCCAGAACCTCTCAGCTTCTGAAGTTTCCTGTAGAAAAAAATTTTTGCCATTCCACTGAGTCTGAGAAACACAAAAAACTTAAAATGCAATCCTTTTAAAAATTAACTACTCTAGGAGATCACTGGTCCACTGATGATGCCCAGTCTAAAGTGGAGCTCACTGTAACTTTTTATGAGACACATGGATGCATTCCTCACATTTACAGCACCATCATCCACATTTTAGTATTTTAGTATTTAGTAATTCCTTTAACAATAACAGTGAAAAAGAAAAAACTAAAAGATGTAGGCCCACCATTTCTGGAGTCTGTATAACAGCACAGAGGATCAGCTTTTTTTGGGTTTTTTTTGGTAGATTTATACTGTGAACTTTTTTGATGCTTTTTTCTTATCACTTCCAATGTACAATAGATTCCCTTAAGGCATTACAATCTACTGACTCAAAACAAATAATAACATTTTTAAGGACTGAATTTTAAAACCGATTTAGTACTTTTGAATTTCTCAGTTAAAGTAAATGCTGTCCTCCAAAAGACTGGCAAATAAATAAACAAAATGGAGGTAAATATTATCTCTGCCTTTACTAACAACTACAACATCAACAAAACTGAATAGACTGAACTTCAATAAACAGCTGCAGTTAATATATTATCATGTAAAAAAACTCACCCTAAACAGACACAGTACTTCTGGATACTGCTGAAGAGACATTAACTTAATGAAACAAATGCAAATTAAGTAGATAGCAGAAATTATATCAAGGACTGCCTAAACAATACAGAAAAAAACCCCAAAACATAAAAGCAAGTAAGCTTAAAAGGATCACCCTTGAAAATGCTACTACAGAAAACTTTCATGGACCAGGTAAATCATAATACACATTCATATACAGTTTTTTTTATATATTTTATAATCTGTTACAGTTTTTCATAGGAAGAATACTGCCAGTTTTTCATAGGAACAGTATATTCTGTAAATTACAACATAACACTGTTCCAGGTAAGATTCTAAGGGTGCAAACTACAAAAGGTAGTTTTATTTTCAAGTTTTTTTTAATAATATAAAGCATTATGTTAAGAATATTCTTACAGAAACTTGTAAGAAAACTGCATTTGGCTGTAAATGGCTAAATCTGGACAATTAAATAATTTCAATTGACATCTTGGCATCCTGATGAATAACTAACAGAATTTTTTTATCAATATATCACATACCACTGCTGCTGTACTGTGACCTCATTTGAATGACCACTAGAGGATGCTATGAGAACAATTAGATACAGGGAAAAAAAAACCATACAGAATGTATCTTGCCTATAAAATAATTTCATTTACAAAAAAATGTCAGCTTATGAACTGTTCCAACGTTATTAATGTTGAAAGTAAGAATTTTCTTGCAAGCTTTTCAAAAATTTGGCAAAAAAATGTACCTCAGAAATTCATAAACACACATGCTTTCAAAAATAGTAAAGAGTAAGTTTACATCCTTCTTCCATGTGAGAGAACAGTTTATAACAGAAAAGATTACACTATTTAAAGGACTCTTACATTTAAAAGTATGAAACAAGAAACAGCTATCTAACCAAGTAGATCATTTGATGAATACCTTTGGGTAATATACTTCAGAAGAAAATAACCTTAGATATAGATGCAATTTAGAATTACAGTTTAATAGATGGTAAATTATTCAGTTGCATACTTACTTCATCCATTTTCATGCAAGTGCCAAAATCTGCCAGCTTCAGATGCCCATACTTATCTAAAAGCATATTGTCAGGCTTCACATCTCTGTGTATCAAGCCCATGGAGTGAATTGCATCAAGAGCAAGAACAACTTCAGCTGTGTAGAACTTGGCCCATTTTTCAGGCACATCATAATTGCTCATAAGGTTTACAAGATCTCCACCTGGCATGTATTCCATTACCATGTACAAATATTTGTCATCTTGAAAGGCACAAAATAGCTGCAACATTAAAAAAAGGAAAGGAAAAAAATGCAATTAATTTTCAGACAGCTATGGAAAAGAATAAAGCCCTTTATCTTGAAGTTTCATTAAACCTGAGAATATGTTTTCAAGATTACTTTTAACATGCATAAAATACACATTTTTCTATTAATCATGAGAGCACCTTGAAATTTACTGAACTTCAAAACCCCTCATTATAATTTTTGAGAAAGTAAAAATATTTCCTGATTATTTTAATTCTATAGTCATCTATCTATTTTAAAATTAAGACATTAAGAAGTATCCCAGAATCAAAAGGCAAAGTATCAAATCTGTGCAGGGAGCATCATGGTCTGATTTGAAAATAGCTCAACAGTGAGCATCTTAGGCTGTTTCCAAATTTTCTATATGATAAATTCCTTATCTCTGTATATGTTTGGAAAGTCACCGCTGACTTTGTTCTAAATCAACACATACTGAAATAAGAAATAAATCCAAAATGTTCCTGAACACAATATTAACACAACACAATGAAACTGTCCTTAACAATAAAATACTGGTCTGGTGTAAGTTGCAGTCAGTATGTTTTCTACTGGCATGATAGTGAAAGTAAGTTCAGTCTCTTTAAAATTCCAGACCTAGAGCACTGAAGTTTTAGAGATTCCACTTGGTGATCACCAGGTCTGAAAATAGCCCAGGTCCAGCAAAAAGCATTACTATCAAATGTTCAATGACTGTTGTGAAGAAGTGTTTGAAAGTCTCACCTCACTTCTAGGAAATACTGCCTTACCTTAAAAACTAAAATCATTCACATCTTTAAATTACACACAAAATTGGAAATGGATGTGTGGAAAGGACGAAGTTGGAATCACAGAGACTGTGGAGGATGAGGAACCTTGAAAGGTAGGTATAATATTATTATGGAGATTTGACCTTCAGATTAAAATTACTTGTATAACTAGTGACAGAAGACCTAGATTAGAAATGGATATTTTAATACATGTATGTTGCACTGTATTTGTTTACACAAATGGGTAACAGATGCAATACGTAGTACAATAATGCATTGGGTCATTAAAATCCAAATGAAGATTCAAAATAATCTCTATTTTGTCGCATACAGAGATATTAATATAATAATAAATAACAGCACTATGTTTTTATACAGTACTTTTGTTACTGATCTCATGGGATTTTATTTAAAAAATTTAAATTATTGAGGGCTCTTGTTTCATTACTTTTCACATTAAAAACTAGACAGATGGAAGGAGTGTGGTCTATCCCAGTTTCTAGATCAGAAGAGAACCTACATTTTCTTCAAACTAACTCAATGTCCTACCCCACTGGACCATATCACCTAAATATATCACACTAATACACTTAAACATAGAAGGCACAATGGCAACTACACTTTAGTTCATTTGCTATTTACAAATGCAGACAAACATTTATATCTTGCTTGTGACAGTTTCCTTTAAAAATCAATGTCATGCATTTCTTGTTACTTTCAACTCAGTGTGAAAAATAGCTCCTGACAATTACTGTTACTAGAACAAAGAACTAAATAAAGAAATCATCTATTTGTGTATTTCTGTTGAATACAGGCAAGAGCACAGAACATGCTCAAAGAGCAAAACATCTTTGTATACCTGAGGTAAAGCGTTATGAAAAATATATGAAAGCTTAAAGCCAATTTTATTAAATATACAGAAGCATGGCAATAGATATGACAGAATTTAAATTAATTATTTTAAAAATTAAAGACTAACAATTTCTCCAAGCACACACTTTCACTACTCCTTTTGTCAACTGGTGTAATTTACCAATTACAACAAATGGCTATAATCAGTACTGATTGTTCCCAAAGGCAAAATTCACATTACAGCATCTTGATGACACATGTCACCAGACAGCTGCGAGTGACAGTGCTCAAGACCAGATGAAGGAGCCAACTCTCCATTACTTGGATATGCTAAGTGCTGATGCTCAGAACTGATCACTACAAGAAGATGGTTTTAAGAGAACCCCTGCTACAGCCTCTTGGCTTGCAGGACACCAGGACTGCACACTCACTATGTATCAAACTGCTGTGGAAAAGACAGTGACTATTTAAAGCATTCTTAATACCAACTGCCTGTGACCAACTGACTATATCATGAGGAAAGACTGGAAATTCTAATCACATTTGCTTCTACATTCCCACACAGATTTCACAGTTGGAAAGATAATTTCCCTATTATTCCAAATAATTATGCAGGCATGTCAAAAATCTGTTTAATTCTGTTTTATGATGCATTCGTAGTGATTAAAATGCAATATCAATCTACTTTTTAACACAGCCAAATATATAAAACTTAGTGAAATTGCTGTAAAAATGGTGGGGTTTTTTTAAAAGTAAAAATCTGAACCTAAACCTTGATTTGAGTTTTAACGTAAATTCAAAACCAGCTCAAGACTGGGAAGTATTTATGGCATCAGCATCATTGCTATTGCTGTTGTTGTTTTTTTTTTACTTCTACACATCTTCCTTACCTGAACCACCCACGGGCTGTTGGCAAAGGCCATGATATCTCTTTCTTCCCAGAAAAAGGCTGAATCTGATCTCTTGATCATTTCAAATTTACTGAGTAGCTTCATTGCATAAACCTTCTGTGTCATTTTATGGCGAACCTGTTGGTTGAGAAAGAAGAGAATCAACCTTTTTAAAATGCCTTGTTAAAAACCTGGGTACCAGCATAGCATGTTTCTGCTATGTGCAAACTGCCTTCTGGAATGTGATACCTCCAGGTCTTCATACACCCAGTTTTCTACACAGTAAGGATTTAAGAACTTCCAAACTTTAAAAGAAAAGTTTAATACTTGCTCAAAAAACCCACCATAGCAGGAAATAAAGTCTAACTCTACATTTATTTTCTTATTCTGAACACTGCCTAACCATTGATTTTATTCATGTCAGAAACTGGGCAAGCAGTCTGATTCAGCCTCTGCCAATTTTGATTTTACAGCAAAACGTAATTGCTCCTATTTCTTTTCCAAAACAATTCTTAAATTCACTTTAAATGGCGCAAAATTAATATAATAGAACTTGTTGGAAAACTGGAATTAAAGCTTTTATTACAAAATATGAAAACATTTTTGAAAACTTCATCTGAATTCAGACATGAAACCAAATCCTTAAATTGCACACTGCAGTCATTACTCAGCTAGATAATCATGAGACATCCTATTTTATGAAAAAAAACTATTAGAGGAATAGGCTTTTAACATTCTTGAGTGTTTCTTAAATAAATCAAAGTGAGAAGTTTTCAGCTGTAAGAAGTCTGAGTCATCAGACCTTAAGTTTCTGCGTATATTTTTCCTGTTAAAATAAAAAATTCAGTGGACAAGTGAAATTGATTAATGAAAAGTGTGAAATGCACCAGAAACTGAAGTTATGATTTCCTAGTGCATTTAAAACCTCTCACACCTAGTAAATAAAAAGATCTCCTAACTTCTTATTTTTCACAATATCTGGGTTCAATTATGTTAGTTGAAAGAATGTTTCATAGGCTTTTCTGAACAGCTGTAGATGCAAGCCCATGATTATCTGCAGAGCAAAGCTTCAGAGAGACACCTATTTGGTCTACAGATCTGGGAGCATCAGTCTCCTGCTCCTGAGGAGCTGAAAAAATTAATATTGCTGAAGGAATAGAAGAAACATGAGGTGGAAGGGGTAGTTTTGGAAAAAGCAAGAACATGAACAGAAAGAGAATTATCTAAGGAGCTGCTGCTCTTGAAATTGGGGCTTTTTGCCTTCAAGATATAGGTGCAAAGTTTTATTATTAGTATCTTGCATAATTTAATACTAATAAACAACCTTCTCTACAATCAGATCAAAAAACCTCCAGCCCCTAACACCAGAACAGAAATGTGGTGTCTACCTGCATTAACAACTCTATAGCATATTTTAGGACATTAATTAGTCAGCTAGTGAAAGTGTCCTAAAAGAGTATTTTGAAAACTAACTTCTTCCCATTTACTAATCCCACATGGGATTATTTGCAAAGACTTGGTGGTACACCATAAACTATACTCCCCTAAGTAGAGTTGTTGTAATCCTGCCCAAAACCAAAAGAAACACAAAGACCAGAAACCTCAAAAAGATATTGTTTAATTGAAGATGCATTTTCTGTCAAACTTGACATTGAAGCTCTGCAAAGCATTTAGTTGTTTTCAGTCCCTGAAGTCATTGGGTACCTTGCCTAGGTGCAGTTAGAGTATCTGCCTGAATTTGGAAAAACAACTGTCTCTCATGACCTGGGGAAAAAAATTCTTGAAAGCCAGCACAGCCTGAAGAAAGCTCAAGTACAGGAGAGGCAAAGTAAAGAGGGGTGGGGGATCCAAAATCAGTCTGCACACCTCTCTAAATAATTCCAATAGGTTACTGGCTAAATTATTTCCTGAAAAAATTTCAAGATAGGCTCTTTCCCTGTACAAAACCAAAGCAATAACACTTGTAGTGGCACACCCAGAGACTGAGTGTGTCTTGGCACACCTTGCAGGTGAGCAGCCCTACTGCTGCCACTGCTCCTATCAGCACCACAGCCCCTGGGGAACAGCCTTCTGAGCTGCTAGTCACTGTGCTCTTTACTCAGAGCTATATTTGTACATACAGAGATTGGCTCATACAGCAGATTATTCACGTATTAAACTGTCATGATGTTTCAATTTCTTCCAACTGTTAAAATGAACTGCCAAATTTAAACTGCAGCTCACCAGAGTAACTCTCAAAATAGGTAGGAAAATCCCTTCATGCCATTAGCACTGAGTAACATGGCCTTGTTTAACTCATGAAAATGCATTAAGAAAAAAGAATTTCACTCTACTCTGTTTCAACAACCTAATACTTTCAACAAACAAAAGGCATTCATAATTTCCCCAGCATTCACATGGGAAAACAATGTAGGCAAAGAAAATAACACATCCATTTGAAGTGATCAGATTTAATATGTAATATTAATAATGGTACTGTCTCTTTTGTGATTTTGAAAAAAAATAAAGATCCTAGGGTGGAGTTTTGAAATGAACTCTAAGGCTTGAAGTAATTCCAGGTATCCTAAAATAATACAGCTGTAAGAAATGACTACAGATAGCGATCAAAGTTCACATCCTGACAAATTTTCAGATAATAAAACGTGACTGTTTTATCTGCTTTACTACAGAACTGTACATCAGCAGCACATGGGGAATTAAACCTAATAAACAAAGGACTTAATGAAGAAAAATAAACCAGCTACACAGGCCATGGCAACCACTGGTTTGCAACATTGAGAAATCAGACAATAAAGACTGTCACCCAGACCATCCTGCAGCACCCAAACACAAGGAAGTGTTAATTTTGCTTTAATTTTATCTTCCAGTACATGAGCAGATCAGTTGGCTGTGTCACTTCAACATTACAGTCTGTCATGGTTAGACCTGGGAGAAGGAACTAAGGATAAGTTTCAATTTCAAATCAAGATGACTTTCCACAAGTGAAAACAAACAAGAGGAACTCAGGATGTGCTTTCATAAATAACTGTTTCTACATAAACCAGAAGTAACATATTAAGCACCATAATTCAATTTTTCTGTCTGCCCTAGACACCAGTCACTTTCATGCAAGGCACTGCATAAGAGAAGAAGTGATCTGGCAGCTGGCAATCATTTTCTTAGCTTTCCCCATCACTACAGAGACAGCAACACCAGAGATCAGAGCACAAGTGTTAGAGTTTAATACTTCTGGATTTATAAGGAAATTGCTTCTCCACCACAGTCAGATGTTCAGACCAGAGTCATCTGATCTCTCTTTACTGGACCATTTTTTATATTTTTTGGAGGAGAGAGGAAGAGGAAAAATCAAGCCTTTTTTATAAAGAATCTAGCTGTAAGACACAACAGTAGAGAATGTTTTACTTTCTTGACAGAAACTGGAAAGCTGATTGCTTCACATCACTTCTTTAGCAAGAAAATGCTATACTGAAGCAGAAGACTACGGGAAAACAAAATTAAATTAAAGAGGTCGTAGCTGACTATTTTATGCTGTGAACATTACAAGCCAAAAAATGAGCATACTAATATAATAATTAGAAACATATAATAAATATTTGTGCTACAATTCCTATGCACAATAACACATTCTGATAACATAACATTCATTCATTTAACTCATGTACTTAATCACATTTTATTTATGGTTCTTTCTGGATTTAATCCCCACTGAAGCAAATTTCTATTTTGATCACAGAAAGTGTTGCAAAATATTTTCATTACCGCAAATCCATCATCTGCAACAGTGGTGTTAACATTTTCAATGGAGTAGAAATAGATAGAGCTTAGCTCAATAGTTTAAACTTGTACCATACCTTGTGAGGCAAAAAACTGAGGTATGTATGTCCACATCACCAGCTAATATTAGTTCAGATCTGCAGCTGCATTTACTAGCCCACTGCTTTTCAGATGTAAGACTGCATAGCATTATTATTTCTATTTGTATTTTTATTCTCCAGAAAAAGTGGGTTTTTTTTAATTGACATGAGGCACAGAAGAGCTCTATATGAACACAAAAAAGTTTCTTTCCACTACCATGGATTCTTGCTTTTTTTGAAGGTTTTATTGAAGATTTTTAAAAACTCCTATGACAACAATGCAATCCAAACCCCATCACTGTATGACCAGTTTACATTTTGTCGTTACATTTCAATGGTTGGGCAAATGAAAAGTAAAGTTTGTCTTCAGATCCCTCAAAGTGTCAAATTGCAGTATGTACACCACGAAAAAATCATCCTTTCTCAAAAATTTAAATTGTGTATGACATGGTGAATTAAGAAAAAGAGCTTCCAGATCAAATCAGGACCTCCTACTTGAAATGGAATGTTCATAAGAAAATAAAATTAATCTAGAAAACTCTTCTGTTCTTAAGAAATACACATACAAAAACAATGTATTTTCATTTTTGAAGCACATCAAAAATATATGAGTGTGACATCTAAAAATGACACGTGACTTCTGTTATTGGGACTTGCTCTTTTTCATCTCCTACCCCCTCAACAAATGGACAATGAACTCTGCTCCTTACAACTTGATTTTTCACGGATTTCACATACCAGTCCACAAGGACCATCTCTGTTTACTGCTCCACGTGGATTAATGTAAAGATACAAATGCCTAATAGAAGACTTTAAAATAAACCACTTGATGTGACTGCATTAAAAGGACATGGAGTAAACTGCTCTCTTACAAACACCCTGCAGCAGCTCCTTCACAAGAAAGTAAGGTTCTGCTGAGGATTTGGGGTTTTCTTTAATTTCTTGCCCGCAAGAATATTAAATCATAGAAATATACATAATAATTCTTTAAATCCTTGCTAGAAAATGAGGATTTTTGGAAATACTCCACACTTCATTCACTCTTCTTGACAAAAGCAAAGTGTGAATGATCCTGATGGAATAGAGAAGAGGGTGCTACATTCTCATTTTACTAAACTTGAATGAAGTTGTCTTAAAAAATAGATTAATAAAAATTGCTGATTTGATGTTGCTATCTGCCATACTAATCACATCCATATTTGCAAATTACCTATGAGTCATGCAAATAATATTAGGCTAGTCAGAGGGACTTTTTTTTCCAGTTCCAACAAAATTCAGCAGAACTAATATGGAAAATACAAAGAATTTTATAAATGGATCATAAATTTATTGCCATTATATACTGTGTAGCTTCCATAAACTGTTTATTTCTTACCACATTACGACACATCTTTGCATGTTCCAAAATGGTTATACATTACAAGACAATATGATTTTCCCAGCTTCCTAGTGCAAAATTACCACAGAGTAGCAAAATGCCAGTTCCAGGTCAACAAATACAAGCAAAAGGGTAATTTTTGTTACCTCATGGTAACAAGGTAACAAACTTCAATTGCAGCAAATTAGTTGCTCCCCTTTCCATTTACTTGCTTCATATCTCTCTTCCCCTAAAAATACTCACACAGAAAATCACCATGAATCAGCTGGTGCACAGTTACCTGTTAGCTGAAGATAACTTGTCCCTAATGTTTGCATTCTAGATCCTATCTGGCACTTACATCCAACGCTTATTTCAAAAGTGAAATATCAATCTCTCTTATATATGTTCACATTTTTGTGACACTTATCAGACAGAAGGATTTAGAAGTCCTGAAAAAATCAAAATTAAATGAAAATCAGACTACATGTGATAAACCAAGTTACTTTTTGTAATTTGATTACGTTTTTTTTAATAACAGAATTTCTCTGCAATAGAAATTTTTGAAGTAATCCCATTCATACTTTAGATATTATATTGCATACAATGTCAAGGGGACAATGTTAAGAAAAGAATCTTTTATAAATCCTGTGAGTCATGTAACCTAAAATACAATGCAAGCATCACAATTACAAAATCTTTTGTTGCAGTGTTCACCTGCTCTTTTGTAGAAGGTTTCAGATATTATTATACAGCGATACTTGAGGCCAAAAACATTTAGAATTGCCATGAACTGACTTTTTGATTTTGATCAAAGGATAGAAAACATTCCTGAGTTCTTCCCTTCTTATCCATATTTTAAACTCAGATTTACTGTTTACTATGCACAGAAACAATCTCTCAACACAATGAAAATAACACTCTTTTTAAGAATTAATTTTTAAATGCAAAACATAAAGATTGAGGAAGGTTTTGGCTAAAGCTGTTAATCTGTCTAAACACTAAATCATTACATTCTTACCAGCTGCACTTCTCCAAAAGCTCCTCTTCCAATCACCTTAACAACATCATAGTCTTCAGCTTTCATTTGTAGAGCTCGGATTTTTTCCACAATCTTTTCATCTAAAACAAATCAAACAGAAGGTGTAATAAAGCATGCATTAACTGAATACAAGAATTTTAGCAATTCATTTAGAGTAAAAATAAACTATTTTTATTCAAATGTTTAGAGCCTTCTTGATATTTCTTGAAATCTGTAGTCACTATTAATATCCCCTTTCATTATTTTTTGGAAACCATTAACCCTCTACCTTTAGCTGTAACAATGGAAATATCTTCCATATTTTGCTGACTCTCATTTCACACCTCTAATAATCACTCACAAGCTTATGGGAAGACTGATAATGAAGAGAGCCAGAGATGCCTATCTAGAATTTTCAATCATTCCTTGCTACCTGCTGCACTCCCAGGATCCACTGACACTCCACTGATAATGCTGAAGTGGAGTACATGGCACACAAAAAGCACTGCAGGTGCAACCTGCTCCTACACACCTGCAGGGTACAACAGCACTCACATGGCAAGGTATGTGACTTGGTAACCTTCATGTGCAACTGCTGATCACACAAAGATCTGGCACATCCACTCATCCAATCCATACAAAACACTGATTCAAGTTCACATATGTGTATCTAAGTGCTGGCCATATCAAAGTGGTTTTTTCAGTGTTCACCTCATGTGTAATGAACTACATTTTTTAAAGTGTAACTTCTTAAAATGATGTCTACAGTGCTCATTCTGCAGATAAGCCCTGCCCATCAGTATGTGTCTTATAAGCAGTTGTGAGAATCTGTAAAATGGATAACAGTGAAATTCTGATCTCTGACAAGCTAAAAATACACAAGGTCCAAGACTCTTTAATTTTGCAAATGAAGTACTCTTTGAATGCATTCCCAGCTAAATGCTTTTTAAAAATATGTTCTTATTATGAGGACAAAAGACAATGGAATCAGTGAATGGAATCCATAATAGTGGAGGTAATCTGAGGCATGACAAGCCCCTACACACACTTAAGAGAAAGAACAAAACAAAGCAAAACAGGTGGCTGGAGCAAGAACTCTACCAGGGAAGAGCATGAAACTGTATGAAAAGCTGTGGATGCTTATATTCAGAGAGGGGTAGAGGTTTCTATTAAAAGATCCCTGTTTAGAGTCAAACACCATGGAATTTTATCCTTAGAAAAGCATTAAAGAGGATCTCAGATCTGAATACAGGAGAGAAAAGGATCAGAAAGACAGTTAATCCAGTATGACATTAAAGATGACATGGTCTAAGGGAGTTAATGATAAGAGCATCTAGTAAATAGCTTAACCATTCCTACATATTCATGAAGAGCAGCTTGGCACACTACAAGCAATCCAGGAGATGCCTGACCATCAGGAACACTTATTTTCTTTCAAACAAGCAATAAGCCAAATCAGGGAGGCACTGATTTATTACTCACAAACAAGAACGAACTGGCTCAGGGAAACAAAGTCTGTGGTAGAAGACTTGGCAGAAGCAACTGTGAGATGGTGGAATTTAAGACTCTAACAGACCTGAAGAAGGAAAATAGCAGACCTTGGACTTCAGGAGAACAGACTATGGCTCATTTGGAAAATGCACTGGCAAGATCCTGTGAAAAGCTGCTGTGAAGGGCAGAGGAGTGGGCTGATCTTGATGACACGTTCATAGCACAAGAACAGTCTGTTCTAGCTAGCTAGAAATTGAGCAGGAATGGCAAGGAGCCAATCTGCCTAAATGGGCAATCTCTGCCTCAACTCAAGCACAAAAGGTAAAGGTTTGGAACAGGGAAGTTGAGTTGGGTTACCCAGCAGGAACCTCCCAAACAAGAAAAGATGAAATTGGGAAAGCCAAGCTCAGCTGGAACTGAAACTAGCCAGGATTATGGAGGGAAACAAGAGACACTATAAATACATTGGCCATAAAAGAAAGAATGAGGCAAATATGGTCCAACTGCTCTCAGTGAGGGATGTGATCTAGTAGCAGAAACATGGAGAAGATCAAGGCAGTCAATGCCCACTTTGCTTCACTTCACTCTCAAGCCCTGCTCAGAGGCCTCCCAGCTCCTTGAAGCCAACAGCAGAATGTGGGGCAGCACAGTATCACAGTAGAGGAAGTCGTGAGTTAAAGACCAGTGAAGCAAACTTGACATATAGCAGGTCTTGAGACAATATATAGGAAGCCTCCAAGTGCACTGAAAAAACCAGCCAATAGCCTTATGAGGCTCTTACCACCTTTGAAAGGTCACAGTAACTTGGGAAGGTGATGACTGGTAAAGCAGAGATGTGTCATCCATATTCTAAAAAGGCAACAAGGAGGCTACAAGGTGCAACAGCAGCCACAAGACAACCCCACTGCCCAAGATGGTCATGGAGCAAAATCCTTCAGGAATCCATTTTCAAGCACATGATACACATGGAAGAATAAGAACAGCCAGAATGGATCTAAAAAGGACAAACTGTGTTAGGTTAACTTGATTTCCTGCAATGACAAGATGTCTGTCTTGGTGGACAAAGGGAAAGCAGTACATTTCCTTGACTGTAGCATGCCTTCCAACACAGCATCTCAAAGTATCCAAAGTATCTTGTAGCCAAACCAAGCTGACATGGATTGTACAGAGGAATTACCAGGCAAGAGGGAAAGCTGCTGGAGTCACAGCCAGTGGTTTTAAGTTCAAAGCTCATACACTGTAGGGCAGGGTGGCTTCTATGAGTGACCCAGACAGGACAAGTAATGAGCTGACAGGAAGCTCAGTTCAACAACAGCAAGTGCAGAGTCCTGTAGCTTGGATGGAACAGCACCACACAACAGAATAGGATGCACTCACCAGCTAGAAGGCACCATGAGAAAGAGGTTCTGACAGCCCTAGTGGGCAACAAGCCAAGCAGAGAGGAACAAGGAGCCATCATTCACATTGACTGTGAAAGTATCTGTTGGAAAATGCACAGCCAGTAGGTTGAGGGAAGTAGGTTTCCTTGCCTGTCATTTGTGAAACCATATGTGGAATATTATGACTAACTTTGGGTCCTCAGTGCACAAAATATACCAAACATTCCCTAGCTTCATGGAAGACCACCAAGATGCTCACATGATGCTCAAGAGAAGCTGAGAGAACCAGAATTTTTCAGATTAGAGATGGATGGATGGTTGGCCTCAACAGAAGATGAAATGAGGTTATACTTCTGAGGG
Organism: Erithacus rubecula; assembly: GCF_903797595.1. Lineage (NCBI taxonomy): Eukaryota > Metazoa > Chordata > Aves > Passeriformes > Muscicapidae > Erithacus > Erithacus rubecula. The sequence goes on along the minus strand of NC_136685.1, from coordinate 13,646,478 downwards.
GCAGGAATTGAAAGGACAAGAGTCACCAGACAAGATGAAATACCAGAAATCTTATTTTGTAAGAAAATAATAGTAGGAATTAGGGAAAGGTGCAGACTGTCATGTAGAGTTGAAAAACTTTCATCTTTGGAAATTCTCAGAATTCACCTGCACAAGAACCTGAACAATCTGATATAACATCAAAATGTGTTTGACTTTAAACAAAGAGTTGGACCAGTTGGCCTCCAGAGATCCTTCCTAACCTGTGGAACACAAAAACCCAACTGCAAATTTCTTCTTCTAAGGAGAAGGATGTGACAGGGACAGGGAGAGATTAATGTTACAATAATGGTCTGCTAGTAAAGTTGTGAGGACAGAGGCAATGAAAATCTCCAAAAGTAAAAAAATCTGCTACATTCAGTGTACTAATAAGTCCAATGTAATTCAGTGTGTCAACAGGAAGAGGAGTTGAGAGAACTGTGAGCTTGTTTCTGTACTGAATCATGACAGCCCAGACCAAAAGCATAGGAAAGCAACAGAGCTACACCTACATGAATTTGGTTATTTTTGTTAATAATAAGAATTAATTTTGCAGATTGTGAAGGGAATGCTGTGCTTGGAAGTTAACTGCAGATCACAAGCCATGGCACTAGACAAGGAGGATAAATACAAATTCACAGAAAGCACAGTAGAGAAAGAGTATCAGCAAACTTCAAGTCACAGAGAATGCACATGTTTGAATACAATGTTGCATTCTCATGAGACATTGGAATGACATGATTTTATTTAAAATTTCTAACATGTCAATGTTTTCAAATATGTGAAATGAGCAGGGATCTAAACATATTAAAAAAGTAGTGTGTAGTTTCACACAGCTCAGTTTCTGAGAAGAAACTCACAGGAATATTTCTGTAGAAGGCAGAAACTATAAACAAAGTTACTACGGCTCCAGTGAAACTCTTCAAGCATTAAATAATGCAAACAAGCAAAGAAAAACGAAACAACCAACTGAGGTTGTTGAGTTTTATCATCCTTGTGAAATGCTGAGAATGGAGTCATCATACTTGCTATGCGAGAAGAGAAGAGAAGAGAAGAGAAGAGAAGAGAAGAGAAGAGAAGAGAAGAGAAGAGAAGAGAAGAGAAGAGAAGAGAAGAGAAGAGAAGAGAAGAGAAGAGAAGAGAAGAGAAGAGAAGAGAAGAGAAGAGAAGAGAAAAGAGAAGAGAAGAGAAGAGAAGAGGAGGATTATAGCCCTTTCAAGTTCAAAGGGACCCACAGTGACCATCACTGTAATGGTCTGACTGTTTCAGGGCTGCCCAGCAGTAAAACATTGTTAAATGTCTCTTAAAACACTGACAAGCTCGGGACATTGATTGTATCTCAAAGAATGTTCCAGTGTCTGACCACCCTCACAGTAAAGAAATGCTTCATGATGCCTTGTCTTAACCTCTCCTGGTGCAGCTCTGAACCACTCACACATGTCCTGTCACTGCATCCCAGGGAGAAGAGCTCAGCACCTCCCTCTCAACTTTCCCCCTCTTTAAAGAGCAAAAAGGTTACTCTTCCTAACTCCTTCAAGTACAATTTAATAATCTCAGTTAATAGTAATACCACATAGGGATGCAAGTGTTGTGAAGGTGTCAGTCACACAGATGGACTGTCTATTTTGGCATAAAATCTTACAGATATAGAACAGATAATCAATGCATGGAACCAACCTGAAACAACTGGGGTGCCAGAAGGCAAGCTTAGATTAACCCTGAAGCCACACCATAATTGCAACATACTGGATTGTAAGATTTACTTCATGTATCACATAATGTGATCTAGTTCAGGGTGCAAGAGACCTTTCCAACAACATTCTTATATAGTGGTCTGAATTCTCAGATTTCACACAGATTAGTTTGAAAATTTTGGTATTTGTATGCATGTCTCATGAATTTGCAACAGCACAAAGCCCAGCAGAAGAAAAATGTTAAGTTTAAAGGAAGGCACTAGATAAACTCCCCAGTCCCAGGATGCAATGGAATCTTATGGAAGTACTGTGACATTTGAGTGAAAGTCCTAAAACATGAGAATACCATCATCTATGACTCAATGTTCCTAAACACAGGAAGGACCAGGAATGCTAGATACAAAGAGTCTTTAAAGACAGCTTTTGATTTACTATTTGAAAATGGCACTATAATTTTTAAACAAATTAAGTTTCACTTTCTGAAAGGGCAGAGGGTTTGGATCAGTCACCAACAGCTGGCAGCAAGAGTGTGGCTGAAGGTTGCAAATGCTCATGAAAATGGAAAAAATACCTGTCTAGGACAGTGAGAGGGGATGAGGAGGAAGGGAAAAAACCAAACTTTTCTGCCTCTTAAGGTAAGAAAAAAGAGTTCACATGCAGGCTATTTTCTTTTAAAAAACTAATGTGTATCAAGCAGTTCTGGGGAATATATATGACAAATAAAATTGCAAGGGAGTGCAATTTTATCCCACAGATCAGACACAGTCAGTCAATGAGTGCTGCTATGGAGTACATTAAGTCAAAAGTTGCTGCCCTAGGCAGAAGTCCAGCCAGAAGTTAAACTGAAGTACAGCCAAGAAGTGCTGCAATCCTGCAGCTGAACAAAACTAAACAGAAAGCACAACAGAAAGACTGAAGTAACTAGGGGTGCATCCATAGTGTCTGGATAAAGGTGTGTGAAGAAGAAATTGCTGGAGACCTGGCAGAATCAGGAGGAACTAGAATGCACAGCTCCAGACAGGAGCTGTCTTTAGCTTCCTCCCTCAGAGAAATAAAAGAGGAACATGAGAAGTGTTCTCTTGCATAGATGGAAAAGAGCAGAACACAAGGAAACAGAAAGCAGCAGCCCTCTGGCTTACAGAGAACACATCCCTAATGTAATGAAAATAAGCCTGATGGCAGGGCTGAATTGCTTTGTATCTACCAAGTACCCAAAAGGGAATGTGGTTAATGACACTGACATATAACTTGTTTATACATCTAAGACATTCTGTCTTACACACTGTGGCTTCCACGCTCTGCTTGGGAAAGTTGGTAATTTGATACCTCTCCAATCCCTAGTCCTACCAGAACAATATCATTAAGAATGGAACTGGAGCCCAACCTGCTGAGGTGACTGTGAAGACCTGGCAGGGAGCTGCCTTAGAGAAGCCAAGAGAAAACCAGAGGAGCAATTAGCTCCTCAACACAGTGGAAGCTCTACAGTGCACTAAATTTCTAAGATTCTTGTTGGCATCTGATATTTCATGAGTGCTGCTGACAGGAAGCCCAGAGCACACAGAGCTGCAGCCCTCACAGCACACCAGATAACACATTCCTGTTGGTAACCACGTGGCTGGGCAGGATTCAGCAACTTCAGATGACATAACAAAATGCAAAGGAAGGAGGCAGAACTGTTGATTTTGCAAGCAAATAATCTTGGAAGACACATCTTCCAACTAAGCAGTGTCTGCTTGGAGAGGAAAATGGCCAAAGGAACTTTTCAGGGAGTTTATTCAGGGACTCTAGAAAAACTGGTGCCCAGGTGCCACATCTACATCTCTACTAGAAGTCCCTTCTACTGTAAATACATCCACTGTCACTACACTCCACAAGTCTGCCAACCTACATAAAATCAGCAAATCATTTAGCAACACAAGTTTCCAACTCCTGAGTGATACTGAATAATGCATAGAACATCACTGATCCATATAGAGAGTCAAGACTTCTGGGTTGTACCAGGCCTGCTGATGGCACCACTCTGTGCTGCTGTTTGGACTTACTCAAAATTCATTTTTTGTGCCCTTCTATATATGATAAGATTATAAACGATCAAATGTTTTTAACTATTGCTTAAATCTGTTACTTAACTATTTAAGGCTAAGTTACATCTGAACAGGAGACCACCAAAAAAGGCACAAGCCACTAAGATACGATTCAACACTTGGCAAACTTAATGGTAGAAAAACTGATTTGGAAGAATTTACTCAACCTATTGTCTTTGCCTGGATGACAGAAGAGGAAAAGACCAAGAAAAGATTTGTTACACCAAGCCCATGCAGAAAAACTCAGCTTTCTTTTCTAAAATAAGAAAATTAGATTTTGTTCTCGGAGGACTATGAGATTCCTCTCATTGTTTTGGGAATTAAATATTGCATTACGTTTTTCTGTTCCATGAATACTCCAAAAAACAGAGCAATTTAAATCAGAATCCCAAGAGTTGATTACACAACAGAATAGGAACATAAAGACTGAAAAGGAATGGCTGTATTATGTGAGATATTTAATGTGCCTCTTGTACCAAACATAGGCTCCACTTTGGTTCAATACCTTAGAGAAAGTGGTAACAAATCAGAATAGTAAGGCAAAGCAGGCAATTAAAAAACTTCTTTCATATTAAACTAGTGAAGAGGCTGCTTCTGCCAAGTGGTCACAGAAACAGAATACACCAAACTCCTATGGTACAATTAATTAATTGCCTTTGTGAAATAGTTGAAACCTTGGAGTTTCAGCTTGCAATTATGAGTTGAGCTGAACATACATTAATGTGTCAGCTGACGTGGAAGCTATTTCATTTTTAAATTAAAATAAGCTATTAATAAAACATTAACTTGAATAGTAATGATGTGATGTAGGCTGGAAGTAGGGTGTATGCAAACCCCTGGAAATGTGGAGGGGGGAAAAAAAATTCTTTAAGTATTATTGTGGAAGAATTAAGTGATTAAGCTGAGTAAAAGTGTGATGATTTTTTAGTGTTCTCCACAGTTTCTGCAGAGTTGTGTAATATAGATGAAAACAATTGCAGTGACTCTGCTTTAGCTGCCTCACTGTGCAGCACAAGCTAACTCACAGGAGGCCCTGCCTCCTCCCTGTGCTTGCCTCAGGAAGCCTTGGGGAGGGATGCAGGCTCCAGGCTCCCAGCACAGACTGCTCATCAGAGCCTGTCAGAACCTTTTGACAGCAGGTCTCAGCTGGGCATTTGCAACAGTTCTTCAGATACAGAGAAAAATCACAAGAGACAAGAACTCACTGTTCCTTACCCTAAGAGAGAGACAACTTACAGCTCCATAAATTCTCAATACAGTTCTCAACTTTTCTTCCAAGGCCAAGGTGGCAAGAGGCTTCAGCAAGCACGTGCTACACTCTTTCCAGTGATACTTGATACCCTCAGAACAGTTTCCAAGACCTGAGCTATGGGTTTAGCAATTTTAAACTGCATAAAATGGCTGTGTCAATAAGAACCCAGTTGTTGCCATGTTTTTTGCTGTACCTGAATGGCTCATTTTGTGCTAGTACAAGTATCAGTGAAGTGAAATAAAAATCAGAAACTGGTCTTGGCTTTTCTTTTGCCTGACTAGTTTTAAAAAAAAAAAAAAATGAACCACCTGACACTCTGCATGAATTCTGCTCAGTTCCCCTGTGTGGTATACAACAAACCATACAACCACATGTGTCAGAAAAGACTTTGAAATGAATCCCTGTGGCAGGAGGGATTCTTTCTTTTGCAATATCAAAATACTACCAGCCTCAAATGTTTACAAAATTCTTACTTCACATTTTATTTTTTCCCAAAGTGTAAATCAGAGAAGATATGCAGCACTTTTATTCTCTCCCAGTCAGTATAGAAAAATGAGGGAAGCTACATGTGTGATTCTTAAGAAAGATGCACTGTCACACAATACAGCCAAAATAGTCAGGTGTTGCATCCTTTTTTCAAAGTTCAACAGGTAAGGATGAAGTGCACCCTGGAAAACTATTTATTAACTGCTGTGAATTTTTCTGTAACATATGTCAAAATTCTTTTAACTAGTATCTGGCTACTTCAACTCTATACTGTCAGTTAATTTAGCAATAAAAAGGCAGTAAGAAAATTGTGAAGAGAAGTATATTTTCATGTTTCTGACATTGCTCATAGCCTCCTGGTCATATAAGAGACTTAAAATATTTACTACAACAATGAGAGAGAACCTAGAGGAGGAGAAGGAGCAACAGCCTTTGAAAAAAGGGAGACAGACAGACAGAATATTCAGGGGCTTCAGAAAACAAACAAAATCCAACCAAGCAAATAACAAACAAAACTCCAATCTGTTCCTGAGGTTGAATTGTTTTTTCACAGTTACTATTTCTAATAGTCAAAAGACACTGGTCTTATGATCAGAAAGAGGCTTCTAATTTTGTCCTATTGCAAAAATAGCAATGTAAAAGCAAATGTAACCAGCTCAGAGAAGTTGCTGATAAATGTTATTTATGTAATTTTCACAGAACTTTCCTCTCACTTTACATATACAATGCTCAGTTGCAAATAACAAAGATACTAAAATGCTGCTGCAGACCCTTTCTTTCATAAATATCTGCTTGAATTTCTTTGAACTCAAACTGAAAATAATCCCACAGTGTGCCTCTTATGTCCTCATCTGCTCTTTCTTATTTATTGTCTTTTAAGTGATTTCTCCAAATGAGACTTTACTGGCAAGTGTAAAAGCTGTATGTCCATCTATGGGGCTCTGCTAAACCTCATGGAGAAGCACTGAATTCCAAAGAAAGAACTCACCACTTTTACACCACCAGCCACTATTTAAATGAGTGTGAGTGGATATTACAAGTAGTCCCAGGGCAACAGAGGGCAGACACATACAGCTCTTACCAGCAAAAAATTTAAAATGAGTTGCTGATAAGACTATACCTGCAGTAACCTACACTCAATATATGCAATAGAAAAAAAGGTTTTTTGAACATATATATCTCAAAATAAACTCACTACAAAGCATAGTTATTCCAACAAGGCTTACTCTCTGCAAATTACATTTTAAAACAAATGATCTGCTATTTTTACAAGAAAAAAGATTCTGCTTATATACATGAATAGAAAACACTTCAAAACCACAAAATACAGCTATACTGTGATGTAAAACCATATGCTTAATGAACTCCAAGATCCTGTCTACAATTAATGTGGGGAGAATCACAAACATTTATGCAAAGGTTCAAATGTGAGCTAACAGATTTTAAGGTACGACAATTTAGTTTTAAAAACCCTCAGAAGGCTTCTCTGTTAGATTAAATATGACTATATAAACAATGTTAACATTCAGTGTAATGAATTCCTGAAGAATAATAACTAGGATATACTTAGCAACTTATGTAGTTACACATACATAAGGTAAGAAAATAACAAAGGATTTTTTCAACTTAGGAAATTTCCAATTTAGGAAAATAAAAATCTGGTATTTCCCTACATATTGTCAGAATATAACAACTCCTTAAAAATAAATTTCTCTGTAACAAATGGTATTCCAAAGCCTTTGTAAGCTCAATTATAAAAATCAGTAGAATAATTATGGACAACGCATTTCTAACCACTCAACTTCTTATGATAGAGATCACAGCAATGTCATTGTTTAAGTGCTACTTGTGACTTACATCTATTTAAAAAATTATCAATGTTCTTATTCTTCCTCAGCGCTGGATAATCCAGATCAAGGACCAAAGAATTCAAGCCATCCTGAAAAAAAAAAAAAAGAAAAAAGTTAATTGAGTTCTAAAATCTTAATTAACAACTTTCCTAAAATCACTTTTCTGAGACTGAGTATATATTATTCAAGCATGCATTACATTCCTAGTGGGCAAATCAAACATGCTCTCAAGTATGTTTATAAACCAGCAGAGGAGCCAACACACACTGAGTGGCTCCAAGTTCTATAAACAGTACAGCTATATTACCACTGATTAGTGGCACTGAGACTTAAACTGGAGTAGTAGTTTTAATCTTAATCAGTAAGTGATCTTACTCATTAAACACTGATTTAATATACTGAGTTCAGTCAAACCATTTTTCTTACTTCTGTTACACTTTTCCAGCAAAGACTTTATGTTTGTATATTACCACTTTAATCAAAGTCTCTCTGTCTTTTCATTCTGGACATTCAAAAACCAACCACACATTTTTCTTAGAAGCAAGACATGACCTAAGAAGACAATTCACCATGTAATTCAGGCTCACAAAAGTAGAATACCTTCACCAAGTGACTCACAGAAGACAAGCCAGAACTCTACATGCCGTTCTGCTACCCATTATCAATGCCTCAGCAGAAAACAATTGAGACTCCCAAAATGGCAAGGGATGAGATCACCAGAACTAAACTAAAAATAGTATTTTAAATGCCTGTTAGAAGACTTCATGCAATTCCACCTCCCTGCAACCTGGAGAAACTTTAGAAAATTACTCTTCAAACACAGAGACCTTTCCAGTTACACAGAGACAAATAGAACTAAAAATTAGTTTCAGATACTAAGAGGAGTCTGAGACACAATTCATTGTCAGCAGCTCCAGTGTTCAACCTGAACTGGCAGATTTATTCATTGTCCTATGAACAAAATCCTGAGACTGCTTTTTCAGGTTTTTGAACCTTGACAGGGCATCACAGAGATTTAAGTCAGAGACCCATCACGTTTATTAACAGACAGCCAATAGTACTAGATAGCTTTTCAGTCTTCCTAATAACTGAGGCTACAGCTAACAACCTGCCGATTTTATACTGTTCATTAATATATCTGGGAAGGCATATTTTATTGCAAATATTGCTAAAATTATTACATTTGTTTTAATAATATATATGGAGAGATTCAAAGGCAAAGCCTAAGATAATTAAACATATATTGAATGCCACTTTGTCCTGAATAAGCTCACACAAAAATAAGACCACCTAATTTGTGGCAATATCAGTTTGTACCACAAAACACATTCATGGTTAAGATAATTTTCAAAAACAAGAGATTTATTAATTTATTTTTACCTCCTAACAAAATGTCTTGGAAAATGTCAGACACGCTGACGGAGTATTGATTAGACAAATGACTAAAAGCTGGTTGAAAGACTTGGCCTGGAAGACTGATCAGTGGCACAAAGTCCAGGTGGAGCCAGTCCCCAAAGTGCACCCTTGCACTGCCACTTCTCTGGACAGAGATTTTCACAACAGTCAGTGAGGGGAAATGCAAAATTCCTGCTGCTGGAGAGGAAAAACCCCAGGTACCAGGTATAGGCTGTGACCTGGCAAGCAGGAGAGCAGCTTTGCAAAAAGCACCTGAGGGTCCTGGCAAACAACAGGTTTCTCTCTACTCTGCACTGATGAGGTCCCACCTGGAGTGCTGTGTTCACTCCTGGTCACCCAAACCATCAAAGGCAGGGATCTACTGGAATGAGTCCAGTGCAGGGCTGGTAGGATTAAGGCACTAACACATTTCTCCAAGGAGAAAAGGCTCAAAGAGCTGTGACTGCAGCCTGAGGGGAGAAGACTCAGGGCAGGGGAGCTCATCAGTGTCTGTAAGTACCTGATGGGAAGGACTGAAGAAAAGGCACTGTTCATTGACAGAACAAGAGACAATGGACATAAGGTGAAACACACAAAATTTTATTAGAACACCACACTTTTTTCCTGTGAGAGTGGTCAAGTACTGGAGCAAATTGCCCACAGAGGCTGTGGAGTCTCCACCAGTAGAGATGTTCAAAATCTGACAGGATACAGTCCTGGGCAACCTACTTTGGTTAACCCTGCAGTGAGCAGAGTGTTGGACTAGATAACATCAAGAGGTCCTTGCCAACCTCAAACATTATGTAACACCTACAATATTTCTACTGCTGCACAGAAAAAAGGTGGAACTTTACTTGACTCCATGTAACTTTAACTGTTATTACAGTCTTACACATCAAGTTTTAGAACTTCCTACCAGAAAGAAATTTAAGACAATGTAAATAAGAAAACAGAAAGTCAGCCAAGACGACACAATAGTTGCTTTAATATGAGTAAATATAAAAAATTATTTCAGCCTTAACCATAACAGATCCTGCAAGACACATTAAGGAGAAAGCAGTTATGCACCAGGACATCATACTTATCTTCCAGAGGGTCAGAAGATTGACTACCTATTCCTAATTTATATGACATTTTTACAGAAGATACAATAAAACCAAACCAAAGTAACAAAGTTGTTATATACTTACGGACTAGTCACTACATGAATTGCACAGATAATGCCCAATAATCTGTTGGACAAATCCAACAGAAAGTAGTAATTTGAGATGATTTCCTGCAGAACAGGATAATAGAATCCATGCTACTCTTGATTTGGCAAACCACCTTCAGGAAAGGGTATCTCATTCTGCAGCACAGTGTGCCTGCAGAAATATGGATCCTCACTGTGCAACATGTAGAGACAGACCATGCTGAATGCCCTGATGGGAACAGCTGGAGCAGCTTTTAGGATTTTACCTAGCTCAGTGAAGTATCAATTCAAATTAGATGGCAGTCTACACTGAACTCCAACATTCTTCTTTCACTGCTACTGAGAAAATACTCTCATGATCATTATCAACTGGGTAGACATTTTGTAGGAGATATAAAAGCAGTCTGCTAACAAAAATGAGCAAGGCATATTTTTGTTCTTCCTATTTTGGAGAGGAAGAGAGGTGAGGTCACTTGATGTCTTCATGCTTTTCATTTGAAGATATTTTAGTGGTTGACCAAGAAACCCATATATAGTGTGCTTGACTTCCATCTTATGCAAAACATCAGGGGAAATAATAGCTACCACCCCAACAAAAATTTTAGTGAAGTTGGATTACAAGGCCCAAAACAATCACAAGTTCCAATTTCAGACGAATTGTATTATAATTTCACATGTCACTTTTTTTCTGCCATGTCATTCTGATTGCATGGCTTTTTTGTGGGCTATACAAAAACCATATTTGCAGCTAATTTTTAATTAGCTCTTTTTGCCTCTTCTTCACGGACTCCAAGTAACAATTTTCACGTGTAGTTATTAATGAAAGGAAATCTGAGAATATTACAACTATTTCAGCTCTTTGGAAGGGTCCTAACTCTAGAACACAGCCAGATACAGCTGGTGTCAAAGAGAGGTGATCAGTATCATCATCAGAAGGAGCAGAAAGTATGTCAATTTTTTTTAGCCCTGTGAATCTTATTATCATACTCTTTCAAAGACAAGATTTTAAGCTTTTATACAAAATTTTAATGTAAGAGATTTCAAGTTCATATCAACATGCAACTTATGAAAAACTTGTATTGCCACGAGCATTTTGTCAAAAGTTGTTCCTCTGAAGCTTTACATTTTCATTGAAAGAACTAGTTTATAAAAACTTCATTCCAATTAAGAAGCTGGGTCAAAAGATAATGCAGTAAAACAACAGACAGTTGGGACTGAAGAGAAGTAATCCAGGAAATGACGTCTCCGGTGTCTAGGCCTCACAGATAAGTCACTTCAAACAGGAAATATGCTATTAGAGGGATTTCACTGCTCACTTCCGCTTTCTGCTGTTACAAAAGACTCAGAGCTAACAGCCCAAAAATAGCAGCTTCCAAGCAAATGCACCACTGGCAAAGACAGATCTGCCCCCATCAAAAGCCTTTTGCTGATGGCAAACATGCTGAAATGTTTTCCAAGAGAAAAGACCAAACTTGATGGAGTCTGCACCACCCTCCTACTCCATGAGGAGCAGATTCATGGCCACTCTGCCAGCAGCCACCCTCTGCGGACAGCACGGAGCGTGGCTTCCCCAGCAAGCAGATTGCACTGTTTACTGACCTGAATGAACCAAGGAAAAAATAAACAAGAAAAGTTCCTGAAATACAGGAATTAAATGTTTATGTTCTTCTCTGACAGAAGGGTCGGTAATAGGGAAAAATACCAGTCGTTTCTCAATAATGAGCTTAATATTAAGTCCAGGCACTCCCACAGAAGACCTCACCAAATTAAACCATTCTCTGTTGATAAGAAAACTAAAACAATACTACTTTCATCTTCCAAACTATCAAATAAAATTTCATAAAATATGCTGCAGCAAAAAGTAAGGATAGAAAAGTCTTGCAACATCACATTGCATTTTTCTAACTGGGCCTAAATGATGTTAAAAGCACAACTTCCCAAAGCCACAAACACAGGAAGTGAGCATCTAATGTTTCCTCCCCAGGACTAAACCTCCACTATGTTCCTTCCATATGCCACTAGGACTCTTAAATAATTCTGGTCTTTCCAGAGAAATTACTTCTTTCCATAGCACTACTAGAAGGCTACATTTGGATGAAAGGTGAGCAGCTCAGTAACAGCATAGAAGAAGAAAAACATCTGAAAGGTCATATGCAAGGCAAATACAGCCTTTTCCCAAGCCTGTCCTGTTCAGTGATCTCTAGATATATTGCAATTCATTTTTCTCTTATTTAAGCATTAGTAATCAGTATGTGATGGAATAATCTGTGCCATGATAATGCAGCTGACATTTACTGCTGGAAGGTCTTGCTATTCTAGTTCTTTAACAGTTTTACATTAATTAACAGATGTTTTTTAACAGTACTGAGTATGTACAGCTTAGAAACCTAAAAGCAGCTGCTGTCCACAAATGAGCATGTAAATAGTTAACAACAGGTTTTACTTACAATCTGATTCCTGTACATGAAGTAAAAAAAAACACTGAAATGGCTTTTATGTTGTCTGCTATTGAATACAGGCAAATTTTTCTTCATCATACAAGCAATACTCCTCAAGACATGTCCTCTTTGGTGCATATCTTAATGGCTTTATGTATTTCCCGTGCTATTTGAAAGGCACAGTGTGAAAGTGAAATGATAACAATAGGATGGTAATAGACCAAAACCAGCTTCCTCCTAAATACTTACGAAGTATAATCACAAAATTGTTCAAGATGCAACAAAATGAACGTTAAGAACATTAAGGAGCACCACAACAAAACAGTGAAAGCATACAAATAATGATCAGGAAGGCAAAGGGGTATGGTGAGTTGAAATTTAGAAGAACAAGAGAACAATGAAAGATACTTTATATTAAGGATTATTTTAAAAATCCATTAAGAGCTACAAAAAAAACAAATAGTGTACAGAAGGTTTAAGTTTTCCATGCTTTCTGCGATAAGAATGAAAACAAATCCTAAGGAAAATGATTATATACATAAAGAAATGTGCTGAGGACAGCAAGATCCACTGAAATTCACTCACAGTATTAAAGGAGACTGTCCTAATCAATTTCCATTAAAAACTCAGGAGAATAGGAAAGGTCAGCAGGACTGAAAAGGATAAATCAAAGCACTCCCATTAAAAGGCATAGGGTTTTCCAAACTACAGATCAGAATATCTGGCAATGGGGAGTTAGAACAAGACATTAATCATCTTGTAAACATCTGAATCTCATGTGAGATCCAGGATTTAAGATTTTTTGTATTCTTCTCAAAAATAAAACAGAGCCACAAAGAAGATTTCTGGCAGATTATAGAGAGTAATCAATAAAGCAAAGCATCTTAACACAGGAATAAAGCATAAGACTCACCATTCACCCTGGCAAAGTAAAAAAAAAAAAAAAAAAAAAGGTCTAGGAAATCATGGAGAAAAGGTCCAAAAGATAATTATTAGAAGTTTGCTAATCATCAGGACTTGGAAAAGTGTGTCCAAAAGAAATTTCTTTGTGTTTGTCCTGTTTCAGTTCTACAGAATATTTTCATTGCCACAATAAAGCAACAGAATTAGAAACAGATCTATTTTTTAATGCATTCAAAATCACCTCAAAAAGAAGGAAGAAAAACCCCAGAAAAAAAATAGTCAAATGCAACTCGAAGTACAAAAAGGGGAGAAGAATCTCCACTAACATGCTTTTAAAAGAAGCTAAATGCACAGAATATAAAAATTGAAATAACGACCAAGCAGGAAGATAATCGAAAATGATGTGGGGTCATAGCAGACTAGAAGTCCAGTCTAAGATCCACAAACAGGAGGTGTATTGGATAAGGCCTCACACAGAACTAAGATTCTTATATAAATGAAAATCAGAAATCACTTGCTGATATTGATACAGCCTAAGCCATAATACTGTGTCCAGTTCTGTGAATCCCTATACAGAGGAGAGCAAAAGACAAGCTGGAAAAGAACTGAAGGGAAGTTAGCAAGAGCAGGGAAACTATAAGCAATTTGTGCTAAAATAGGCTGTCAGGACCAGAGACTTTAGTATTCAAGAAGGTTAGCCTAAGGAGACAAGACAAGTTCTCTCAGAACATAAAAGGCTGCTATGAGTGATGCTGATAATGGGCAATTCCTCACATTCCCCAAAACAGCATAAAAAATTAGATGAATTAGGCACAAAGTTTAGGTCATATATGAGGAAAAAAGGTTCTAAACAGTAGTAGTGATAAACTAACATAATGCAGCTCCTCAAGGCAGTTGAGAAATCACCTTCACAAGAGATTCACAAGCTAGAGAAATATTTATTACAGTATGTCCACCTGTTGATCCTCTTGCAGTGATCTCTGAAATTCCTTCTAAATCTCTACCTAAAATCTCTTCACAAATTACTGTAAGAAATACACAAAGGCAGTAAATCAAGCCAAAGAAAAAGGACTGAAAACAGAAACAAGCCAGAAGCTCTGAAGATACAGCTTAACATTATTCACTAAAAAACCCCAAAAACTTAACCATTACAAAATTGCACATTTTTTCCTCCAAATTGGTTGTTGCTGTTTTTTTCTTTAAGCTTTAATAAAATAAAACTGGTCTTCCATGTGTTGCTGATTATCACTGTAGCCATGGAAAATTCAGTAGTTCAGCATAATCTGCTTTCATCTGAATTCACTGTACATTTCCAGGTTCTTCAGCTACTTTTGATTTCAGCATTCACACTGCTTTCAAAACATTAAAATGCATCAAAGCCCAGAACTACAAACCTGTTAAAATGACACTAGAGATCATTTCCTATTCATTGGAAACCTCCAAAGCCTTTATTAGCAATCTTTGTTCCTTAACAAGAAAGCAAGAGCAGGCTGGTAATTCTGCCTGTCACTTTGCTGCAGTCATTTATGCACCAGCTCGGATGGAGTTCACCCAAGCAATCAAGCAGAAGAGTACAAGTACTAGAATGGCAAAAAGACTATCTACAAATGCACAAAAAATAAACCCGTGCCTGGAATTGTTTCTCTGAGATCCTGAAAAAGTTTGACATCCTGAAAAAGCCTAACATCCTGAAAAAGCCTATTGTTTCAAGAAAACCCAGCCCTTGATTCATTCCTCTTTTTCCAAAAAGGGCTTCCAAAAGCTACAGCTGCTGGACGAAGAGGTGACATCAGGAACACAGATAAAAGGTCAGGAGGTTCATCTGTGCTTGAGGATGGAGACAGATGTACAGCCTATTATGTTTTGACCACAAGGTCATCCTTGTTCCATATGAACTAAGAATCCCACTTCTCCATCATGAAAATTATTCTATTTATCTTTTTGCAACCTCAGACAGTTCAGTCTCTGAAGCTACTGCCAGCAACTATCCATTGCACATTACACCAGCAGAATCACTCACCCTTCAGTTCCACCATGAACTTGTTTTCAGATAAATGTATTTCCTGTACATTCCTTCTCATAATGCTGATGATTGCATTATATTATGTATTTCTACTAATCTATTTAGCAGTCACGAATAAATAAGATGCAAGTACACAATCTATTAACTAAAAAGGATGCTTATTAGGGCAAATAACAAAATTTTTAACTAACTTGACTACAGTAACTGGAGCTGCAAACAACATGGCTTGAAAAAAAAAAAAAAAGAAAGAAAAACCCTAGCACCCTCCTCCTTTAAAAGCATGATTAATTAGAAGTTTTTGTAGTCATTGATAAAGAACAGATTATTATAAAATTTCCCTCTACTAAAAATGCCAGCAATTGTTTAAAATCACTCTTTAAAACACTTCTAACCATATAAATAATGGCCTGCCCATCATGTTATCTCCTGCCTAACTTCCAATTTGATGTCAGCAGCATATTCTAATCAGCTGCACCACATATTTCTTGAAATATAAGTGCTGTACTTCACCATATTTTCCATGAGCCCAGATTTCCAGTTAAAGTGATGAATAAAACTGAGGTAATCAAAATCACATCTAACTTTGGAGTGCAGAATTTGGATGCAGTATGGAAAAACCTACATTTAAATATGTTAAAATACATAAATATTTAAGATGTTTAAATGTATAAAATAACAGAAATAACACTTCAATTCTAATTCCTGTATCAGGACTCTTAATGGAACATTCTAGCTTTGAAAGCAGAACAGGAATTTTTCTGAATGTTTTCTACTGGAACTCTATGTACATTCTTCTAGGGACTAAGGTCATAATAGTTCATCATTTGTAAAATCTGTGATGATGAGATATTATCAAAAACTGAAGTTTTCTCATCAACTTCAATAACAAGAAAAAAATGTAAGAGGTAAATAGCCTCAGCCTCTACTGTGTCTCCTGACAAGCCCAACGAGAAGTGTTTGAAAACTCCTCCCCTCCCCCCAAATCCAGGAGAAAAACAAACCCTGTCCTGCCACATAACTGGCTGTCCTGTACAAAAGAGGCTGGATTCACACTCGGGAGAGACATTAAGCAGCCACTTTGAGCAGGGCTTGAACCCAGGTGACCTCTGAAGGTCTTCAAAGCTGAGTTATTCTGTGATGCTGCAATTACTCTTGACCTGAGCATATGGTAGGTCAGCAACATTAAAATCAGTTTTCGTATCAATGAGTCCAAAAACTTTTGTTCTTGCAAAGATAAACACAGTCCTTGAATAAGAAATTTCTTTCCTGCAAAAAGTATGAAGTAAAGCAGTAGAAACCAAGTGTTGACAGGAACTTGCTATCTGCAGATTTTGAAAGACTTACTTCAGTAAGCCTGGTGAAGTGAATTGCCTATTGCAATCTGCTGCTATAACTACTCATTTTCCAAGTTCCTGAGTGAGAAATTTGTTCTGTGCACAAATGTGTATTAATTAGCCATTTCTCCCACAGGATTAGTTAGGACCTTCACATTGCAAACAACTGTTCCCCAAAGCTGTATCCTTTATCAAGACCTTAGGGCTTCTCCCATTGAAGAGGATGTGATGCAAAGGGCCACAGAAGACAGAAAAAATTTCTTCTGAAGGATTTTTTCAACTACTTCATCAGTAAATTAGTTTAGTCATGGAAGAACTTTTATTTCTTTAATCTCTAAAATCTAGTTAATGTAAAGTTTAAAAGACATCAAGGCAACTGCAGAAACTTGATTTAGAAGCTGCCAGCATGTGAATTCATTACAAAATTTAACATTTCTATCACAGATGACCACAAATTCAGGAAAACAATAGCTCTTAATTTCTGATCTATTTATCTAGCCATAAATTCCACTCAGTGGATGTTGTTATATCCTCTGCCTTATGAATCAGTTTGCAGAAGCTTTCAATGCTAATTGCAAGTTATCTCAGAAGGAACTATATTTAAAAATAAACATAACATAATTTAAGACATCCAAGAAAAAACTCCAAACTATTGTAGTTTGAAGAGACAAAGATAAGCAATAAACACTTGTGTTTGCACATAGCACCTCAGTTTTGCGTCAGTCAGGAAAAACATCACCTTATCAGTGTCTGTGAGATATTCAAATGTCATGTACGACCATAATAAAATAAACATATTATGTCGCTTTGGATAGTGTAAAAAATCTTGAGCATAAAACAGCATGACTTGGAACATGACTCAGAGTGACTGTGATTAAACCTGTTTCTCTTAAACTGGGAAACATTTAGTATTTCTGTGCCTAGAAAACCAGAATATACACACATACATACACACACTCACACACAGTGGCAGGCTCAGGTTCTGGCACTGAAAGGGTATGAAGGACAAGAACAAAAGCTTCTATGAATAAATCAGCAACTAAAGAAGTAAATGGGGGCACACTGTCTTGGTAGAGCAGATCTGGGGACAGAAGATGGGCACTTCATGCCTTTTTTGCTGTTGTCCCCTGGGACATACAGAGCTGCCCCTCAGCCATCCTCACGGGATCCATCTGTGGGTGTGAAGGAGCCAGTCAAAACCATCACCAGGCTGCTCTCTACCTCCTCTGAGAGGTCACAACAACACTGAGTGAGACTGAGGCAGTCTCAAATGGAAAAGGACAAGTTTTCTGCTCATATTCAACAAGAAAGACCTACAGAAAAACAGGCCAAAACTGCAATTAAGTATAGGCCCCTGGACATCATTACCAATTAAATGGAGAATAAAATAACTGAGTACATTGATCTGAAGTAAATTGTACATAATCAACTTGTCCTCTCATAACAAGACGACTGTTTTGGTGCCCAAGCAGTGAGTAGTGCTGTTTATCCAAACTTCAGCAAGGTATTCAACACAGATTCCTGCAGTAATTGTATGGGTCACTTGGGTATGCAAACAATCAGTTAGGTGGAAACCTGGCTGGACCGTCCGGCTCAAGGTATCATTGCCATCAGCAGAATCAAGTCCAACTTGGCACCTGGTGACCACTGGCATTCCCCAGGGACTAATAATGGGAGCGATACTGGGACCAATACTGCTTGTTTTTACTAGTGACCCAAAAGCTAGGACACAGTGTACCTTCAGCAGCCTCATGGATAACACAACCAGGGCAGTGGCTGATACACTCGAGAGCAGAGCTGCTACTCAGAGGGACCCAGAAAGGCTGGGGAAAATGAGCTGAGAGGAGCCTCATGAGTTCAGTGACACACACAGGCTCCCACAAGTGGGATGGAATACCACCAGACACCAGGAGAGGCTGGCACTTGCTGGCTAGACAATAATTTTAAGGAAAAGGATCCAAGGGTCCTGCTGAACAAAAAGCTGGTTACGGGTCAGCAGTGGAACCTGTGGCAGAGCAGTATAACAAGAGGCAACAGACACAGGTTGCCATATGGGAAACTGAAATTGGCTATATAGAAACATTTTCTCCACCATTGTCAAATGTTGGAGCAGGTTGCCCAGAGAGAAGATGGCATTTAGATATTTTCCAAACTAAATTCTTAAACTCTAATTGAACCTGATAATGAGTACATCAGCAGTTTGGATTAGAAGACCTCCACAGGTACCTTGCATCCTAAATTATCTTATGATGGGTATTTGTATTCAATTGTGGAAATAGCTTCAACCAGACCTCAATTACTGACAGGGTGCCATGTACATCTCCAGAAATACCACAAATTATTTGGCTAGACATTGCTGTTAGAAGAGCTGACAGCATATTTTGTGAAACAATATTTCATCATGAATTGTATTATTACAGTGTAATCGATCATGGACCGGGGCCTGTCTGTGGAAGATCATGACTCTGTTTTGTTTTGTATTGCAGTCAAATCTAAGATAAGAGACGCCTGATGGATAAGCACAAATTGAAATAAGCAGACAACATCAGACAGTATCACAGGCATTCAACTGGAACCCGGTCTCCTACGTATGTGGTGACTCAGACTTCCTGGCTAGCTGGATCCCCATTAACAGGAAGATGGAAGGCAAATGGAGCCAGCATGGAAGACACTTGAAACAGAAGGGAAGGGCTTATTCACAGCATAGAACTTATTGCCACGGGATGTTTCTGCTGCCAAGGAGTTTACATTGGGCTGAAGGCTATTTGATTCAAGGCAGATAAAGCTGTCAAGGGCTGTGAGACAGAAAACCACCACATCTACCTCAGAGATTCCCCGAGTTGCCCCATCTCCCCAAGCTGGGAGAGTGGAATTGAACAGGCAGAGTCCTTCTGCACTCTGTCCCAGCCACTTCTGAGCTACTGACTACTGCTGGGAACAGCATAGTTAGGCTAGAAAAACTCCTAATTCAATCTAGTGATCCACTTTCATGTTATTACTTTTGCTTACACGAGCTGCTTTAATGTCTATGAATAGCTGCATGGAAGTAAGTGAGTTTCTTTCAGTCTAAGTATGACATGCTCTCAACAAAAGAGAACATCATGCTAAATTCAGAAGTATACATGAAAAAAGAGAAGAGCTTCAACAACAGAGACTAAGATAAACCATTCTGAAACCACCAGTATATTGCATCTTGCCTGTCATCCTCCCAACCTGCAAGAGGAGCCTTGAAATTTGGGGCTGACAGAGTAATTTGTTGATGAATTGGTGATTGGTCAAAGATTGGACTCTGACGATCTTGGAGGTCTTTTCCAATCTAAATAATTCTGTGAAATGTGAGAAAACAGAGGCTGGATTCAAATGCCAGCTCTGGCAACAGCCAAGTGCTATTGCTACATAGTAGGCTATGAGCCTGCAGAAAACATCTGAAAGGACTTAGTATCAGCCCTGTGCAATAAATTTTTTCCATAATCTTTGAAATACACAACAAAAAAATATTTACCTTTTAACAATGTTTTAAAGTCATACTGCTTCTATATTAAGCCAAGTTTTACATCTTGGGAGTGCCAGTACAACTGCATACATATACAGACATATTAGAAGTGATGTTTGGAAAAAAAAATCAAAACTTAGAGGATAAAACAGCACAAGGGTTGACTGCTCAACCTTTTTCCACTTCCTATTCAACATGACAATCCAGCCTGGAATGGGTGGCTGTGAAATACCCTGTGCACTCGTTCCTAGATGCAATTTCACCTCTTGCTCAGTGAAAACAAAACCAACAGAATTCAGTGTTTAAAATTTCCCTTGGGTAGCTTAAAAACTACTTTCAGGTACATTCAATGTTCTAGGAACTTGACTTTCATTACTGCACAGACAATGTAAAAACCACTCACACTGCAGTTTCTGAAATACCATGACTGATTATCAATTTTACAGCTGGTTAAACCTCATTCTAGTCAAAAAAGGCCATTTGTTTGGGTAATACTTTAGATGGTAACTCTGAAATAAAGTGGGACACATGGTCTGGAATTTGCATAACAAGTTCCCAGAACATTCCTCTTCCCAATGTTCTAGCTGTAGGTGCAAACCAAACAATTGGGTGTGCTTATGTATTCAAGATCTTTTTGTTTGCATTTGTGAAAAGGAATCACATCAAATTGGCAAGGGAAACTGCAGTCCTTTTAGAAGAGACTTAAAATCATAATGAAGTTCCTTAGACTTTCATTGCTAAAACTGAAAATAATTTCAAGTTATAATCATACTTCAAATACAAGATTTATCTTTAATAATAGTGTCTTTTTTCCCAGACATCTCAATTCTCAGTATCTGAATTTTGAATTTAGTATTATTTGCACAATTTCACCAACCTAGGAAATTATTATTTTCAAATCCAATTCAAAAAAGGACTTATCTCTACTAACACAAGTACTATTGCAAAATTCTGAAATTAGAGCAAATATACTTTTTCACAGTAAAGATGTTATTCCTGAGCTATTGTAAACCCACTCTTCTGTTCATTACAGATGAAGTAAAAGCAAAGATTTTGCTCTACATATGCACACTTGTCCTTCTATCCACAAGTAATGTGATTTTCATATGGACATACAAGTCTCCAAGCTCTCCAGAAAAAAATCTCATCCAAACCCTTCATTTTGAAGTTGATATGCACATTTACCATCTTTTACTCTTCAAGAGAATTCCTGGTTCCTTACTTCCTGTATACAAATCAAGATGGAGGTACACAGGTGAGAGAAGATCCCACTTTAATTTTCATCACTTAGAGGTGCAATGACCCATCATGCATCTTATCTTCTAACACTTATTTCTAAATTTTAACATCACCCTATACTACACACTATACAATTCTATATTTAACCCATCTCTTCACTCAGAATGCCATCACTGTCAGTGGAAATACTTTAGTTACATACCAAAATAGAACTCCTAGAAGCAGTAATCCTTTATGCTGACTCATTGATCTGAAAATACAATTTCAGTTCTTCGAAAGCATACACCTAACTAACTTCATTATGTGCTCAAATCATCCATGTTTACATGTACTTTTCAGAAACACTGAATTATAGTCACCACAACAACAATTACTTGTGAAAATTCATTAATGTGTAGCTAATCCCTACTATTCTGTTTGATCCCACAGTAACTTTAATACATCTGAATAACAAACTTGTCATGGAAACCTGTTTGAAAAGTACATATGATTGTATTTGCCTAATAGCAGCAATGTAAAACTTCTTCTACAAAGGACAGGCAAAGAAGCCTTAGACAGGCCAAGAAATACTGTGGTTATTAAATTAGAAGATATTTAAGACCTATTATTAATTATCAAATATTGATTAAAGTTTGGCATGAAAACAAGATGACATTTGCTTATGAAAAGGATTTGGAAGAATGAAAATCCAGACAGGTTTCTACAGTAAATCATGATACCAAAAATCCAAGTTAGTGTTAAAATGACCAGAAGAAACAGGCCAGAGTTATAGCAGACATAATGCAGACAAGGAATATGGTCAATAGTAAAAAAGATGAAAGGACAGAAAAGGCTTATAGAGGGAAATGTCAAAGATTATTCCAAACACATTTTGAAAGGAATTCCAAATATCATCACTTAGACTTGGGCAAAAGGAAGAAAGGAGCAGTTGAAATTATTATGGCTTCTTCAGTCTGAACAGCTTAATTCCAACTGCAAACCAATGTTTCTGAACTGATGTTAATTCCCAATACTACTAAAATATATGATAAATTAGGTATTATTTTTAAAAGAAAACAAATTAATTAAATGCAAATTTAACTCCCTAGCTGCTCCACTGATTGATAATGTTAGAGAAACTGAAGGCAATTATTAAAAATACTATCTTTCCTGTAAAAGCCTAAAATCCTACTAACACAAAATAGAATTCTAGAGCTAGTGTCAAAATTCTAGAACTAGTTCTAGAATTTTGCAATCTTTGTTCAAAAATTTCTTAGGTAAGAGGACCACGTTGGGTTTATTTGCAGGTACTCCTAACATGCATATGTAAAAAATAGCCCATGATGCATCATAAATTGAATCAGATTTGATGACCTCTTATCTGATTCCTTCCCAATACCAACAAGTGAAAGAACCACGTGCCTTGAAGTTGCTTGTTGAGCCAGCAAAATAGATTACTTTCAGATCATCACCAGTACACATACACCAACACAGAATATGATTCATGATTTCTAAATTGTTTCCAAAATTTCCCATATTACATCCATGTGAATAATGTGGGGGAAAATAATCTGAAAATGGAAGTTTATTGCTTTTTTAATGTTAGGTTAGTGGTTGGACTTGATGACCTTAAGGGTCTTTCCATCTTTAATGATCCTATGAAAAGCAATTCCAGTAGGCTTACAAAGCAAGAGTGAGGGATGCCAGCAGCTCCAAGGTGACAGCACAGACAAATGGGAAGCCTTTCAGGTAGACAGCTCAGGCTGAGTAGGGCACAGATCAAACAACAACAACAAAAAAGGTACAGGTGAAAGAAAAAACACCTCAACTCCAAGAGTATAGTCTTGTGCCAAGAAGACAGCCCTGATTTCAGAATTACAAGTGCCCTGAGTTCCCAAAGATATTCTACAGCAAGCCAATGAAGTCTTCCCTGTGCAGACACCCAGAACAGTGGTTGAGCATCATGCAGACCACAGAGCTGTATTTATGGCTATGGCTGTCTCTGAGCAATACCAGCAGTGAAGACTGTTCCCAGAGTTGATCTACCTTAACCCTGTACTGCAAACCAAAAGGTGGATGATCTCAACAACTGTAACTTGCACTTTCCATTGCAACTTGAAATGCAGACACACTTCTAGGAGGAAACTTCTGGTGCACCACGACACCAGATTAGTGATGCAATTCCTTCCTCCTCCCGCTTATGAATTTTCCCTCTATACCAATGTCACAGCTCATATCTCATCCACTCTGCAAACACAACAGTCAGCTAAGCAACTAACATGCTTTGTTGGGAAACAGGATCAGTTTAATAAAAATGCTGCTTTATCACCCCTTTGCTAGGCACCCTGGGCCATGCAGCCCATGGTGCAGTGCTGAGAGCAGAGCAGCAGTGGTGGCCAGGGCAGGACACAGCCACTCTGGTCCTGTCCTCCACACTTACAGCTATGGCTGGGAGCAGGGGCTTTATGTCCCTCTACACATTCAGAATTGCCCCCCTATGCCAAGAAGCCTTCAGAGATGCTTCCCTACCAGTATTTGCTGGCTCTTTCCTGCTACATCATGGCAATTTCTCTTTGCCTCAAAATTATAAAGGGGAAGAAAAAAATCCACATCCCCAAGACAGCACCACAGACATTTTCAAAACTACCGACTGTTCCTCAGCTCCATATGAAAGCCAATGCAGCCCTCAGAGCAACAGCCTTATCCTTATCTCAGACATGGAATTCTATTCGAGCTGCACAAACATTACCCTTCTTCACCAAAATGTAGTTTATCAGAACTCAGGGTTATCTGTTAGGATGTACTGTTTTGCAGATCAATTTTACATTTACAGTTGAGATATTCAATTAACAAGAAAGCTAATGAAAATATTAACTCACTCCCTTTGTCAAGCAGTACTTTAAATATGAAACCTCTTAACAGCACAATTTTAAATTTTCTATATTTGAAAACCATGCAAGGAAAAAACTGACTATGGGAAAATTACCAGTAAGTAGAAATCATTCTGACCTGACATTTCCAAAAGTCTCCCAAGTTCTGAAGCCATGTATAAATTTGCAACCATGCTTTGCTATATATTGATTTCAACCCCCTCAGTTACCTCAATTAAGAGTGTATGTGCAAAGTTTACAGTATGACATTTTCATCTTCTAAAATGTTTATGAAATTATCATCATACTTTATTTTTAAAATCTTCCACTCACCACAGGAAGTAGCTGAATGAAAGCAGAATAGGGCACCTGCCCACCCCTAGGAACAGCTGCTCAAATACTATCCTCTAGTAAGTACATTATTAGATGGGAAGTTATTTAATTTCCTGATCAGCCTCAGATTTAAGGTGGTACATAACACAAAACCATCTGCATGAGCTACCATGTGAATGCTTCTATGAATAGCATGAATTATTAACATCATTCAGACCTGATTTTATCCAAACAATGCATATGTCAAACTTAAAACTCCAAGAGTGATACCATACTTTGCTAAACTGACATTTACAACAGAAAACACTAAAGCAAGATTCAGTGTAGCTGTGACAAAGTAAATCACGACACTCTATGAAAACTCACTTTCTGACTGTGTAACTATGGCATGCTGTAATTATGAACATTCTTCTAACCACTCATAATCTTAGAAAACCAACTCTCTCCTATTAAATTTTCTCACAAAGACAAAAATGAGGATGCATTCAGAGACCTTCATCAACCCCTCCAAAAGTCATATGACACAGCTGCCTTCCAGCTGCACAACCTTCCTGCTGATATGCCATGTTTCACTAAAAGATCTAGGTCCTTCCCTGGCCAGAAATGGACTGAATGCCATTTTAAAGCATGACAGAAGATCCAAGATCCATGGAAATTCATGCTGTGATTTTTTTGGGCAGCTCAGAGGAACGTGAAGTACTGTCCCTGTAGGTGCAGAAGTAAGCCATTCTGCACAGCAGGCAGGAAAACAAGGTAAGTGCTTTCACAACTTCTACTTCCAAACCAAACTGCATCAACTCTATGGTAGAGAAATAAGGAGGAAAACTAAAAGCTTATTTCTTTGTGCTGCAATACAGCACTTCAGTAAAGATCCATTTTGTTTCTACTGAAGTCAGCAGAAACTGTCTTATTTTAATTTTAAAGCCTTTTAAAAGGTGGTGCTTTAGCTGACAGTAATAAAATATCAGAAGTAAATTTTTAACAAAGCTCTGGTCCTGTGTTCGTCTTATCTCCTGATCTTTTATTCTTTGGATTTCTTTCCTTGCTATAGCTCCATATCAGCAGGCAAAATTTCATTTTATCAAAACTGATCATGTATTATTTTCATGATTTGTCATTAACTGCTCTCAATATGAGATGTTTGACCACAGTCATAGCTCTCCTTTAGAGTTGCAATGCCTTACTCAGGCAGAACATTTGCAGCTCTTTAAACTCCTCTTATCTACACAGTTCAGGTTGCCATGTCATTTTTTCATACAAATAATATCTTTTTCTTCATTACATGTGAAGAGATCTTCAACAGTGTTTGCTGTTCTTCTCACCAGATTGCACACTAAAAAACTTTTCAAACCTTCAGATTGAAAACACCACAAACTTTTCAACATTATGAACTTTTCTCCAGCAAAGCCAAGGTTTTAAATAATACTTTTCAGAATCCTTCTCTTTAGAGTACAACTGTCCAGCTATTCATATTTCCTCTAGATGCACCTACCAGCCTTGGGAGGAGATCAGGAGTTTTTCTCTGACCTTAGTGCCTTCTTTACATTGCTCTCTGAAAGTCTGTTGGTTTTCAGTCTACTCAATGTCAAAAAACAATACTCTGGTTCTACTTCACAGCTAAACTACAGCACTCCATCAACAAAAGCAGAGAAATTCCAAATAACTACTATCACTAACCATTTAGAAAGAAGCTCTGTAGATGTGTTGTATGAAATGATACTGTCTCAGCATCTTCTGTGAAAGTATTACATTTACTGAACAATTTGAGTTGTAACTCTGTTATAAACGTTTAACCTCCATAAGCTGCAAAGAGAGTTTTTGAGCGAGCATGACTGCAGAGTGGAATTCGACAGAAGTAGACAAGACAACTAAAAACTCTGTCAGTAAACTAGCAAATGTTTGATAGTTTGAAATATTATTTAACAGCACTTCAAAAACTTGACTGGGGAGCAGAAGAGGATCTAGCCTAGCAGCATCTCCTAAGGTGGCACACACCACTGCATAAACAACATTTCATCAACAGAGCACCTGGGTGGCCATAAGAAGTTGGAGCTTGACATTCATAGTATTTATTTTATGTAATTCTTGGAATGCACTTTATAGCTTAACACAGAAATCTGTCCAATCTTTTAGTTTTAGCTCTGTGATGTCATTTCATCTTTTTAACAAGATAACAACTTTCAGACAATTAAGCCCTTCATTAAAATGGTTAAGTAAATGAGAACATTAATACATTCCTTACACGACATTAGCAATAATGCACCTACTAGATTTATAAATAAACTCTAGGCATTCTATGCCTCCTACATTGCCTATCTCCATGTCTCAACATCTCAAAATATCTGGCTTACAAAAAACAAATTGTGACAGTTATTCCAAACACTAACTATATGGACTGTATAAAAGTATTTTATGATAACACTTCTAAAAAATAAAATTAGTAAGTCTGAAACTCATGCCTAAACCTATTAGATTTAATTAAAATCATTAAAACAGGATTGTCTTAAAGGCAAAATGAGAAAAAGCCTAGTTGTAGTGAATGACCCTTGGAATACAGGATGAAGTAGTCATTTGCTACATCTTCTGCTACATTTGCTAACACAGTCTGAAGAACTTTCACAAATAACAAGTGTTGAAATGTTGAAACTGTAAAATATGTTGATAATTGCTCTTTTTCAATTCACTGAAGAAAAGCAATCAAAAATAGCTCTATGGGAAGGGGTTTTGAGTTGGAATTACTGAACGGCTTGTACATTTCATTAAGAGTGACAAATACTGATAATTTTTATATAAAATAATTATCATTAAATGGCATTCAAATATACATGCTGTATCAAGGACAAATGTGAAAGAACCTTTTGAAGCTTGTTTCTTTTCATTTGCCTCAGACTGCAAAAGACAGCCATTACGTTGTTGACCCTATTAAGAAGCAGTTGAATAAAAACCACAGAAAAATTGGGAGCTCAAGCCTATTCTATTGATGGCATCCACAGCAGTCAAGATGGATGTCTCAAGAACTTACTCCACCCAACTCTTCCCAAAACAAAGTGGAAAGCAGGTTAACACTAACATTTGCTTCCAAAGCTGTGTGTTGCAGGCACCTAACAATGAGTAAGTAAATTACAGCAACCCACAGCAATTTTCAGAGCTGCAGATTAACCAGTCAAGCAGCATATGTTTGCATACAGAAGTGATCTATTCAAGGTCTGAGGATGAAGTTCCAGGACAGTCTAAACCAGTCTCCCTATTCCCTAAACAAAAATCCCCACCCCTCCTTTGCCTCAGCAGTTATGTCTTTCTGACCCTGAGCAAGCCAGTTGAGGGAGCTAAACTGGACAGGTATTCTGCTGTTTTCATTTTTGGCCATTCAGCTCCTTAAACCTGCTCACTGCAGGATCATAGATGTAAAATAATCAGTGAAAAGGCAGCAGAAAAAATATAGCAACCAAGGCAGACTGACCCAAGCATGGAGAATTACTCCTAAGAAAATGTCATTTCATTCAAACCTGAAAAACAGAGAGGGGGAAAAACACAAACAAAACAGCAAAAAGCTGTAAAGAACTTGCTTCTTTTATTCTACCAATACACCTTCATTTAAAAAGAAGCTGTATCGAATCTTTAGAACTGACTGTTTCTTGGCATACAAAACAGTGTAATAAGAATAGAAAATGCTTCCATAATTCTGTAAGAAAAATACGCTAAGGATACTACCAATAGCAATTAGTTTACCCACAGAAAATGTTTTTGTTTCACTAAGTCATGGTTCACATCCAAATGGACAGACAGATGTCTCAAGAACAAAACACTCCCTACATATTTTAGAGTAATCCAATAAGTTCATTTTTTACTTCCTGCCAAACATAAAAAGAAAGTCAAAATGTCAAAACAGTGAATATTTATATAACTACATAAAATCCCTTCACATATGCAAATAGCACCTTCTTTTGCTTAGGAAATAGAGCCGTAAATCTAGAGAGTGAAAAGGTGGAAGCTAATTTTTAAGAAAATCATATTGACATATGGCACATGGGTCCCCTTCAGCTGTAAACACACAGAGCTATATCAGTAAGGATGTATTTTGGGAAAAGACAAATCACAAACTATTGTCCTCCACAGAGAAACAGTAACATCACTTCACCTCTTCAAGTAATTTTCCTTTCTCATTCTATTTAAGACAATGGTCATGACCTCGCTCATAAAAGTGCTGTTTGGATTTATATCAAGTAGTTTGAAAGAATGTTTATCCCGAGTTTCATGTATCCGTACTGTCAACTTGAAAATCTCTTTCCTCCCTACCCCTAAAAAAAACCCAACAAACCACCGTGCAAAAATCTGAACAACGTTTTTCCTCCTCAACTTCCTATCCCATACTGCAGATAAGCCTTACTTATTCAACTTATCTTAAATCTTGCTGGAGTGCTGCCATACAGTTTTATGGACATGAAGATTTCTGGAGCCTAGTCCTGCTGTACCAAACACTGCAGTGTTACTCCACAGCCAGACCAGCTGCCTCAAAATATTTGCCTTTGACTCCTGTAAAAGATTAAGACTTTGCAAATCAATCTCAACATTTTTGAAGAACATCAACTGGCCCTTACAGTGTTACCACACCAGTGAAATCTCTCACCTGAAGACTGTGGTGCAAACTTACATTACTCTTGAGGAAAGATTTGCAAAACAGAAATTAGCTTCATCATCTTTGTTCAGAAGTCTAAGCTTTTGCGAAACTGGTCCAAAATTAGGCAATGAAATCCCACAGAATTAAGGACCACATACAAGCTCACCATCTTTTCCAGGACAACCTGCCTCTTTCCTAGTCAAATGCTACATTCTTCCTACAGGATTTATCTCCAAATACCACAGCTGAGGAAGCTGGCATAAAAAATTAGGGAAAAGCGACTATAATTCCCCAAACTCTAAACACAAAGAGAGCTTGCAGCTCAGGGGCCATCCAGGGCTGCAGATCTGAGACAGACAGAAGTTTTCTTCACTTACATCAAACTCATTTTTAAATGCATTTCATGACACTGAAGTGTGCTTTTTCAACATCTTAAATTTCTTGAAGAAAGTTTCTCCTACAAACAGTAAAGACATTAGCAGTTACCACAATCACTTACAAAATTAGTGCTTAGGAAATATCACAATTTATCCCAATATTTCGATATGCATTTATTCTTTTTAAGATTACCTGTGTGTATAAAATCAAAGTAAATTCCACTAAATGCTTGGCAAAATGAGACAAACATGAGAAAATATCTGGCCAATATCACCTGATTAAACTTAATGAAACACTCGGGGAAAGAAAAGACAGGTAGCATGTATCTCTCCTCACTAAAAATATTAAAAAATACTTACTATTATTTCCAGTGTTACGTATTCATGTTTGTCAAAAAAGTTGAAAACTCAGAAAATAAACACTTAGATAATCATAGCAGAAATTAAGAGTAACACATTTACACATTTTCATAACTACTCAAGTAAGGCACATGAAACAAAACTGGCCAAAACTCACTTTCAGTAAAGAATTATTGCCTTGCAATTACAGACACCCACACATAAATATATATATATATATATATATGTATATGCAACAAGAAACATTGTAGACTACAACCAATAATCTCAAAGAAAAGCTGACAGCATCATGGAAAATATTCAGTGTTTTTCAGACATTGAAAAGTGTTATTAGAAAAACAATAAAAAAGTTCTATCAACCTTTAATATTTAAAGAAAGGATAAATCAGTAATTTTAATTCTGTGATTTTCATCACAGTGGCATGGTTGCAAATATTGCAGTTATGCTCCAAGTTTCACCTGGATATTCTAGTGAACTGAAAAAAAAAACATCTGGAGTCTAAAAAAAATAAAATCATCACTGGAGCTGGGACATCTGCCCTTTCCTCTTCCTCCAATTATTCCTCCATAAAGCATACAAAACTCACTCCAAAAACACAATGAAATACCTGAGAAAAAAAGGGGCAGAATTCCATGGAAATGAGTTAAATGTATTACTGAATGCATTACTAAATTTCACATAAAGTAAACTGTTAGGCTTCAAAGCAGTAATGACTAAGCTCACAGAATTACATGCTAACAGAACACACATTCAAACATTAGCTCTTAGATGTCAGGAATCCACTTAAACAGAACATATTTTTATTAGGAAAGAGACTTCGTTTGTTAGCCTCAGCTGAAATGGCTCCATGTTGCTCTAAGATGAGAAGAGAGATTAGAATGAAGTGGGTACAACAAGTATCTTACATATCAAAGAGATGACAAGGAAAAATTACACAGTCCTGGCAACAACCACCCAATCCACAGCCCTGTGGACTGAAACAACCTTATGTCTAATTCTGGGCCTATAAGTAGTCCTACCCACTTAATTGTATTTACTGAAACGTTTTAAGCTAAACATGCATGTAAGGGCTTGCAAAACTGCACTCTAATAATATTTCTGAAAAACACTCCCACTACCCCAAAGTGTCTTTCAAAAGACTTCCAGGAATCCATCTCTCTAGGATCCATTTCATTTTCCTGATTTGTTAAGTAATAATTACTTTGTTAAGTAATTTAAAAATCCATGTCTGGCTATTTATTGTTTATCTAGGGGGGGAAGAACTCAAGACAGCTGAAGAAGCTTCCCACTATGACAGAGAAATCAGTATCTTTTTTTTTGTGAAGTGATGATATATTCACGTTTTGAAAACATCTGAACAAGTATAATACAGATTTTTGATCAGCTGTATTTGATTTTTGACAATAGTGTTGTCAAAAAAATGAAACTGTATGAAAATAACTGCCCAATGCTATTCCCTGGGACCCTCACTTCTCTGAAAATTGCTTTTAGCTTATCTGACCAGGAGATCCAGTACCTACAGAAATTTATCCTGTCATGATTTCTGCATTCAAATGGTAAAAAAATATTTTTTACAGCCCTCAATCTGCTTTGTTGCCAAAAGAGAGCTCTGAATTGCTTAATATCAGGTTAAAAATCGGAAACAAATTGAATATAAAACTGACTGTGGTGACACCACAAGCAGCTATTCTCTCCATAAATTGTATTTCACATAGTTTTCCAACATTTTCAAGCAAAAAATCAAGAATACCAATTCCAGTTACTGCAGTAAACTATTGGCCTGTTTCTTCATGTGAACCTTATGAAGTTCAACAAGGCCAAGTGCCAAGTCAAGGACATGGGCTGGGGTAATCCAGACAGGCTGGGAGATGAAGGAATTGAGAGCAGAACTTTGGGGTGTGGGTGAATGAGAGGCTGGACACGTACCACTGCAGCCCAGAAAGCCAAATGTGTCCTGGACATCCAACCACTGTGGGCAGCAGTGACAGAGGGGATTCTGCCCCTCTGCTCTGCACTGGTGAGAGCCCACCTGCAGAGCTGCATCCAGCTCTGGGATCCCAGCACAAGGACACAGAGATGTTGGAGCAAGTCCAGAGGGATGGAACACATTTCCCATAAGGAAAGACAGAGAATTAGTTTTGCTCAGCCTGGAAAAGAGGCTTCAGGGAGACCTTACTGCAACCGTTTCAAACTTAAAGGGGCTAATTGGAAAGACTAAGAGACCTTTTAGCAGCACCTGTAGTGACAGGACAAGGGGTAACATTTTTAAATTCAAAGATGGTAGATTTATAATGGACATAAGGAGAAATTCTTTACAGTGAGGATGTTGAGACACTGCTTGTCCAGAGAGGCTGTGGATGTTGTCTCTGGAAAAGTTCCAGGTCAGTTTGGATACAACTTGGATCAATCTGGTTTAGTGGACAATGTCCCTGCACACGGCAGGGGGATTGGAACTAAATTATTTTAAAAGTTCCTTACAAGTCAAACTGTTCTGTAATTCTGAAAGAATTCTGTAGTCAGTGCTAAAAACGATACATCGATAGTCAGCTATTTCCTTTTGTAAATGGTAAATGTAAATTTGTAAATGGTACCCATCATTAAAAATATTTCTTTTACCTATAAAATTAAACATTTATTTTCTTTGGAACCTTCAGAATAATTTTGTTTATTATAAATATACCCACCCCTCCATCAAACCTAGAACTAAAACCTTTTTTCTTTAAACAACATTGTCTCAATGCCAACACTACTGATGTACTTGATGATGTTGCCCTGATGTAAGAGTGTAATCAGAAAACTGCTTAAGTGTAAGGTCAAATTACTATTTGCATAATTTAATTCAGTCAGGTATGAAAGCAGGCTGCAATGGTATCTGTCTGCTTTGTGCTGATGTAACAGAACCTACAAATTGGAGATGGAGTAATAATAATATGGCACTAAGAACAACTTTTAGCTAATCACTGGCAGCTAACAACTGAAATTAGTAAATTCTGGCATTTCTTATGTTGATGGATTCCACTATTTCCAGAAGAAAATATGAGCCATTATTTATTTTTAAAACAAGCATGTTTACTCACAGATTCCTGCTTTTTCATAAAATAACAGATTAAAAGGAACAGATTAAAGCACAAAAAATCCATTTAAATTACCTAAATTCAAACACAGGCAAGTACTAATAGGAAATTACTTTCTACTAGCTTTTTTGGAAAATAAATTCTTTCCAGTTTCTACAATTTTCTGTATACAGACTAGCAATAAAATATTATGTTATCCCTGAATGTGATAGCAGGATTTATTTCATTCCTTTATTCTCATTCTCTTTTCTCCTAAGTTTATATTAGCATATTCTAGCTGAACTGAAGTTCTCTGCATTCTGAAAGAAGCTACAGCATTTGCAGAGCAGTACAAAATATTTTTTTCTTGGCCACACATTCTCTTTAAAATTTCATTACCAACACTGTGGTAGAAAATGCAGATGATGGTCTGCATTCAGAAAAAGTACACTGCATATTTTAATCAATAAACACATCATCCACCTGGAACCTAGCTCTTTGAAGAAAGGAGATATGCTGTGGATTTTTTAGTTTGCTTTGGAGAGGTTCAGGATTGCAGGTTGTTTGGAGTTTTTATGTTATTGTGATAGTTCATAGACTCATAGAATATGCTGAGTTGGAAGGAACCCACAAGGATCACTGAGTCCAACTTCAGGCCTTGCACAGGACACCCAAGAAAACACCACGTGCCTGAGAGGATTGTTCAAATGTTTCTTGAGCTCTGTCAGGCTGGTGCTGGGATCACTTCCCTGGGGAGCCTGTTCCAGTGCCCAGCCACCCTCTGAATGAAAAACTTCTTCCTGATACCCAACCTAAACCTCCCCTGACTCAGCTTCATGCTGTTTCCTCCAGTCCTTTCACTGGCTTTGAGAGTGAAAAGATCAGTGCCTGTCCCTCCTCTTCCCCTCCCAATGGAGCTGTAGCTGCAGTGGGGTCTCCCCTCAGTCTCCTCCAGGCTGAACAGACCCAGTGCCCTCAGCCCCTCCTCACTGGCTTCCCCTCAGGGCCCTGCACCATCTTTGTTGCCCTCCCTTGCACACACTTAACAGTTTAATATCATTCTTACACTGTGGCACCCAAAACTGCCCCAGCACTGGAGGTGAGGCTGCCCCAGAGCAGAGCAGGACAATCCCTCCCTTGCCTGGCTGTGATGCTGTCCCTGATGTCCCCAGGACAGGGTTGTCCCTCCTGGCTCCAGGGCTCTGCTGGCTCATGTTCAACTTGCCACTGACCAGAACCCCCAGGTCCCTTCCATGGCACAGCTCTGCAGCCCCTCATTCCTGCAGTCTAAACACACAACTGGGGTTGCACCATCCCAGGTGCAGAATCCAGCACTTGCCCTTGTTAAACTTGGTGATTATTCTGCAAATCTGCCAGGATTAGCTGACAAAATGATTCAGGCTACTTTTAATCTAGGTTAGGTACTCAAGGCAATTCACAACACACCAGCATAAATATTGTGTCACCACCAAGGTGGTGCCTCAGGGAAGTAGGTGGAGCTACTGTTTTAACTGATAGTGAAACTATTTGTGTTGGCCATTTGTTTTTGAATGGATTCATGTAAGTCTTAAAGGAGAAAGATAGGTTAAAAAGTTTCTGAGATCACTGAGGCTTAGTGTATCAGACTGAAAAATTCTCTGTTCTTCAGATTTCTGAGCATTTCTTGTTTTAATATTAAAAGCTGCTTGCTATCTTCATCTAACACTGCACAATTTTATTGGTTCATTTACAAATTCTTCCAAGACAGATGCATTTTTGTTAAATACATAAAAATTTGAGTGGTACTACCCTTAACAATGGAAGCCTTTAAGCAAATACAAAAATATACATACCTTAAAAAAGAAAAATCTAAATTTAGAGTATTAAAGAATAATCCAGAAAACCTTATTCTAATTATCAAGAACCACCAGAAGAATAGACCGTCTGTTCCTCTTCTAAATGCGTTAGTCTCAAGGCAGAAAAGTTACGTTGCTCCATTAATAATAATTATAGTACATATATCTGAGAACACATCTGTCCTCTGCTGTGCCCACCTTTTTCAAAATAAAAGGGCCACTCTGTCTGCTGTATCTTCCTTCAGAGCATTACAGACTACCTGAGAGCACTTAAGCTTGTCTTAATTACTGCTACATTTATATCCACATTACCAACCAGAGTTATCTGACCCAAGCATGGTACTAACCTATTTACTAAGTTTGTGTCTGCAAAATCTCATCTCTTTCTGCTTCTAGAAGTATTCAGGAACAGAGAGAGAATCCTACAGCATTTTTAGGCTTCCCTCATCCCCCATGGACATTCTGACATCTTTGTCTATGGCTGATAGAGATCTTCACAAAGGAACCCACATCCTCAGGAAGTTTGGTCTCAATCTGACAATGAAGTACCTAGTATCTTCAGAATGGCAGGACTATTTCACAGCCTTTGCAAGGTAGTTATTACAAGCAAAGGCTCCTGGGCACTGTAAAAAACTTTAACCAGATACAAAATATTCTTCCCAATTGATAATAGCCCTGCAAGGTAGTGGTATTATCTTCATATACGCAAGTAATGAAATCCTGCCTTTACACCTTGTCATTTAACAGAAGATATGCAGGACTGCCTTCAATTAAAACTTTACCAGAATTTGTTTACAAACTGATATTAAAAATATCGGCTGAGATTATAGTAGTAAAAAAGAAATTTTTAAATAGAAGAATATTTTTCAGTTTATTTAGCTTGTGTTTATTCCACCATAATCACTTTCTTCTTTTTGTGCAAATATATCTTTGGAATACAAAGAATTTTAAAAACCCACAACTGTTAAAAAAAATATGGCAAGAAATTCAGGGCTAAGTGAATATCCTCAATTAATTGAGAAAGCAAAGCAAAATATAAAATAGATTTCAAATTCCTCATGGTTTTATAAGTGGAAAACAGTTTTCCCACAGATTCAATGTTTCCTACATTTTCCTTCAGCTTTGGCAACAAGTGATTCTTACATGGAAAGGCAAGAAAATATTTGCCTAAGACCTGAGCAGATTAATCCCCACAAGAGACACCTGCATCAACTGCTCCCTCAAGGAATTACATTTTTTACATTTGAAGAAAAATTTCATGTATCAAAACCATTAGGGTCAGAAGTGTAGATCGTGGGGAAGAAAAAAAATTTGCATAGGTCTCTTATAAGAGCAGTTCTGCACACATCCTATATGAATATACACAGGTGGAGAGCACACAACCATGACCTAACCAGAAACAGGACAGCCACAATAGCATGGCACCACCCAACAGCAAGCAGAATCACTAGTAACTCTCTACTAAAGCAGAATTTAAATCTGGGGATACAAAGCCCTTGTAGCAACAACAACAGTTTAACAGGTTTACTGCACATTGAATAGGTAAGAGCATGACCCTGGTGTTTCTAGACAAAATTGGATCCCTAAATGATGTTAGTTTCTTATCATTCCTTATTAGCCTACATGGAAAATGTGCATACAACTAGCTACCTACACCTCACTGTCAAAGGGAGTTCAGACATACAAAAAAATAATTATTGAATACAGCGATATGCTCATTTACTCAAATGAAACATTTTCAGAAATCCTCAAATAAGCATTTTCAGAAATAACTCAGGAATAACATGAGATAATTGGTGCTGCTCTTGTTTTACTTGCTGCTGCAGATGTAGCCTTGGAAACCTATTGAGCACTGGCAAGGTTCATTTTAAGCCTAAATTGCTGAATATTTTGACTTAAATCACAGATTCACAGAAGGATACATGGAATATTCTGAGTTGAAAAGGTATTCTGTGAATCCATTTGTGAAACAATAGCAGCACCTGAACCTCTCTGTGAGGTCTCCAGTCCTCTCCTGTAACCACAGCAATGCTTTTGGACAATCTTGGACCAGGAACTTCCCACTAGGGACAGGGCACAATACCACACCAGCTACAGGAGACAACTCTGACACAGACTGAGTTACAGTTATTAGATACAAACTTACAGATGACAGCAATATTCTATCACAATAATGACTTTTTCATTACTTTTGTACATGCAAACAAACACAAAGAAGATAAAAATGTTATGCTTCTCTCACAATCCATATGTGCTTTCAGCATCAGTGACCCTATGATATTACAGCTTCAAGCTCTTCTGTTTCTGCCTCACTTCAATTTTAGAGAGCCCAACAGTGTTAAGATTTCACACATGAGAAAAAAAAAAAAAACAAGGAATAATGGCAGTAAAACCAATACAAACTCCACAATTCAGAAATTTAGTCTGTGTATAAACCCAAGAAAAGTTTCTGTGTACCAAGAAAGGAGTCCAATTACATGGCAGCCTCTTCTGATAAAACTCTAGAAAATAATCTTGAAATCAAAGTAGAACTAGAAAGCTGTATCTTGGAATAAAATGTATCTAAGACATTTCTTCAGTCATGCTTCCTGCATAGTCCAAAAAGGCAAAAGAGCCATTCCTCTCCCCTGTGACATCCAGCATCCATTTGATGTAACACACTGATAAATAGAAATAACTTCAGTGTACATTCACTTGGGTTTTGATTTAACAAAAAATCATTTGCATTGCAAGTATACTGCAATTTTTTTAATTTCCACCTGTCTGTAAGACACACTGCACATCTTCCCTCATAAATTTAGACAGTGTGATTTCAAAACATGAATACCATATCACCATATGAACTATCATCCAACCTATACCAAACATTATTTCAGCAATATGGCATAAGCAGAACAGTCCTTCTATGTAGAAAATGTAAATAAGCTCTGAAGCTGGGCTCAATGCTGTCTCTGATTTTCTGATTTAGTGAAGTCCTGCAGTAGAGAAATATAAGATAAATCCAGGAGCTTTTTAAATAATGAACAACGTCATACCTTACAAAACTGTTCAAGTTACATATTCTACTTTATATCTGTCAAAATTTGCCAAAGATGTTTTCACAGGTAGAGAGAGGACATTTGGGACTTCTGCTACTTGAGAAACACTGCAAGATACATGTGGGAACAAATACTGGTATTTCTTCTAAAAAATGAGAGCACTGAAATAGTTTATTTTGACACTTAAATTGCCTTTCTTCAGAAGCAGTCAACCATTAAAATAGATGAAATGATTCACACCTCATGGTGCTACTGTTTCAGGCTTCCACGCACATGAACCATTCTTCATCATACTGTCCATATTTAGAGGTTTTCTTCATAATCCTAGCAGAAATAATTTCTAAAACAAAGAACTAGTTAGATGTCTATGATTAAAAGGAATTAATTTTTTTTTTCAGCAGATATAGCTTATATTAGTGCATGTATTATTTACCTTTTAATACAATCTTAAAATATTCCTGACACAGAACACCACATGTATACAAAACAATGTTCAGGCTTCCTCATTTGCTCTTACATTCAGGTTTTACCAGCAAAATTCTGACAACAGAGTTGTCACTGGCAATAATGCCACATTTGCAGAATAAGACAAATCCCTCAGTTCTAGGAAGATGACGAATAATAAAGATGGAGAATAAGGAAAATAACTGAAAAATACAATAAAAAAGAAGCACATTCCATAAAATTAAACTAATACTGAAAAATGAATTTAAAGACAATTTTAAAAAATGGCTTTATAAAACTTAAGATTTAGTAATAGGATTTTTTTTTAAAATGCAGTTATATTCAAATTTCGCTATCAGATCTACACCTCAGTTCAGGTGCTTGTAATACCAGCATGGATGCAAGTCTTAAGTTTAGCAGAACTATTATTTTGTGTTCACAGACAAAAAAAAAAAAAGTAGAATAATATTAATAATAATGTAATTAATTATAGCAGCAGCTGCAATACAATAATAAACTGTCAGTACCTGCTTGCCAGATGAGTAATTCAATTAGTTGTTCTCAGTCATTTTTCATATAAAAGAACATAAAATAAAAGGCGGGGAGGGGGTATTTTATAATCCAGCTTTATACACCTAAAGAGGTCAATAAATTGAATAGGCCAAGAAATAAAAACTATGGCTTAATGTCTAAGTGGGCTAATTTTTACGGTTGGAGGAGGAGGTCCTGAGATGTTCCCTGAAGGAAACAGATTGTTCGTGCATACCCCTGGCATTGGAAAGGTTTTCATTACTCACTAAACCAAAAGTTTCCAATGTGGTATTATTTACTGCTCTTCTCCATTTTCCTAAACTATTGGAAGGAATAATTCTATTCCTAAATTGAGAGACTTCATGGTTATTTTATCACAAAAATTTAAAATTCCACAAAAAAATCCCTAATTCAGGAGTCAAACATAGTTATAAAATTGTGCAAGAAGGGGTACAATTAATATGAAGCAACCCTATAAGATCTTTTATCCATTTACTGAAGCTTGTTTCCAATGACTTTAGCTGCACATTCTAGAAGCCCATCATAATATACCCTTCCCTACACAGCAGATGCTGCTAAAAGTAGTTGACAAATAAAAATCTGTGTCCTAAAGATGAAACAAATGACAAGCTTTTCTCCCTAATTTTGCACTTAACATAATCAGCACTAAACTGAAAACAGAGACCAGAACAAACCAGTTTCAGATACCACAAGGAAAACCAGTTTAAAACTACTTTCTGTATGAAACAGAATAGTTTCATAGCATAGGCAAGCCAAATGTTTGTATACCCCTCAAACAAAACCTGTGCTATTACTATTTCTAGAGCATAACGTCTTTGAAAGTATGCACATATACAGTACTGTGAATTTATCAATGCAGCACTCTTCATTTCAAAAGAAAAATAAAGAGGGTCAATCAAGTTGTACAGTAGCAACAAACACAAGCATATTTCCAAATTCAGAGCTCATTCAATAAAAATAATGCACAAAGAACACCTGAAGATGCTTCTGTCTATATATTCCATACAAGTGTAAAACTATGCTGTTAAGAGAACTATGTTTGATATTTAATCAACAATTAAGCTACAGACTTTGGACGCCTACATGTAACAGCAGAGACATGGACAAAGAACAATGAAGTGCTACAGCCTTTAAATAGTAATCAAGATTTTAGTTAAACTTTAAATAGCAATTGCAAGAAAGTGTGGAGGCATTTTTCTTCCAGTTATTTATTTATTTGGTGACAGTAACAGTCAATATTATGTGTTTTGAGATTAAGAAAAAATAAGTGTATTTGCTAAAGCTTAGCTTTTCTCACAGTTTTTCAAGCCTACTTTCATGCCTGTATGTGACCTCCCTTTCATTTCCTCCTGAAGAAAAGTACAAGAAAATTCTTGTGTTTGGATGAGTCACCCAAACTTTATCTTGCTTTATGTAGGATCCTGCAATTCTGTACTTTAAATACAGACTAATAAAATTAGCACCCATGATTTAGAACAGCAAAAAGGCAATAGAGAATCACTTGATTACATGAATCCTCAAGGTTTAGAATTAAACACTTAGGCATAACTTATTTGTGATCATTTTTTTAATGGCATAAGTCTATTCTAAATATTATTCTTCAGTACATCTTAAAAATAAAGCTTCATCATCATCATCATCATCATCTCCATTTCATAGAGCTGAAATGAAGAAAGATTTGTCTGAAGTGAAAAAGTGATAGCAGTAGATTAGGGTTCAGACCCTCCTGCATATAATTTTTTCTATTATTCTCTGTACCATCTGAACAACACTATCCAAAAAAAAAGAAAAAAAAAAAAGAGAACTTACTACAGAATTAAAGTAACAATTCTCTGAACACTAACATCATAACTCATTAGTCTTCATCTGTGCACACAAAAACCACAAACTATGTGACTGGTTATTTTCGCAAAAGATTTGACTTAGGTAAGCCATTCTACATGAAATAAAATTAATGGAAGACAAGCATAATCAAAAACCCACTGTATGTGGCACCCAGATTATCTTCCTTCTCATGTCTATCACCTTCTCCACCCTACAACAAATGAAGCAGAACAGGAGGCATGTTTCACATGACAATGAAATCTGTGTCCAACCAACAACAAAACTCCATACTTCACAGACAAAAAAGCCCCTCTCTCAATAGCTTCAACAGAAGCAGACAGACACACAGAAAATGCTAAGACCATATCACATAAAGCACCTGTTACAGACTGAAACTATCCAACATAGTGAAATGTGGACAAAATTCACAATCTTCCAAATATTCCAACCCCTCTGCACATTAGGGGCACAATCACTGATTCAAGCATACAGTATTACAACTCTGTTAGCAGGCAGTGAATGCAATGCTGCCAATGAAGGATGCAGGTGATGCTCACCTGCACGCAGGCAGCTGGCTCGAGGCCAGGCACAGGGATGCTCTGCAGGCAGTGTGAGGCTGCTCCGACACTACACTGCTGCAGGAGCTCCACACGCACCAGGTGAGGCTGGGGAACTGAGCGCTACATTCAACCTCGTGTTTACACTGTGAAAAGCTCATTAAAACAGGTTTATTACTAGCCAAGTCTGCCAATATAAACACTGTATTCTTGTTCTTAACCAATGGGATGCACCAAGAAAAAAGGATTTCAAATAAATTTGTTACCAGAAACATTCGCTGCTTTTTAGTGTAACAGTTTAGAAGAAACCTTGGACACAATATAGCATTCTTTCCCCCATAACTCCCCATGCTTATGAATTATAAAAACATACAGACTTTTTTTTTTATATCTTTCATTATGTAAAATTCTACTACCAAATTTCAATCACTCTCATCTTTAAAATTCAAAGTCAGCTCCTCTGTGATACTGATACAATTCCAGTCATATTTTGTAGATCAAACACTGGCAAGAAATTGTCAACTGATTACTGTGGAGATTGGCTACTGAGGTAGCACTTTTCTTTCTTTTTAAATTAGGCAGCTTTTGTTATGGACTGCATTACTAGACAAAGAGCCAAATGCTTTGGCACTGCTCTGCCATTAGTTAGAATTGAAAATGCACTTTAAAAATCAGGTTCTAATGAACATTTGCACACATTCCAACTGAAACTGAGAGTACTAATATTTGGAAAAGTAACAGTTCCTGAATTTTTATTCCAGCACATATAAAGCAGAAGAAAACTCTGCTAACTTGATAGTGTAGGTGTATTTATGTTTCTCTTAAATTGTTACAAAGATTGAACAATTAAAGGATACTAAATGACACACACTGCAATCTGATAAACAGAGATGAAATACTGGGAGTGAAGATGCCTATTGTGAATATACACACAAAATCTGCAAGCACCTCATGTGGCAGTAAAAAGGCCTGAAGCTGAGCAAAATGTTCATTTTGCTTACTAAAACCAGAAGTGAAACACTCAATCCTAGTGTAGAATAAGACAGAATATAAAAACACATAAAGCTGTCAAAAAACCAGAACTCTCTCTTTCCAGCTAACTATACTGCTATATATAAATCCATCAGAGGGGAACAATTAACAAAAGACAGTTCTGTTTCCTTAAGGATCATAATTTTTAAGTCTGCAGTAGATGCTCTAAAATTACAGATGAAAAATAGAACATTTATAGAAAGAGTTAGAAACTAAGACAAATAACAGCACAGGAAATACAACAAGAAAAGGTTATTTCTTCAAGAACACAGAATCATCTGACCTTCCAATTACTTAGTAGGCAGTAAATTTTAGATCAGATCCTGCTAACTGCTACATTTCCATCTCTTCCCTGTACTTGCTGGCTCAAATTAACACAACAGATTGTTCTTGCTGATTTAAAATAGTATGTGGCAATAAATTCAGGAAAGTGAAACAACTTTCATATTAAATATGAAATACTTTAAGACTAAAATCTTGCTAAGGGATACCTTGTATCTGCCATGATGACCTGAAGACCCTGAATTACCAGAGCTCAGACTAGTGATCTGCTCAATTAACACTCTTGGTAAAAGGTTGGCATCTACTCAATTGATGAGATCTTTATGGACAGATGCACCTATTGAAAGCATGGGAGTCACAGCTGTATCTCCAATCCACTTTTCATTAAGAAGAAAATTCCAGGGTCTTGATGGCAACGATCCATGCAGATGAACATCTATTCATGTTCAAACTAGTGTAAATACACAATTTACTGGGCAGCTTTATTAAAAAATAAATTAATGGCAAATTAGTTCAATTTGGGTTTGTGGGTTTGGATTTTTTGGGTTCCTAATGCATGTATTTTCTGAGACATTCAAGCACTCTCCTGCTAATCATCTCTCCATTTCTCAGTCCACCATGCTTGCATTCCAGCATAGCCCAGCACTGTGCTCACAATTTCACCACTGCACTGCCTAATTAACAGTTTTAAGAGCTCCTTCTTTCAAAAGCTGACACAACCACAGCAGAGCAGGCAGAATATACTCTGCAACATTTTACACCTCCAGTGTAATGTCAAACTTCAAGCTTAACACTAAAATCCTGAGGCTTGCACTGAATTAGTGAGTCCAAGGGCAAACATCAGTGCCTTTCCCTGGACAACTGCTCCCGAGCAGCTCCAGGCCAGGCACAGCACTGCAGGAAGAGGTTGGTAAGATTTACCAGAGCTGTTCATCCCCACCACTCAACTCAAGAGTTCAGCATGTGCTGAAGTGATACAATTACACATGGCAAGGAAGCAGAGGTCTGGATTAGTTTTACACAGCCTACAGTGACCTATCTGCTCTTGTTTTAGAGCAGGTAACACTTGCCAATGCACCCCTAGATAATGTGTATTAAATACTATCAAAAATAACTCAGTTCACACTGTAGATAGAGCTTATATGCAAAATCATAAGTGCACAAATGTATTCGAGCACCGTTATGCTCTCCTTAAATTTAGCTGTCAACTCAGAACCATTCGGTAGGAATGTATTTATAGAAGGGTTTCTTATGGATCACCCAAGGTCAAATGCCATTAAGTGCCATCACCCATGTGTACATGCAGTACACATAAAAGTGTCACTTCATTAAATTAGTGGATGACACAACTGGCAGAAAAGATATTGTAGCTTTACAAAGTAAT
The DNA here is from genome assembly GCF_903797595.1 of Erithacus rubecula. NCBI lineage: Eukaryota > Metazoa > Chordata > Aves > Passeriformes > Muscicapidae > Erithacus > Erithacus rubecula. The sequence goes on along the minus strand of NC_136685.1, from coordinate 13,602,538 downwards.
CTGCACGATCTAAACATAATTCAGAAAACAGGTTTTCATTACCACTAATGCACTGTTACATGCCCAAAAAGAGTCAGACCATAGAAAAGCTGTGACAATATCAAAATTATTTATCTTAGCATAGGCAACCTAACAACAGGCTTTCAACAAGATACAGTGAGAGAAGGAACACTCAGCCAATGCCTCAATGAGGCTGCAAAACCACTTCCCTTTGTAGATGTCTTTGCTGACACCTATCACAGCACCGAGTACACAGTTCTAGCATTCCTCTTTTCATCTCTTTATCAGACCAAAACCAGAACCCCACCAAGTGCTGGCTGTGCAGCTCATCCATGCTAATAATTAGAAAGTCCTCCATGACTTTTTTTTTTTTTTTTTAATTTAGAAGAAAAAGGGTGGTAATAACCACGCCACACATTTTAGTTGGTTGCTTGCTTGCTTGTTTTCTGGGATGTTTTATTTTGTCTTCATAACTGCCTGCAAGAACAAACTAAATGTGGAGTTCTCCATCTTGTAATGCCTCTGCATTAAGAATGCATAGGTCTTTTTGGAATATATGCTTTAATCAAACACAAATAGTTATGCTCAAGACAGGCATTAATAACAACTGTTAAAGCACACAAGAGAGCAAAAATCCCATTAGAAAACCTAACAGTCTCTCCTGAGCCCCGAAGGGGGATGGGAGGAACATCATCCATCAAAGTATTTGGCTTCATAGATTCTCCTGCTGAAGAAACAGATGGATGTGGTCAGCCATCCTGTGGTCAGGAAGGTACGCAAAGAAAGTCTCTTCATTTAGAGCCACTGAATAAAACATCTCTTGATGACAGTGGAATTGCTATCTAGAGAAAGACAGCTTATTACCTCAGCTTCTCACATCTTTCAAATTTACACCATGTGTTATAGATTAACAGCTACTTTTTTTGCTTTTTACGGCTTCCCAAAAATAAAGCATGCACACAAAATACAGAATAGCAGCTGTTTATGACTTTTTACACTGTAAGGAAATGAATTCCATTTTGAATTCCATTCCACATTTTTAGTTTTGGTTATGTTATTTTTGGAGGATGGAATAGTGGCATTCCAGCTAGTCTTTTTAAGATGCTTTCCCTAACTCTCAGTTCATGTTGCTGTATTTCTAGTTTTAACTGAAAACACATTTCCACTTTTGATAATTTACCCTGAAAGTGAGCTGTTCAGTAAACAAGTAAATTCTTCAATATGAATATGATGTTTTCATACCCAGACTATTTAGCAGCACACCAATGCAAAATTAATGTCAAATAGCATAAAGCAACAATACCAGAGACCAAAAGAAAGCGTTTTAAAAAAATATATTTAGGAAATCTGTTGCAAATTTCCTAAATAAGAATAACAAATAGTTCATTATTTCATACACAGATGTGTAGACTGCACAAAATAGGAAATTTGATTGGTTAGCATTATATTTTATTTGCTGCTAATTTTTTAAACAATACTTACAGACAGAGTGCAGTGATGACCCTTACTATAAAAAAAATGCATTTACAATCCAGGTAACACTGTCCCATGGTTAGCTTTCTCAATGTATTACATGAAGCAATCTACATTGCTAGCATATAAAACAAACAAACAAACAAAAAAAATCAAGTTCTATGCAGTCTAGTCTCAATTTTGTAGCTAAGATTTCTCTTCAGAAACACAAACATATTTTAGTGCATTCAATCTATGTCCAAAGCATGGGAGGTGAGAGAATAAAAGAATCATGCTGTTGAGTGTAAAAGCAGAGTGTGAAAAAGTCTACTGGGGTTAAGTATTAACCTGATGCATTTTTCAGAACGACTGTACTATTTTTAACTGTTCTTTTTTGGCCACAGGTCAAAGTTTTCCTAGCAAAATACCAAAGTGAAAATGCTGGGAGCGAAGCCCAGAGGCAGCTCTCTTTGCTTTGGCCTAGGCAAAAACTTATCTGAGTCCAGTCAGATATGTAGCAGAGTTTCCCACTCCCCTCCATTGACTATGGCTGTTATTATGCCTCTAAACATCTATGAGAGGAGTAACACAGCACCACAGCCTCAGGAAGAACATTTTTCAGATGTTATAGGAAATTCCTATATTCTCCACACAGCACAGGCATACATTCTGTTCAGTCAGTTCCTGTATTTTTGGCCAAACAGAACTGAGTCATTTGAAAGCACAAAAAAAGACACAGTGTAAGCGCCTTGAGCAACTCTTGGAAGGACTGGGATTTATTCCCCTTTTTTTGGCTCCTCATAACTGGGACACATTGGAAATCTTTGGGGCAGACTAGAAATAAAAGAATTGAAGACCCTAAAGTTCAGTTAAAATACTAATAATTATAATACTAACAATGATAATAAAGATAAAGACAATGATAACGATAATGATAATAATCTGTCTCTTGGCCGCCTTTCTAGAGTTCAGATGGTTAAATGGGGAAATCTAACGCCTTTCACATTCTTCCCGAGGGCACAGATTTCTCACTAAAGTAAATTGCATTTTATACACTCACACAGAAAAATGCTATTTGAAAAAAGCAGGATACAGACGAATCAATTTGCCTCAATGAAAAATAACTGTGACCCTACTGGACCCCCCAGTTGCATTTCTCCCTTAGGCGTGTCCCCTTTTCCTGAATTATTTCCACATCACACAGCAACCTCAGCTTCAGCAGGGGACGTTTCACAGGGGGTGAGCGATGGGTGCCCGGCAGCGCACACAAAGGCAGGTACTTGGGGCACGGACACGCTGTGATTACTAGGCGCGAAAGCCAACGGTGCGAACGATGCTGGGAGAGAAAACAAGGCGCTTTCCTCTCCGCGGATCAGATCTCGCCAGGGACGCTTCTCACTTTCCCCCAAATAAGATGCAGCTAACCGGAGCGCTCGCTCTCGTCTCACAGCGCCGTGCGCGTCCCCCGGCTCGGCACAGTCCTGGGGGCGAGGGCCGCTCCCGCCGCCTCCCCGCTGCCGGCGGCCCGGCCGGGGGCGTGGAGACGATCCTTCGTCCTCCCCCAGGAAAGCACTTTCAGGACGCGGGAGCCCTTTCCTTCCTTTCCGTTCCCTCCCGCCCGCCTGAGGCGAGGGCAACGCTCCCTTTGTTCCCCCGCCGAGCGCTCCCCCCGGGCGCGGCCGCCCCTCACCAGCAAGCTCTCCACGTTGACCGGGGAGCGCGGGTCGCGGATCATGGACTCCAGCTTCCTCTGGCGGCCCTCGAGCATCCCCGCCGCCGGCTCCAGCGCTTCGGCCGCCAGGGTAGCCGCCGACATCTTCCCCGCCGGCTGCTGGCTCATCCTCCGGCCCGCCTAGTGCCGGGCCCGCGGAGGGCACTGCGCGGGGCCGCCCGGCGGGCCTAGCGCGGCGGCGAGCCCGGGAAGGGCGGGGGCGGCGAGGCGGGAGCGGAGGGCAGCGCCACCGGTGGCGGCCGCCCGGGCATGAAGGGCGAGGGAAAACGGCCGCTGCTCCGCCCGGCGCGGGGAGAGGGAGGGGAGAGAGCTGGAAGGGAGGGACGGAGCGCTTCCCGCCGTGCCCCCGCCTCTCCCCGCTCAGGGCGTCCCTCGGCGGCCGCTCCGAGGGCGGGGGGAGGCGGGGAGCGGAGGGGGAGCGGCCGCGCGGGGTCGGGCTCAGAGCGCGGCTCCCTCTGCGGCGCTCGCCGGCCGCTGGGGCGGGAGCGGCGATCCCCGCCGGCCTGGCTTTCCCTCGCCGCTGTCTCCGCGTTCCGCCCCCGGCCGGCCCGGCCCCGCGCAGGCCGCTCCCCTACCCACAAGGCCCCGCTACGAGCGGCGCATTGTTCGGCGCCCGCTCCGCGCCCGGCTGCGCGCTGCGCTCGGCGGGGCCGCGCCGGGCCTGGGCGAGGCAGCCCCTCGGACGGGGCTGTGTCCATCTGCCGCAAGAGACCTCACCCTGCCCGCATGGCGTCCAGCACACACGGAAAAAAGCGAAAAATACTTGAGAAGGTGGGCGAGCAGCGCTTCACACAGAGCAGCAGCGCTCGCGGCATGAATCAGAGATTCGAGGAATGGTTTCAGTTGGAAAGGACCTTAAATATAATCTCATTCCAAATCCCCTGCCGTGGGCAGTGGCACCTTTCACTCGGCCGGATTGCTCAGAGCTCCGTCCAGCCTGGCCGGAGCACGTCAGGGAAGGGGCCTTCACAATTCCCCTGGGACACGTATTCCAGTGCCTCACCACACTCATCGTGAAGATTTTTTTCCCCCCCAATATCTAATCTAAGCCTACACTCCTTGAATTTGAAGCCATTCACCCTTGTTTCATCGCTACGTGCTCTTGTCAATAGTCTTGCCCTATCTTCAGGTGTTGAAAGGCCACAATAAGATCACCCCAAAGCGTTCTCTTTTCCAGACTGAACAATCCAAATTCTCTCCTAGGAGAAGTACTCCATCCCTCTCCTGCGTGTATATCCTACATGTTGGAGAGGGAGGATGGAGAACTAGGCATTGAGGAGCTGTGCTGGAGAAGGTGCACAGCACACTGCTGTCCCCTGAGGAAGAGGAGCCTCCTCGGTGCTGGAGATGGGTGCAGCCACCGTGCCACGCTCGGGGACACTCTGAGGGGACAGGATGCTGTTTGTCAGAGCCAGGCAAGAGAGGCTACAGCAGGGAGGGTGCCACTGATGCCTGAGCTGTCACCAAAGGGATGGGTGGGGAGTTGGAGGGTAGGGATGCTCCATGGATTGGCATGTGAGGTTGTGGCCAAACTATGGTTCCAGCAGACCTGAGGTGTGTCTGCTGGGCAGATGTCAGAGGGCAGAACAAGAGAGACTGTGGAAGTGTCATTTGCTGAGGTGCAGGGACCTCAGGGAGGAAAGGTTAACATTTTACCGTGTTGACTTTCAGCTGATAGCTGGATGGCAGTGAGCTGATGTCAGAAAAGTGGCCCAATATTTTAACTTTAAAGGAAGAGGAGAGAGAGTCAGAGAAGTAAATATGTGAGTCACTTGCATGGCTTTGAACGAGATCATTCTCACTGATATTCTGAGTCAGGGCTCTGGTGCTGAACAACTCCCAACTTGAGGGAAGGTCTGCTCTGAATATCCACCCAAACCCCATAACTGCTTTTACAGTCCACTGAGTAAAAATCTTCAAGCCTGACAGAAACACGCACACACATGAACATTTTGAAAAGTCAGATTGGGTGTTACCACTCATGCTTTACAGTGAACTACACTGAATTTGTGAGTTTTCTGAAGGAATTGGTGAAATCTGTTTGGGAGAGGCACTGGTTATTTATATCTTAGGACTACTTCATCTTCAAAACAGATTACAATCTGCTTAACTGCAGCACCACAAAAAAAAATATTACATAAAAATTACATAGTCTCCTTGAGCAGTTTACTTTGCTAGGAGATAAAAGTAAGTGTGACAGTGAGTTGGCTTGCTCCTAGGAGGATATGTGGGTAGTAGCTGGATCATAAAGTTACACAGCCTCACAAAACAACAGTTCAAAACTCCAAATTATCTAAAATAAACATGATTACTTAACTTACAGCGTATTCATTGGCTAATTTTTATAATTGGCACAACAAAAATATTTTGACTTTTAAAAAGGATTTAAAACAGGTTTGAGCAACAGACCAAATGTGAGGAGTATGTCTCTAGTTATCAATAAGGAGCTTGTGCTAAGTTCTGTTACTGTGAACAGCAAATTTGGGGGTGATTTCAATGGGCTCGGAATTGAGGACCAGGTAATGTGATGATCTAAGCTCCAGTTTCCTCTTGGCCATGGGCAAGGTGCTTCTCTTTCCTTCAGTTTTCCTTATTTATAAGCTTTATAAAAACTGAGTTTTAGCTTATGTGATTTAATGACATTGTTCAGGGTGCTTCTAAACAAAGGTAACAAAGAAAATCTTAAATAAGCATAACAGCCCTTTTTATGCAGGAAAAATGATGTGACTTCAAAAGCAAGTGTGTAGAAACTACCTTCTTGAAATTCTTGCCCAATAGATCTGTTCTTCCACCCTTCAGGACATATCTGTTAACTGACTAAACAAGTTTTACTCTTGCAGGGACAAATTGACAATGGTAGTCAGCTGAATTCCTTTGTACGACACAAATCCTCAACAAAATCATCAGCAGAAGATTTATTGCTGGTTATAAGTGACTAAGTGACAAAAATAGTACTCAGAAAGTCAGATCCTTCTCTCAGTGTTTGTAAAAAACACTGTTTTAACATGCCCTAGAGGAAAAATAATACCCTCTTCTCTGGTCTTTTTACAGTTCTACCTTTTCTGCCTAGTGGTGTAAATCTCTCAGGGTATCACCTATTCCTACAATGACCATCTAAGGAAGAACTGTTCCTACCCACTCTGTGTATACTATATAGTATGTATAGTTTTGAAGTCCCATGCAGTGAATTGTCAAGTGCTGTTTCCTATGTTTTGTAAGGCAAAGTTCAAGCCTTCCAGCATGCCTGCTGTAGCTTTAAGCCTATGACTTCACAGTTGAGTTCATCTCTCTGTCTGCTCCCTAAAATGCTGCTGAACTCTTTAGATATCTACTGTCCAAGTATGTTTTAGGTGTCCCAAGGCAGTAGGGAATTTGCTGTTGACCATTTTCAGAACTGGCTACATTTTATAGAAAAATATTTTTAAGAAGTTGGTAAATGGGACTTTACTGGTTGAGAGCCACCAGCTTCAGGTTGTTCCTTTAGGGTATTCCATAGTGATCAAGCCTACTCAGGGAGAAAAGGGATTTGGTTTTGGACCTCAGGTATGCTGTCACTACTACTGCAAAAGAAGCAAAAGGAGACAAACTACCCATGTGTGCATCTGTTTTAAGAGAAGGGGCTGTGCTTTTAGCACTTGCTGCTGGCTAAGTAAGACTTTTGCAAATCCTCTTTTCAGGCTCTTACTCTGCAAGTATTTGAAGAATATAAGAGCACTACCAACAGGGGAGCTGATTCTCCTAATACCTGGAGTCTCTAAAATTTAGGTTTAGCATCTTGTGAATCTAGTCCATTTTTGTGTTTTGCATATGGGAGAACAGATAGAAGAGCTGAGTGAGTTGCCAGTGATTTCATGGACTGCCTCTGTCCAGTGACATGAATCAATTATATCCAAATGACAACCAAATTGTGGCAACAGAGTAAGAAGGACAAAACACCTTTCAATAGTCCAAGCAAATACAGTCTTTGAAAGCTGCCAGAATTAAACCATATCAGGCTGCTACAGGCAAATGTGCATAACTATCGTCACTCACTCAGGACACTGCACTGACGTGGATCAGTGTTGTGATGGAAATAGGACAAGAGGTCATTTTTTAGATAATGAGGTCTTGAGACTTTGGAGGGTGTAGAAAATAATGTAGATTTGTCATTAGTACAGGGGTCTCTTTACTTTTAGATTCATAAATATGACACAGGGGTGAAAAGGAATGTAAGTTTATTGTGGGTTTTGTTTGTTTTAAGTTTCCTTTCTCACGTGCTAATGTTCAATCAGCCTAAAGGTTAATAAATTATTTTTTCTGGATTAAAAATAAACTTCTTCTTCATTTTAGGTTAATGAAAACAGACAGGAAGAAAGGTACACAACTTGTGTACATAGAAGTTATGTTTTTTAAGGACTTGTAAAGTCAGCCACAATCTTCATCATTGATATACTGATTCCAGTGTTTTCTTGGGACAAATATCACAGTTATGTAAAGTTCACAAAAAAACCCCAACATTACTTAACTTTCTTTCATTTAATTCATCTCTTGCATTGCAACTAGAGGCTTTAAATGCATTTCCAAACCAGCCTCAGTAAGACTGACACTACCACATCAATTACTAGCACAGGCCAGCTGTAAAATTACAAAACCATTCAGCCATCTGTATAATTAAACACAAACCAAAGCAATCAAGCAAATGTTAAAGAAAATGTCTTCATCTGGTAAGCTTTGTAGGCAAAGGCCTGTATCTACTGTATTGCTTGGGAAGGGATGTACCTTTGTCTCTGAAGGTGTGCCAGGTGGCTGCTTCCCATTCTTTCAAACAGCATATATAGCTGATAAATACAGAACTATTAGTTGGTACTGTCTGTTGCTGTGTTAAAGTCACTATCTTAAGCACAAATACCAGAGAATCAAGAAAAGGAGGTGTGAATCAAGAGTGCCTTCATAATGCCTGGGTGTGTCTGATAACACAGGACTTGGTCTCTGCCTGGCTCTTAATTGCTTACATAATTCTCCCCAGCTAAATAACATTGCTTTTGTTAATAAGGCAGTTTCGTAGTTTCTTGGATGCATTGGGAAGCCAGAGGTGAAGCTGTGAATCTAGGTTAATTGAAGTGCTTATGTGGTGGTGATGTGCCAGATTCTTTGCTGTAGGTCTCAGGAGGAAACTTGCAGTAAGTGTAGCTTGGAGAGTAAGGACAAATTGACCTTGAGTTTTCCTTTGCTGCTCTGTGCATTTGGATGAAGCTTAGGGCTCTATGGCCCTTAGGTGTAAGTCACAGCAGTTTGAGAGACTGCTGTGATTTATGAAATCCTTGCTGTTATGCTGGCAGGAGGCTGTTTGTACCTCACAGTACTTGGAGCAGAGGAGGGTTTCTGTCACTCTTCTTTCTGCTGTGAGCATTATGTCCAGCACTTCCTTTACATGACACCTCATAAAGGTTGAAATATTGGAAATACATGGAAGTACAACACTGCTGGTCCTTTGGAAGTGCTGGCCAGAGCTTCTCAAAGCTGTCTCTGCTCCTTTTAATTTGACAAGGGGACTAGGGATTGATTCAGACCTGTCACGTGAATGCCTGTAACAATCTGTTCCAGTGAACACATACCTGTAAAAACAAAAGCATTTCTGATAGTTTATTCTGTATTTAAGATCAAACATTTAAACATTAGCTTCTCAAAATGGAACCTAAAAGACAGAATTGGGGAAATAAGCTCCTTATAGAAAATCTGAGGAGAATGAGACATGTTAGAAAGGGGGCCCAATTTGATACCAAATGGAAATTATGAGAAATGTGGACAAAGTCCCATGTTTTCCTAGAGGAGATATAATCTGAACCAGCATGTTCATCCTGATCTGATCCAGAATTCTTTAGCATAACAAGAACCTATGTACATCTTCTCCATTCTCCATCCTGTGGCAATTCATGTTGCACAATTCACCTTCAAATAAATTTCCTAGACACTACCTTGCAAGATGGTGTGTGGTTTTGCAGAAAATTGCATTAATAAGAAATGGGATGCTGGGAAGAAAAGGCTCTGCAGCCTTTCAATGAGAACACTCAGCAGGCTGGAGGCAGAGGTAGGTAGCAAACTTAGTGACCTTCATAGTTAGACAGCTTTTGAGTATTTTTTAAATTGTATTCTTGGATTTTAGTGTAAGAACCACTGTAGGCATCTAATCAATCCTTCTTTTGATCTGGCCTTTTGCCATAAGTATGCAAGAACTGGCTTGGAAAATGACAGTAAAACCCCAGGCACTGAATGCTCCCTGCAATTAGGGGGAAATGCCAGTAGAAGATGACTTGGACAAGCTAAAAAAAGCTTATTAGTGGAGAGGTTCTGTGTGCATCTCTGAATACCCACATTATGTGTCTCTGCATTAGCACTGTCATTCCTGTGATCTGCTTTTCATCAAGACTTAGCTACTGTTAACTGTGGGGAAACTGAGCCAGTCTAGCTGATACTGGGGTGTAAACAACTACAGCTGCTGTGCCTGCTCTCAGGGAACTTGCAGGGGCTGTTAGATATGAATGAGAACAGTTGTGAGTGCACCAGTGAAGACATGGCTTTGCACATTAAGGATTAACATCTCTGAGAAATGACAGCATTTTGTATTTAAACAGCATCAGAGTCAAAGAGGGAGGAAGGAAGGGAGGAAGGGAGGAAGGGAGGAAGGGAGGAAGGGAGGAAGGGAGCAAGGGAGGAAGGGAGGAAGGAAGGAAGGGAGGAAGGGAGGAAGGGAGGAAGGGAGGAAGGGAGGAAGGGAGGAAGGAAGGAAGGAAGGAAGGAAGGAAGGAAGGAAGGAAGGAAGGAAGGAAGGAAGGAAGGAAGGAAGGAAGGAAGGAAGGAAGGAAGGAAGGAAGGAAGGAAGGAGGAAGGAAGGAAGGAAGGAAGGAAGGAAGGAAGGAAGGAAGGAAGGAAGGAAGGAAGGAAGGAAGGAAGGAAGGAAGGAAAGAAGGAAGGAAGGAAGGAAGGAAGGAAGGAAGGAAGGAAGGAAGGAAGGAAGGAAGGGAGGGAGGGGAGGGAGGGAGGGAGGGAAGGAAGGGAGGGAGGGGAGGGAGGGAGGGAGGGAGGGAAAGGGAGGGAAAGGGAGGGAAAGGGAGGGAAAGGGAGAGGGAGAGGGAGAGGGAGAGGGAAAGGGAAAGGAAAGGAAAGGAAAGGAAAGGAAAGGAAAGGAAAGGAAAGGAAAGGAAAGGAAAGGAAAGGAAAGGGAAGGATAGTGAGAGGAGAGGAAAGGGAAAGGAAAGGAAAAAAGGAAAGGAAAGGAAAGGAAATGAAAGGAAAGGAAATGAAGGAATAGGAAAGAGAAAGGAAGGAAAGGAAAGGAAAGAAGGGAAAAGGGAAGGAAAGGAAAGGAAAGGAAGGAAAGGAAAAGGAAAAAAAGGAAAAAGGAAAGGAAAGGAAAGGAAAAGGAAAGGAAAGGAAAGGAAAGGAAAAAAGGAAAGGAAAGGAAAGGAAAGGAGAAGGAGGAAGGGAAAAGGGAAAGAGGAAAAGGAAGGAAGGGAAGGAAAGGGAAGGAAAGGAAAGGAAAGGAAAGGAAAGGAAAGGAAAGGAAAGGAAAGGAAAGGAAAGGAAAGGAACGGAAAGGAAAGAAGGAAAGGAAAGGAAAGGAAGGAAAGGAAGGAAAGGAAAGGAAAGGAAAGGAAAGGAAAGGAAAGGAAAGGAAAGGAAAGGAAAGGAAAGGAATCTGTTACTGTTTGGAAAAAATGCACCTTTTCTATCTGTCATTTTATCCAACACAGACAGTATGTTTACTGTTATTTCTACTGTTATTGACTTGACTGTCAAATAGTAAATGGGATGACTGTGAAGAGGCTGGCATAGAGATGATCTCAGTTTTGCTCCAGTTTTGGTTATGTGGGACAATATTAAAATGAAACACTACATGGATAAGAAAAATTAAGGTATTAGAAGAAGTAATTGCAACCAAATTGGAAGAAAGCTTGGAAGATTTGATGTGAGAAAGCTGAAGTTAGTTGGAATTATTAGGGGATATTTCCATGTAGATTCTTTGTAGGAGAACAAAACATTCTGAAGGTATCATGCTATTCCCAAACTAAAAAGAACTAACTTCATATAGGATAGCAGTGCCTTATGGGGTGAAATAGTGAGATAGGCATTAGTTGAATTCTTGGAGATTTGGATTGGTAGGAACTGGAAGGACCAGTCCTTGTTTAACTTTCTGAAATTGGAACTTTTTTGTTTACCAGCATGAAACCCAGAACTGTGCTGCTGATATTGGCTGTTTGCAGAAGACAGTATCAATAGAGAATTGAGGGTTGGGATATTGCTTGGAAGATCTGGATCCCAATGATGGGAATGATAGAAACAGGACACTATAAAATGGTACAGTCTATAATAAAGGGAGTGCCCTTGGGGACTAGTAAACCAATTCTGATGTAATGTGGGAACTTAGCACTTAGAAATAGATGAGGAGAAGTACTTCAGGTTTACATTAGCTAATGAAAATGTGGAATTAAAAAGTATAAATGGTATTGTAAAATTTAACAAAGATATTCAAGTGAGATAGGATAGGGTATGATCAAGTAAAACACTGGGACACAAATAGTTCCATTCATCTGATTGGAAAAGGGGAACTGAAAATGGGAATTTGGCAGAGATAAAGGAACAAAGCAGCCTGTTTTATGTGAAGTTACACCAAAGACAGCTACCGAGGAGTTTAAGAGCTGTACATTACAGAACAATGTTGGTAGAAGAGCATATGTGGGTAAACTGGCCATGAATAAGCTTAGATGGGAAATAAGTATTTCTAGCTATTCACAATGTGGGGTTAGTACAACCTTCATCCAAGTAAAGGCAGCCAGAAAACACCTACCTGCAGTGTATCAGTGTACTGTGAAAGGGCTGTAAGATACGGTGTCTGGCACCACAGGGACTGCTGGGCAGCTCTCAATGTCATTTTCAGTTCTTACGTGGCTGCAGACTCAGGGTTTGTAAGAAGCACAGGGTAGTCGGGATGAAGGTTATTAGTCTATTTCATGATAAGTTAAAGACTTGGTAGAAGTTGCATTTTTGTTCAAGAACTGCTGTGAATGTAATAAAGATCAGCATAATTTGGACAAAACCAAACTGGCTGCTTTTCCTTGCTGAAAGAAAATAACCTGAGGGTTATTTTTTTGCATGAACCATTAAATGTTATGTTTTAATCTGATGTAGAATATTTGTCTTGGATGCTTGAAAAAATGCCATAGCATGAATATATTTAGGATGAGGAAATCCTACTTTTGTCCAAGGGAACTTGAAGCAGAATTCTTCTTCTTAGAAAGCTGTCTGAGGACTCGGTATCCATGAAGCAGGACAAAGGGGAAGCTGCTGACCTGCACAAAGGCACCAAGTTTGTTGGGTCAGTGAGGGGGAGCACGAGAATCACAGCTTCCTACTCTGGGAACCAGCTGCTCCTTTGGGAGGTGCATCCCCATCCCTCACAAGTGGGACAAAATCAGAGTGGTCACAGGAAGGATTGACATAGTCCACCTCAACAGAGCCTCTGTTAAGGGGTCACTGCTACCTAAATAAATGCTCTGATCATTGAGCTGTTGGGCAACTTTCCTCCAACACAGTTTATCCGCTTCTTTGCTGTTTTTCCAGCCAAAACTATTCAGCAAATTTGAAGCAAATAGTTTAGACATGACTGAAACCACATTTTCTGTGGAATTAACTATTAAAATTAATAAATAAATAAACAAATAAATAAATAATCCAACTCTAACTATTACCTCTTCTAAAATCCATTATGCTTTTCTACATAAATTAAAACTTTTGTTTGTTTGTTTTTTGTTTTTTGTTTTTTTTTTAATTTTAGTAAATGTAATTGAATATAAGTTTGACCATCCCAGCCAGGATAGTAAATTAGGGCTCCTTACTTAGGCTGTTCTGAAGTGCACAAGCTGTCTTATAGCACTTACAACTAATGCTTATTTCTTCAGTTTACTCATAGTTTCCTTTTTTTGCAACTCCTTTCATCCTATCAGTTCCAACAGTTGATCCCTGTAGGAGAGGGAGCTCTTCTCTATTGCATTTTCATGCTTTTCTAGTCAACTAATTTAAACTAATAAAAAAACAAAACACTTTTTGCAGTGAGCCTAGTGCTAACTTGTTGATAGTTTAAATAGATTATGCCATTCTACTAGATACAAGCTAAACTGCTGGAAACAAATGAAGAAAAAAAGGGTATAACTTGATGTAGTTTTTAATAATGTTAAAAGTATTCAACCAGAACAATGGGGGGTTGGAACTAGGTTATCATCAAGGTCCTTTGTAACCTAAAGCATTCTGTGAATCCATGACTGTATGATTTCTGGTCAGCTCTCTTGGACCTTGTAGCACTCCAGCATTGCATCTCATCTTCCCAACTGGCAGTGTCCAAACACTCTCCCTATGCCAGGGGGAGCAGCCCTCGGATGCATCCATTGCAGCACCCCAAGGGCTGTCAGATGCTGTGTGTGGTTTGCAGCTGCTCAGGAGTGTGAAGCGCTGGTTTGGCGCTTCAGCAGCCGTGGAAGGATGGTTGTAGACATCCCTCTAGCGGCCCGCAGCCTCCGGGACAGCAGGGACAGATGTGCTCCTCTGCGGAGCTGGGGCCTCTGCACAGCTGGGGAACTGTCTGACACACACAGGTAAGAAATGGCTGATAATTTCTCCCTTTTTCCATTTCATCGAAATTTCCCTGGAAACTCTGCACCAGTTGAGGGTGTTTAGTGTTTCACACATGCCTTGAAACTGGAAGGCTGAACCCATTTCACTGGCCACTGTAGTAAACAGATGTACTGGGAAATGATACAAAGAAAGGGTTAATCCTGTCTCTAAGTTTTTTTGAATGTCAGTTTATTTAACCTAGAGAGAACAATTTTGTAATCATTGAAAAAAAGGCAAGTTATACTTGAAGATTAATTAAATGTTTCATATCATCTTGTCTCTTTAATATGGAATACCAAAGAGGGAAAAAAATCCAAAAATCCCCGAAGTATATATAAAATAAACATAAGGAACACTTATTTGTACATCTCTAGACTTAGGCTTCTCAACTGAAATTGTCAGTAAGATGCTAATCACATTTATGTGTTTGGAACATTGAATTTATTTTGCTTTTTAATTTGTTAAAGGACATGCAGCAAAAATGAGAGCCCTGGGATAGCATCCTTAAAGATAGTGGAGAGGTCTCCGGTACTGTCTTCAGAAAGATGCTGTCCCAGGGCACCCACTGTGATTACTTCATGGGGAACAGCAAGTCTGGTGATTGCCCTTGCTGGTGCTGGACAAACATCCTGTGGAGGGTCCTGGGGAAGCTGGCACACTCTCATGAGTCACTGCAGAGCAGAACTGATCAGAGTTTGCAAAGGAGATCAAGACAGTCCCCCCTTTTTGCAAATGGGCACAGCACAGAGGAATGATTTGTTCCAGAGGCAGCAAGCTGCCTGACAGCAGCAGGATGTGATGTTTGTAAGGAGATATGGGTTTGTATGTAAGTAAAACTGTCCTTAAAGGGCAGCCCACACTGAGATTTTCTCTGTATGCAAACACAAACAGATCTCATCCTTCTGATAATGGTAGCTCTGTGTCTCAGGAATTCACCTGTACTACAAGTATCACCACTGTGAATCCATTATACTTTTAAATAAGAATCACCTATACAAAAATATCAAAGTGCAACAATTAAGTAAATTATACTTAGAGCTGAACTCAGGCCCATGTCAAAGCCACCATTATCTGTCAATAAAGCACATGGCTGAATAACTATTTGTTGTTGAATCTCGATTTTGTTAAACTAATTGGAAGCAATTGAGTGAACACACACTACCATTGTGAATAGGTTTGATTTCAAAGGTGGTCAAGAACTTTCAAAGTTGCATTAGGGAGATCTTTTTTCCCCTTTAGCTCTGTATCATTTTCCAAATCATAAATGCTGCTTTGCAGACTTCCCTACTTATACCCCAAAAATAGTCCCATGTGTCAATTTAAAAGATGGACAATTGGCATAAAGCAGAGAGGCATAAATGCCTGGGAAGTTTTTAGGCGACATCTATGTAAACAATTGCTGTTGTCTTGTTTTCATCTCCAGGCAACTGATCCTCAGAAACATACATAGAATACAGACAATATCTGGACAACCTTCCAACTCCTTCTTTCCAAGCAGTTTATACTTTCTCCATGTATAAAGGAACAGTATTTTACAGATGGGGAATAAAGTGTATCTTGATTGGAAGATACTTGTTTTAAGGTTGTTGATCATCATCTTATTTATCACCATCTAATGTCACAAATTTAAATGCTTTTTGAAAGAAGTAACATTCCTGAGCTTCCACCTGCAGCAATTTTTTAACACAGTCTAGAGTATTTCAGACCAGGAGGAACATAATTAATCAATACATATACATTAATACACATTTGCCTCTTGTGCTGCTCAGTGGCCCAGGGTTGTCAGTGTTTTTGATACTTTCCACACAAGGCAAAACTACTAATTTCTGCATGGAGACTGACAGTCAATGTGTCAATTTTGGCAATTTGAAAGACTGGCATTTGTTTTTATCCCTTTATTCAGTTTTTTAAGATAAATCTGAAATTAAGTCTTTTTTTAATCTCAAAAGAAAGGCAATGCTAATGTTTTCACAGTTGTTTTGCTTTTACTTTGCTTTATCTCTTTACCTCTAATCACAGGAAGAATGAATCCTATATCTCTGTATTTCCCTCAAATATTCTCCCAGGATAGGATAATGCATAATTTCTAATGTGTTTGTTTTCTCTTCAGCTGAATAAATAGAGAAATCATCACCTCCAATAGCTTCTTGTCAGCCTGGAGGCTCACACACATTGCTGGGCAGTTAATGCTGAAGCTGTTTCTAAAATCAGGGAGATTTTTGTCTTAGGAAATTGTTTCTTACATGAAGTATTACTGTATTGATGGTGAGAATGTTGCTTGGTATAAAAAGGTTCTTTGATGATCTGCAGGGAGGAGCATTATCAAGTAAATCACAGTTCTCAGCTCCTGACTGAATTCTGTGCAACTTGCTTTAGTGTACAGGATGGAAGCACTGTGTGTGGATATTGTCCTGTTCTTGTAGGTGTTTTAGGGATTGTGAAAAGATTACAACTAACATCTGGGAAGCTTGATTAGATCCTTAGTGTCTGTTACACTCAAGTAAGAAATGGTCTGAAGGTTCATGAGTCTCATCCTGGGAAAATGGGAATGAATTCATTCCTTTGTTGGTTCATTCATTCATTCTCCATACAATTTATTTCTTGGACACTCCAGAACAAAGAGCAGAGGCAGAGTACATTAGCAGATGCAAATGGCAGAAGACAGTCACAGCATAGTTTGCAAGGGTGGCTCTTACCAATAATAACATGAGAGACACTAACCATGTGTCCTTTTCAAAGCAGCATTAATGCCTTCCCTCATTACAGATGTCACACTATGATTTTACCACTTGCAATATTTAGTAGAATCCCCTTTAAGACTCTGTTATCCAAATAAACTCTGAAATGTTTTTACTGAACTTTGAACTTTCTTCTGACAGATAACTTTTATTTTCAGATTTGGAATAGAACTCTTTTAATATCAAGATCACAGTTTGTGCACACAAATGTTATCCTAGGCTCAGGGGCAAGTAAGAATCTTAATTATTATGTAATTAAAATACATATAATTGTAATTAAAATACATATAATAATACATATTTTGAGCTTCATGAAACTTTATATCTGATCTGACACCTTCCAAATTTGCAAGAATGTTATCAGTTCTTGCTTCATTTTTCCTATGTGCCTAGGATGCATGTTAGAGAAGCAATAATTATGGTTGTAACCTGCTTGGGGCATTTTTATGGTTAAAAATAGGGGGAAAGAAAAGAATTGCTTAGAAAATGATGACCAATGCAAAAATGGTTTATCTGTCTGAAAATGAATATTTCATTTTCTAAAAACAGTTCTGTGCAGGGTTTACATCAGGATCTAAAAGAGTTGAGAACTGTTTAGATGAATAGCTAAATAGGTAACTTTAACTGAACAGCTTGCAAATTTTTTATAATCATTAAGTTTTCTCTTGAAGTGCCAAGTTTTTTGAAGGATGCTTTGAAATACATAATAAATGAGTGTTTTAAGGTTGCTTAAAGAATCACTGGCAAAGTGACTCAACAAAAACAGGTTTTATATAAAAGTGACAGCATAACAAAGTTTGCTGTCAAGGTTCACTACTACTTACCACATGGTTAAAACTGATGGAGAGAAACAAACAAAAATCCAAAAATCAATAAATCCAAACAAAAATAAACCCAAAAATATCTACATGGAGTCTGGGGGGAGAAGGAGAAAGTGAAAAGAATAGGAAGAGATAAGGATAAAAAGGAATACAGAAGACCTTCCTGTAGAGCTACAGGGTGAGCTAAACTGAGCCTGGAGTTCACCAAGAGTTTTTATCCCTAAAGGCCCAACAGCATTTAATTTTAACAAAACTTAACAGCACTTAATCTTCACTTAACAGTACTTAATAGGTAACTGAAATGAAACAACTTAACTATAAATTCATATAGAATTTACTATATCACAACTGACTTACAGGCCTGACTTACTACAATTTAAACTACTTAAGAATTTAGGAGAACATTCCCAGTACATTTGCTATGTCATAGTGACACTCACGTGTGTTATGACCCACTGTAGAAGGTGAGGGTAACCCAGATTCTTGCTAACAGATCCCTTGGGATGGATTAGAGTGACATCAGTGAGTGAGAGATCAGTGTTTGTAAATATACATGTGAGGGTTTATTGTAGAACAATTTGGTTCCAAAGGAAAACAGGTATGTAGCCATTTCCATTTTGGTTGTTATTATCTGTAGTAATATAACAACATGAAAGCATATAACAATATGAAAGCACAACCACCTCGTCCAAGGACATGTACAAGGGAAAAGAAAGGAGAGAGCAAAGATCTCAGTGCCCACAGGCCCTGTGATGAGACTTGGCTGTTCCTCAGTCCTGGTCAAAGTGGTGATGGCAGGCTGGATCCTTCGGTGTGAGGGAACTCCTGAAGAAGTGGTGGGGAAAGGCCCCTGGGATAATCTGCAAAACATAAAATCTACTGAGTTTATATTCACTCAGGTTCAAGAAGGAATGCCCAGGTACCTCCCCTGGGTTGGGAAGCTTCACACTGGATGGGGTAATGTTGAGGATCATGGGACACTTTGGGGGTCCTTGACATCATCTAAGGCAACACTGCTGCCCATCACACTGGCAGTGAGTCAATTGTGACCCATCAGCAGAGATGAACATCCTAAGGCCATGTATCAATGTCCCAGTACTCTCCTGGGGGGAGAAGGGCCAGGAGTGCACACAACCCAGTGGCTCGTGCAAGGGAGAGCACCTTAGCATGACAGGAAGCACCATCCCATCTGCACGGGACCTGTCTCCTGTCTCACTCATAGCACACCATTCACCCTTGGTCGTATCACATCAGAGGTTAACCACTGCACATCCAAAACCTCACCTCCTCCACCTCCCAATCAGGCTTCCTCAAAGCACCCTGATATCTCCACAAATTGGCAATATTTTTAGTCATTATCCCTTAAAATTTCGTTCTCTCACAGCATGCTCACAAACAGGAAGAGTCTGTAGTAGGTATATGCATGTCAAAAATTCCCCTCAAGTTCAGGGAAGTACTCACTTTGGATGTCTTTGCATTTTCTCAATGGCTGAGCCTTGAGGAATTGATGTATCAGCCCAGGATCCATCATTGTGCAGCGATCCTCTGGGTACAGCAAACTTGAGAGTTCACTGGCCCAGAGAGAGATGCTGGCCACAGCCACTGCAGTCCAGGAGAGCTCCAAGGGTCTCACTTTGGACTGGTGTTTATAGGGTTGCAAGAGTTGGCTTTAGTCACAGTAATTTTCCATCCTGGCCACGATTCTTTGAAAGTTTGATAACAAAAATATTATTCCACTTAGGTTTTTGTTCAGGCAACAAAAATAAGTTTCCAAGGCTGTTCATTAAAACACAGGAACTTGTTAGACAGCAGAAGTTCCTGGGAGAAGAGAGTGTTTCTGATAAGCTCAAGAGGAGCTCAGCCAGCTGCTGTTTGTCAAGGCTGAGGCCTAATGACTATTTCTGAGGTCATAGTGTGGCCAGGGTGGGGGGCATGCACCCCCACAGTAGCCAAATACGATTCAATAAAAGAGTAAAAGAGTTGCAATGTGCTGAGCTTGGATCTTTGAATTTGCTGTTACAGCTTCCAGGATCATCTTCTATCAGCCCGTCCCTTAATCCAGAGGCAATGGCAAACACCACCTCATTCATGGATGAGGTGGTGAGAGGCTTCCATCAGCCCACATCCCCATGGTGGGTGTTTGGGGAGTGCAGCTCCAGGCCCTCAGATCACCCACTGTCTGCCTGCAGGGGTGGCAGGGAAGGCAGGACCCAGGGATGCCATACATGGACAGAACCAGGCTGCCCTTTCTCTGCAAACACTCTATTTCCTTCACAACACAGATCATGCTTTTTGACAAATGAGTATCCCAGACCTTCAGTAAACTTCTATAAACAGTGAGAAGCCTTGTCTAGATTTATATAACCTACACAAGTATAGTTGATATGATTTTAGCCTCAACACACTTCTCACAAGTTACTTCAGGCAGACCAGAAGTGGCACCAAAAATAGCAGATTGGTGTCGTGGACAAACCCTTCAGCAGTTTCTGAGGTCCCAGCAGGGTGCCAAGGCCAGTCCATACACCAGGATCACAGAGCACAAGGGTTTAGAACCTGCAGTCAGCCCCTGCACGCTGGGAGCAGCTCAGGGCCTGGCCAGCAGGAGAACTCTGCCAGTGACAAGGACAAGCTAAAGTGACTTTTGAAATCAGTGCTTAATTATGCTTATAAATGAGGCTCTTCACACACACCAAAAGGATCTTCCAAATGAAGAAATTGCTGGCTTTCAAATGCTTTCCAACAGACAATAATTTGCAGGAATTTTCTTTCTTCTTTAAAAGTTACATTATTTAAAACTATCATTCACATCTGAAAACTCTGACAAGCAATTTTCCACACTAAAAAAGGGCTGATCTGGCAACCTGCAGCACTTTTTCCCAGTAAGAATCAGCAAAACCAGGCATTTCATAATTATGGATTCTGGCTGTCGCTATTGCTGATTAATGCATTTAGATGATTAGCCATTCTTATTGAAGGGAAGACAAAAACAGCATTAGAAACTTTTAATTTATTAGAGTCCTCAAACAGCCAAGAGAGCTTCTTACACATACAAATGTACTGAAAATGGACAGATATAGACTCAACAAAAATAATAATCTCTCAGAAAAAAATCAAGCATTATTACACAAATTCAGAATAAGGTCCTGTCACATTTACAAGCAAACTTGTAAGTTCTGCATCACTCAGGAATTTTTCAAGTCCAAGTTGAATCTTTTCAGCTAGTGCACTGAGCTTATACAGTACATTGTTTTCCAGCATCACCAATGGGAAATATGTAACCAAGCAGTAAAAGCAGTGGTTTAATCTTCAAAAGTCCATTCGTTCCACTGAAGGTGCACTATTGAAACAACAGATGTATTTAATAAAATTAGTATAATTGTCATATTACAGCTTTTTCCATTTCACTGTGACAATTGTGTGGCTAAAAAATTAATTATACTGCTAGAAAACCTGTACAAATGAGTGAGGAAAAACAATCATTAGAGATTTGTTCAAATTGAAAAATCCTAATGTTTCATTTAAATGAATTGTTCTGCTGTTGAAGACAGACTTCCTTAACACTTTTAAGATTGTTATTTTGTAAAAATATACTTCCTTACTCTATAGATACAGTAGGTAATGGCTAAGAGTTAGAGGATAGGTTTAGATTATATATTAAGAAGAAACTCTTTATTGTGAGGGTGGAGAGGAAGAGGTTGCCAAGAGAAGCTGTGGATGCCTTATCTCTGGAAGTATTCAGGGCAAGGCTGGATGGAGCTTTGAGCAACCAGGATATGAGGAAATGGGAATGAGGAAATGAGGAAAGCTGCACCAGAGGAGATTCAGGTTGGACATCAGGAAGAATTTCTACACTGAAAGAATTGTTAAGCACAGGAATAGGCTGCCCAGGGAGGTGGTGGAGTCACCACTCCTGGGGGAGCTCAAGGAACAACTGGATCTGACACTCAGTTCTGTGGTCTAGTTGACAGTGTGGTGCTTGGTCAAAGGCTGGAGCTGATGATCTTGGAGGCCTTTCCAACCTTAATAATTCTGTGATGTAAGGGAAGGAGTCCCTGCCCAAAGGAGGGCGTTGGAACTACGTGATCTTTAAGGTCTCTTCCAACCCTAACCATTCTAGGATTTTATGATCATGTAACAAAAACACACCCCAACAAACAGCATTCAGAATTAGTTGTAAGTGTTGGAATTTTTTACACATTTTATGGTAAACTTTCTCCTGAGTTGTTGAATTAGTGTAGAAAGAATCAATGTTTCTCTTTTACAGACCTCCCCACCCACCAAAACAGAACAGCAGTATAAAACATCAAATAGAGAGCTTGCTATCTGAAAAGAAACCAGTCACTGATGGAAATAGACAATCTTCCTGTGCAAAAAAATTGCTTTCTTTGTTTTAATCCTCACTCCTCACTGGAAGAGGACCTTCCTTATTTTTACCATGTTCTATGTATTAACTGTGCTGTCACTGATTTCATTTTTAATTCTTACAGCTCAGCCTTTAGTTTGAATTTCATAGACAGAAAAACAGCATCCTATATTGAAGTCCTGTGTTCTGGAGCCAGAAGTTGGTAGGACATACATAAAAATTCAAGATTACTTTCTGACACAAGCTTACACTTGACATTTTTTCCCCAGTTTGCATAGTATTCTACTATGCATTTTGCAGAACCTTGTGAAAAACTGAATTAACTCTCAATCTATATTTAGGTATATTTACACTCATCAGTGTCACCTGTGCTACCTTATTTGTATTGTAGAACATAGGGCATTTAATTTCACTGCATCTGTCTAAAATAGCTGTAGACTTGCTGGCTAGAACACTCAGGGGTTAATTAGCTTTGATGTTCTCACTTGTGAGTAGATGTATAGTTGTCAATACTGTGTGATCAGGAAAACAAGGACTTGGACTTCCCATTTAAAACCAAACCTGCCAACCCACCCCTACAGAAACCTCTGGTGTACAGTTTGATACTGGGATGAAGTGAGCCCAAGAACAGAATTTTTACAGTGACAGTCCACTCCCTTAGAAAATCCAGTATCCAAGTCCCACAGCTCTGGTTTATGGATAGGGAGATGGATAATACAGATATAGTCCTAAAGTATTTCACGTATTTTTGCAAGCTGAGCTGCAAAACCATCATGATATTCAGCTAAAGCTCTGCTGTATGTAAACTCCAGAAACTGGAAGGGACAAATTTAAGTAGTTATTAATCATTCTTCTGAAAATTGCTACAGTACTGTGGCATCACAAGATCCAGATCTAAGTGTTATCTGACAGCACCATGAAAACAGATTTTAAATTCTCACATAATTTGTTTGTAGTTACTCTGAGAATTGCAGCAAAGGCAACCCAACATGTTTCATTAGACTATTTCTTATTTTTGTAAGCTTATTTTATTTCTTTGCTGTACAAAGGCAGAAATGCAAACCATCTCAATAAATGTACATCAGTAATTACCTAGAAATGATACAAATATGTACAACACAAAGCCCAGTTATTTCACTTCAGTATTGATACCATAGTTCATGTAGAGTTGGATGCAAACAGCACCTACACAATGTAGGCATAAATCTCAGGATATTTACATCTTGTTCTTTATAGCAAAGGCTTCCAATACACCAGTTCTTTGTTATACTCCTATTTGACAATTCTGCTTAGTAGTGCAGCCTCAGAACTAAAAAGTGCATTTCTTCATTTTATACATTCTCACACAGACTGTGGACTGTTCCAGAAATAGTTCTCCAACCTTCCCTTTTGGAAGTCATTGATTATCTATGTTTTCTGTCAATTAAAATTATAAGGTAAAAATACTGTTTTCCCAAAGTTCTGTAGATCACATGCAATTAAGAGAAAGCTCCTAAATTCAACTCCAGAAACTATTGTCTTTTGACTTGGGAAGATAAGCAATCCTGTGAAAGCACTCAACCAATCCACTGCTGGCTTTTTAAAACACTTTGGAAATTTCAGGATCCTAAGTTTGCAGATCCAAGCAGCTATGGAAAAGCTGTATAACACAGATATTTACATTCTGTATTAGATTTTTGGGTTGTAATTAATCTGGCATCTCAAATGGCTTTTTCTCTTCCATCGGAGATCTCACTTTAAAAAGAAAATTTAAAAGGAATATGATTACTCTAATTGTAGAAAATACAATTGAGTTATTTCACAGGCAAAATGATGTAAAAAATGCCTAGGATGAAGAAGCCAACTCTTCCCTTTACCTATAAAGCAGCACTTCTAAAAAAAATTTTTCTCTTTGTGTTCTGAGCTACAGCAATTCCTGCCACATTTATTTTTAAGCCACAACATCCTGTAGCACTAGGGTTCTTCAGAGTCTCTATTCCATCCAATCTTGTTTTAGATTAAAATAGCACATCCCCTCTTCTGTCTGCCCTCCTTCAGGGCAGGAATGAGCAGCAGCAGTTCCCATTTAAAACAGCATCATAACTCTCATGGCAACAGTCTCAGCTGAGCAGGACTCAGTAGTGCAGCAGCTGAGAGCTGACACATGCTGCTCCACCCATGGAGCTAAAGATAGGAAAGCAGCAGAGTGAAGGAAGGGGAAGGCCAGGGAATGAGAGTGCCTTGCTCTATGTGCACGAGCCTGACTCTGTGACCTCCTGTTGCTGTGAGGTAACACAACAGCACAGACTTCTCTTCCATGTGCTTCTTATACTCCCACACATCTTGGCCCACCAACTATGCTCAGAAAATTATAATCGTTCAACAGCACAGCTTATCACTTTATCAGAACGATATGACAATCATAAAAAACCAAAAAAAAATCACAACTACTTGTGGATAAAAATGTAAAAGGAGGACACTACCTTCATCAGGATAAAATGATGTCTCAGTTTCACTAGTGACTGTATCCATATCTTCATAAGTTTTGGCATCTGGCTTGTCTTTTTCCACCTCACATAGATACACGTCAATGGGTCCTTTTGTGCTCTTCACATGTACTTCTATGTGATCCTATAAAACAGCAACTTGCATGTAAGCCAAAGCACAAATCTTATACCTTCTTTTTTTTATTTTTGCACATTTTTAAAAGACAATAGATTAAGAACAGAACAAATACAAAAATGATGTAACTATTTAAAATTGTGTTACTACTTCCACATAAATTATGACTATTACATACATTTGTAGGATAATTATTACGAAGAATTAAGCTAAACAAGCTTTCATCTTTGATGAATGTGCACTGAAATATTTTAGTCTTTCGATGACATTCAGATATATGACCAAGACTCACTACATGTTTAGGAAGAGTAACAAAATTTAAAAACTTAATAAAACAGTGCCATGAATTGGACAGCAAACTGGAGCACATAGCTTTAACAACATGGTAAAGCAACTAATCCCTATTGCTTCTACTGATTTCTTTCAGCAGACATCATGTTGCAAGATATGTATCAAATAAATCTTAAAGCATAATGGAGAAAATATAGGTTCTAATGTACAACTTTTAAAATTCTGCCTTTTTACTGCTTGAGGAAGCATCTGGAATTGTACCTTTTCATCTCCACTGGATGAGAGAAAGCTCCTTTGACCAGGGAAACTACAGGAGATCTATGCAGTGGATCTAACTCTTGGTTCTACTGAGTCATCTCCTTTTCCTAAGATATCCCCACCTTTATGTCCACACAGTAAGGCAACTTCGATGACTATACAATTTGGAAGATTATAAAAAATGCTTATGAAAAAAAAATGAAATTCAAGTTCTGTTTGTTCTTAGGCTGCCTTCCAGGATTTTCTCTCTCAGAGTACAACTAAGTGGGTTCCCAGTACACAGGCCCCACTATGGAGCTGCAGCACTGCTGGGTGTAGGGGGAAAGGTCTGGCTCCTCCCTGAGACAAGGATGGAGCCTGTGTATTGATTGCACCGTGGGGTGAGGACAGGGCACAGCCCCACTCCATGAAAAATCCCTCTAGGTATGATCTACCAGAGTGACACTGTTCTTTTTCCAACCATACTATACATTGCATACTTTATTACAGCTGTTCCAAAATCTCTAGCAAAACCAGCTAAAGCTCAGGTTTATTTATGATTTAATAGTTCAGGTAAAAAGAAAAATACAGCAAGTAAGTTTCTAAGATTACTGTTCCTGCAGCACTGTTTAGTGGAACACAAGAACAATGTACTACTGCTGTCTGCTTGACAAAGCAACTGGAAATCAATTACTGACTGCTGCTGCAAAAAAATCAAAACTGAGAACTTTTGTTCCTTTAGGAGAAATGTGTAAGACTTACATCTTTAGGAACTGGTATTTCCAATTTGGTTTCCTCTGGAGCTTTGATTGCAATCACAATCTGTTCCTGAAATGCCTGAATGCTTCGGATATCTTGGTATGTCACATAAGCTAGTGTATACATTGGTCAAGGATTCTGTAAAGCAATTTGCTAATGGGCAGAACAAAGAGTGTCATGTGAAGATATGTTGAGGCAGAATACCAACTTCAGAAAATTGATCAAAAATTCAGCAGAGATTAATATTAGCTTTGTAAAATGAAGTATCAGTTAATGAAAAAAAAATACTTTTCTGCATTTCCAGGAAGGAAAAAAAGATTTTAACCACATATTCAATGCTATAAAAATACCCAAACAGTTTTCACTGATGTTGTCGTAAGTCTACAAAGCAGAGAGAATACTGTTCTTGAGAAACTACATTCTATTTCCTAACAGCATGAAAAAAAATTTGTGTGACGCTATAAAACTATTTTCTTAACCAGTAAGGCATTAAAAAAATGAGCACACCATAATATCCTGCCAAGCAAGGGAGCTAAATAATATTTTATTGTAACCCAAAGCCAAAATTCCATCTTTTTGCCATATATTAAAATAAATCTCTTTTCTAAGGTCAAAATCCATCTGAAAGTCTGAACTGCACTGGGATCTCTTTCAAGAGAGAAGAGTATTAGGACACAACCAACATCCCATCATATCTCCTTGGCCATAGGCCACTGGGACTCCATTCTGAGTCCTCTCTGTCATCTCACTAAGCAGCTTGAGCTCACTGGTAGGTCAAGACCTGCCCCTGAGACAACTCAAATACAGAGAGCAGGGTGATGGTCAGGGTACTAAGACTACTGCCCCACTCCTACTTCTGCAGTGGAAAAGTCACACAAGCAGCACTCTTCTGAGGATAAGCTTGGCTGTCCACGATACTGCAAAGCCAGGCACATGACTGGCATTCTCAAATACAAAATAATCAAAAAGCTTGCTATTATAAAACTCATTATCAAGCAGTACAGCATATCTGTGGTATCAGCCTACACTTAATAGATATGTGAGTGTGTGCAACCAAAACCACGTTAAAATAATGCAACAGTTGAAAGGATATTTTGCATTTTCTTTGTCATCTGTTAGTTCAAATATCTGATGAGCACAATCCTTGATTAATTCATCCAGAGCTTCTTCCATGGCTGATAAGTCAGAAAGTTCATCTTTAAGGTTTTGCTGCTCTGGTGCTTTTCCAACAACTTGGTCAAGATTATTACCTCTAGAAGAATATGAAAGTCGCCTATTATGTTTACATAAATAAACATCTGTTTATTAACATCGAGTATACTAACAGAAAACAGTAAGGAACTCTGGCATCCTTTATTCTGCTGAAATATGCTTCCTTGAAATATATATATCATGAAATATACTTCCATGCACTTCTGCACTAGATACTTGACATATTAGGTAATTAACACAGCATAAGGATACAGAACTTAAAATATTATCTATGAGAAGTAATTTCATATGCTTAAAGATACTCTCAAAGTTATAAACATTACTCGACATTGTTGGGATTTACTGTTTCAGAAACCAGAAGTTTCAAAGCCAACTCACATCCACTGGATAAGATTCTTAGATCTTTTCTGAATCAAGTCGATTCCATCCAACACATTGGTGATGTCATATACTCTTCGTTTTCGTACTCCAAGTGTTGTTGCAACTTCATTTAAATCAAGGACACCATTTGGAGCTTTTTGGAGAAGAGCCATAAATTTTCGTGTCAAAAGCACCAAGGATGCATCAAATCGAGGCTTTTTGCCTTCTGCAGTTTCTGTAAAGTTTTGGTAGAATGTTTAGGGTAAGCTACTACATAAGCATGAAGTATTCCTTAAAAAAAAAGTGATCGTGATAAAGAAACAATGATAAAAGTCTGGAAGCACTGCAGTTTTTAATGCTGACATTGCAATGGCACCATGTAAAGCCTATTAACTACACATACTTTCATTGTTTGCAATGAGTTTAAATAGCAAGCATGCATTTTTGTGCTTTTGACATTTATGACTCCACACTGCTAGTATGGATATTAATAACTGAGTAACTGTATCTTCTATGGGACATGAGATCGGATCACTGAACAAATACCAATGAAACCTTTGGCTCACTATAGATAGTGCTGAGGTGCTGCCAGAGAAACTCAGCTCTATCTCTGCTCCATGACACTGTTACAGTATTTTTTCACTCCTTTTTGGTCCAGTTTAATCAGTAGACCTCCCATGTAACCATTATGCATGGTTCAGGAGTCAGCTTGGCCTAAGGACTGTCTCAGCCTGGCCATGACCAATCTGTTCTGGAACTAAAGAACTTGGTACACAGACAAACTCTGCACTATTTAGTCCCAGGGCAAAAGGAGTGGTCATTCCATTGCTTGATTTACTAATGCAACAAAAATCTACAGGTAGCCTGACACCCTGGTTTAAGAGATTCCTGTGCTATGTGTATCCATTACCAAATATTTGCAGAAACAGTAGAAGTCACTGATTAATAACTTGAGAATGTTATTTATGCATGCAAAACACACAAAAAAAGCACCTACTTTTGAGGCACAAAGAAGTCATAGTATGCACACACTCATTTGAGGCCAGTCAATAAAAGATTGTCAATTCTGCTGTTACTTGTCTTTTCTCCCGAAAAGCAAACCAGGTATTTCATCTGGTCAATGTGTGTCCCTGAGCTTCAAGAAAAGGTGTGTGTGTAAAAAAGTATCCTAGACAACATTCTATTTCAGCCATCAGTATTTTTCCCAAGATGAATGTGCACTCCTTAACACGAAATGACAGTTTTGGACTGTGCAACTATGAAACATGTGAAACAATTCAATTGGTGAGAAAATAAACAAAAACAACCACAACACCCAGAAATTCACCCAAGTTTACTTCCACATTTGGTAACACCAGCTGAAATACAACATTTGACAGTATGTTGTTACAGTTTTTGCTAACTCACTTTTCCTGTGCATTATATTCTATATAGCAGTGGGAAGGTACAATTTTAACAGATCTGAAGAGGAAAAGCCATAAAGAATGTATTGCTTCACATCTGTTCTTTCAGCATATCCTGTATTTTTCTTGCTCTGCTGATACTAAATACAATTTTTCATTTGTCTATAGCATGTACTCACATTGCAGAAAGGCATGAAATACTGCAAGATTAATTTACACACATGACACATAGAAACTTACTTTTCACAAGTTGTGCGTTCTCCTGCCCATTTAGGTTGATCATTGGTGCCTGAGGAAATAAAAAGAGGAAAAAAAAATAATTGTCATAAAATGCTATATCTACAGGGGAAGCTCCTTCAGAAGAATTCCTCAAATCTCCTTCAGATGTTACAGCCATCACAGCTCTGACAATTCCACAGCTATTACTGAAGTAATACTGTCACTAAATAGCAGGAATATATGCTCTTTAATTCCTACCAGAATTTTCAGCCCTCGATCTCAGCACAACTCATTCTGTTTTCAAAAACAGGAAACACCACTGAACTCACTGATGCTCAGGCAAGCTGCAACCTCTCTTGCTTCTTTTGTTTCAATTCATGGCCCATCATGTACAACAGTGAAATATCTGGCCACCTTTTAAAGATCTTAACTCGCTTAACAACTTGTCTCAGGAGTTTATTAACAGCCTTCCTGTACTAGTGGGCCTAAATCAGCATTCCAAGGGCAACCTAATACATGCCAAGTAAGGAAAAAAAAAAAACCACTTCCCCCAATTTACTGTTCACCTGCAAAGACAGCCTCATATGCCTCAACGTCAGGGCACAGTGCAGATGCACATTTAGCCCACTGCCCATGAAGACCCCCAGGTCCTTTCAACAGCCTGTATGACTTGCAGGGTAAAGGAAAGGCTTTAACACTTGATTTTCAGCTTCCTGGGTTTATGAGGTGTTAGATGACCCCTTCCTCCAGCTCATAAACCTCACATCCTCCACCTATCAACAGACAGGCCCTGGGAGAGACCCTGCCAGGCACCCACCAAAACTGCTCTATCACTTCTCTCCACAACTTGTCAGGAGAGAGGTGTAACAAGAAGGTCATGAGTTGAGGACCAGAAGAGATCACACACCAAGTACCATCATGGACAAAACAGACTCAGCTTGGGAATATTAATTAAATTTATTACCATTAAAATCCGAGCAGAATAATGAGAAATAAAACACATCTTAAGAAAACATCTTCCCCCCACCCCTCCCACCTTCCCAAGCTCTACCTCTCCACACCAGCAGCACAGGGAGACAGGAATGGGGGGTTATGTCACTTCATCAAATGTGCTGCTGCTCAGGGAGGAGAAGTCTTTCTCTACTTCAGCGTGGGGCTCCCTCCCACAGAAGACAGTCCCCAACGAACCCCTCCAGTGTCCATCTGTCCCACAGCAACAGTTCATCAACTGCTTCAAAGCACATCCCCTTTCCTCAGGGTGCAGTCCTTCAGGCACAGCCTGCTCCAGCATGGGTTAAGGGTCACAAGTCCCACCAGAACACCTGCTCCAGGATGTGCTCCGCTCTCCATGGGTCCCTGCTAGGAACCTGCTCCAGCATGGGCTTCCCACAGTTCACAGCCTTCTTCCAGGCATCCAGCTGCTCCAGCTGGGTATTCTCCACAGGCTTCAGATGGATCTCTGCATCCCCATGCTCCTCCATGGGCTGCACCACAAGCTGCAGGGAAACTCTGCTCGAGCACCTGAAGCACCTCTTCCTCCTCCTCTTTCTCCACTCACCTTGATGTCTGCAGAGTTGTTCCTCTCACAAATTCTCATTCCTCTCTTCTCTGGCTGCAATTACAACTGTAGAATAACTTTTCTTCCCTTCTTAAATATGTTACCACAGAGGCACTACTAGTATCTCTAATAAACTCAGCCTTGGCCAGTGACAGATCCATTCTGGAGCTGCCTGGCATTAGCTCTGCAGGACATGGGGGGAAAAACTCTGGCAGCTTCTCACAAAAGCGACCCTGAAGACCCCCACCTGCTATCAAAACCTGACCACAAAAACCTAGTACAGGGTACACAATCCCGAGGTTTCCTTTGTTTGGGGTCCTTGCTCCAGCTGTTGTACCAAGATTAAGTTATTTTAAGAATCAAAATGTCTGAGACTCTGCTATAGGGAACTTGGGGTCAATCTCATGAGGAGACCTTGTCTGTGTGAGTGTGAGGGTGCAGCTGCAAAGGGGCCTCGGTCCCAGCTCAGGTGGTGAGAGTGACTGACAAGAGTAGCTCTTGAATGGTCAGACAAGGAAATTTCTGTAATACTGTGACCTTTGACGTTCCTTGCTAGTTTCAACACTACAACTTTGGTGTATCAAGCATCATATCTGAATATCCAGACACTTTTTATCCTTGTTTTTAGTCTGCCCTGCATATGTTCTTTTTGCCACGAGTGTCATGATGAAATGTGTTTCTTCTTACTGATCTCTGTACCTTTGGCTCTTTCAGCTTCCAAAGCTGTCTTCCCAAAAATCTCAACTACCTCTTGGCAGAATAAACTGGAGTCTTGAAGATTGAGTAAGCTGACATCTGGGTTCTGCACTTTGCTACTAGCCTTCCTTACCAGTAGGCTCAGGGTGTTGAATATCCCACTGTTAAGAAAACTTCCCAGTCTGCCCATTCATGAGACTCTCTGGCAGTCACACTCTCAGTTACAGAAGCTGCCACTGCTGGGACAGAAGCCCTTCATGGTGGACAGCCTCAGTGAGCTATTGGGAGGCCCAACTGACTCCCTACACACCACACTCATACAGTAAGGCCATGTTTCCTTACTGGTTCAACCCCAGGTTTCCCACTGCAATGTCTCAGACATCTCTCCATAAAGCAATCTATTTCATATTCTGTGTTGTGCAGCAACACAGAAACAGCCCAAGCTGGTACCTCCAAAGAGCAATGCACAATAAAGGAACTTCTAAGCTTTTATACCCTCATTGTCTATCCAGGTAAATCTTGCTCTTCTTTCCCCAGTGTCTTCTGCTCCTGCTGTGTCTCCCTATGTGTCTCTCTTCATCCACCTCGGCAGTGCCCCCATCTTTGTGCCCTTTTGTTATCAAAGGGTTGGCAGTTCATGGCTTCTGCTGTGTGCCTCAGTTTCCACTCACCTGGTCAGTGCCACCATCTTCCTGCCCTTTGGTATCCCAATGATTGGGTAGTTCATGGTGTTTTTTCTAGAGATCCCAACCATCTGGTGCCTGCAAACCCAGCTACCTGCACTAGATGTAATTCCCACCCACTGTTCCATGGCCATCCCAGGCAAAGCTGCTAATGATTACCACGTCTTTGACCTCCCTGTTTATAACGAGCTGATTCAGGAAAGTATCACTCACTGTAAACTCATCAAAATATCTACATAAAGAAGCTGTGCCAAACACCATTTGATTCTTACAATCGTCACTTCAATTACCCACCTAAAAACTTACATGATCTCTTTCATGGCTTTAAGAAAATACTACCAAGTAACTTTTAGTCCAAGTGAAAAGATTAATTTTTTTAAAGCAATACATTTAAAGAAGTTTCACAAAATCAAAAGTATGCATCATCGGGATTAACTAAAAAAAGTAACGATTTTTTAGAAGTTTTACAAACTAGGCTTTTTTGCCAGCTACTTCATAACATTGCTAAAGGTAATGGTGTCAGCTGCACCTAAGACGAACACAGACGTTAAGAGGAGAAAACTCATTGTAATTCTCTTTTCTCATACTTAGCTACAATATATTTAGCTGGATGAAGAGGCTATAGGTCTCACGGTCAAGAAGAGCCATCCCCTTGCACTCTAGCGCCTTTCCCGGGAAGCCCGCCCCAAGGCCACGAGGCAGGGAAGCAGCGGCGGCTCCTCCCGGGCGCCACGCTGCCGCCCGCGCGCCTTTCCCGCCCACAGCCGCCGCCCGGGCTCGGGCCGCCTCCTCACAGGCTCCGGCAGCAGCGCAGCCGCAGCGCCGTCCCGCCCTCTCCCCAGGCGCCGGCAGCGCCTCTCCGTGCCGCCCGCCATCTACCTCGCTCACACGCAGCGTGTCCGGCTGCAGCGGCCTCAGGCGCTCCCATTCGCCGGGGCTGGCCATGTCCGCCCGGCCCCTCCTCCTCCCTGCCCCGGCCGGCCCCGAGGCGAGGCGCTGGGGGAGGGAGGGCGCGCAGACGCCCTCAGGCCGAGGCTCCGAGCCGCCGCCGGGCGCGGGGCGCCGCGGGGCCGCTCCCGCCCTCGCCGCTGCCCGTCATGGCCGCCGCTCCCGCGCGCGCCCGAGGCGGCCGCCGGGGCGGGAACGGGCGGGACCCGCGCACGCGCCCTCCCCTCCGCCGCCGGGGCGCTTTCCCGGCGTTACCCATCGGCCCCCGCGGCGCTTTCCCGCCCTGCCCGGCTTCGTCTCCCGGCCCCCGGGGCGGCCCCCGCATCACCGAGCACCCGCCGCACCGAGCACCCGCCGCACCGAGCACCCGCCGCAATGCGCCAAAGCAGCTCCTTCCCTCCGCTCCCATCAGCGGCCGGACAGCCGGAGGACACGGGCTGCTCGCCCCCGTCCTCGCCTTTGCGGCAGGGGGAGCGCGCTCAGCACTGCAGCCGCCAGCGTGGGTTAAGGGGAGGAATCACAGAATGTGCTGGGTTGGAAGAGACCCACATGGATCGTCGAGTGCAGCTCCTGGCTCTGCACAGGACAACTCGAGAGTCGCACCATGTGCCCGACGATGTTGTCCAGATGCTTCTTGAGCTCTGTCAGGCTGGTGCTGGGACCACTTCCCTGGTCAGCCTGTTCCAGTGTCCAAACACCCTCTGGGTGAAAAACCATTTTCTAATATCCAAACTAAACCTCCCTGGCACAGCTTCAAGCCATTCCCTCAGGTGCTGTCCCTGTCCCCACAGAGCAGAGATCAGTGCCTGTCCCTCCTCTTCCCCTCCCAATGGAGCTGTAGCTGCACTGGGGTCTCCCCTCAGTCTCCTGCAGGCTGAACAGGCCCAGTGCCCTCAGCCCCTCCTCAGAAGGAAGATCCTCAGCGGTTACTGCAAGGAGGGAGATTGCTCTTTCCTCCAGGTGACAGCCTGAGCAAGGAGAGAGCATTATATCTGCGTATTGCCATGCAAGTAGGTGTAAGAGCAATTAGTATCGATTCCCTGACAAATTAGCTGTTTTTGTCATTGCTGGCGAGTACGAGGCAGCCAAAGTTGTGTGTGCCACTGACAGGGGAGACACGGATAGAATGCCTATGTCAGGAGTAAGTTAATTACAAGAGGTTTGTGAGTGAAGGGCAAGGTAGAGCCAGACAGGAGCCATCAAATGTGGCATGTCCAAACTAATCCTGTCCATTTACCTTGCAGCAACATCCTTTCCCATGTCCCAACTCCATTGCTCCTGTCCTTTTCTCCGTGCTTCGGATAACTTTTTACAAGTGCTGATGCCTTGTTCATTTGCCAACCTCAGCAGTGGTTTAAAAATTTCCAGTTGTGTAGTTAACTTATGTTTGTCAGAAAAGAAACATTTCTTTAAAACACAGCTCCCTGTTAGATAGCCCATCTGTTGCTTGATGGCTCTTTATGGCAATTAACTCTCTTCTACAGCAGGTAACTGTTGTGGAGTTCTTTTACTTAAAGAATTATGAACTATTTTGCTTCTCGCACTCACATTTCAGGTGAAATTTCTAGTCACTTTCCTGAGACTTCATCAGACCCGTAAAACTGCCAGTCTGGTATGAGGAATTCAAAGTCATGAAGAACTTTGTTCATATTCTAATATGTCGGACCAAGCATATCAACCAATGCTCTATTATCTAGAAAGAATACTGAATTAATTTTCATTTACTATGCATTTCATAGCCCTTCTCGTTAGGCATTCCTTTAGAGTAGCTTATGGCATCACCACTGGTGTATCAGGTGCCTTGACAGATGGTGGAATTTTCTCCATAGCAACCACTTTTCAGTCAAGTATTTGCATGGTAATATTTCACCTGGTAGAGAAATAAATGTAGAGAAATAAGGTGAGTGTTTCTTGAGCTCTAATGAATCAACAAGAACAAAGGAGGCAAAAATATATTACAGGCAGGATGTTTGTGCTTCAGCACATTTGGAGTTGTGCATTTAAAAATGTCTTGCAAATGCTGGTTGTCAGTATTGCAAGGTGATGTTAGACTGCTGCCAGGTGCAGGTTTTCCTGTCATGGAAAAGACACATGATTACACTGAAATGTAAAAATGCTCATTTTTGTGTGTGCAGCATAACCTAATTGCTAACTTCTCTGTGGTGATGTACACAGTTCCATGAGGAATGTATACTTTTCACACTTTTTTGTATTCTGTGAGATGCATTTTATCATTGCAATTACAGATTGCATAAACCCACTGTGCTAAAGCAGGTTTTTCCATCTGGAAGGGTTTGAAGAAGATGTCTAGGGCCATGTTAGTTTGAGGTGATGTGAGGGATGTGCCAAGCAGTACTAAAGTCATTGAATAGGAATTGGTGGCTGTTGGCTGGTCAGATACTAGGAGGAGGCTAACAGCTCATAATTTGAGGATTAGGATACATGAATTCCTGTATTAACCCATGTGGAAAACATTGCATCAACGTTTAGCTATGCTGTTGTTCTAGCCAATCATCAGATCAAATCCTGTTGTTCCCCTTCTTCTCTGTCCTTGCCTGCTCATCCTTGCCTTGTATCTCATGGAGTGAAGAAGATCCTCACACAGATTCAGGAAGAGTCTTCTATATTTATATGAAAATTTAAAAGTTTACTATTCTTTTAAATGAAAATTAGATTTTGAAGTAACTCATTACTATCAGGAGATTTTGCTGTGGCATTCTGTTGATAAAGAGATTCTAGTATGCTAATTATTTACGTTTTACAAAGCTGGTAATTAAACATCACGCATTCTTTATTAGAATTATCCTGTAGATAAAAAATTATAATTGTACTGTTATCTTAACTCATATTAAAATAACTGTGCATTCTTTTAACATTTTCAGGCATTAATTGTACAAAAAATTATTCTTAAAATAAAAGATTTGCTTATTTATCTGAAATTGGTTTCTTTTTCATTACATTGATTCTTAATGTGCCACCAGGGGGCAATAATTCGTTTTCTAAATCTGATCTTTTACCATCAAAACCTGCCAGGATACTGGATTCACTAACATTTTAAAATTACTGTATGTGAGTCAAAATGTAAGTTCCTTAAAAATGCTTCTTGAATTACTTGTGTAATTTAATATTTTACTCTGCACTACTTAGGTATCCAATTTTTATTTTATTTTGAGCAGCTGAAATTTGACTGCTTTGTAAGTTTTATTGGTGAGCTTTATGCAGGACTGAAGTGGTGAAAGGTTTGGATTCCATGCAGTATGGGATACTTTTTGGTGGTTTTAATATTGCCATTGTAATATTCAAAATTTGTTTTAATAATGTTATTTTCCTATTCTTTTTTTTTCTGCATTAATATACTATTAATATTTATTAGCTTATATATGTGATCCTGAAATTGGAAATATATTCATTAAAAGATACCCTTGTGTCCTTACATGATTTTTTTTCTTCATGTTCATAGTGGTTACAACATTCTGCAGTTAAAGCCAAGGCCACCTTCTGTAAAACTATAATTCTGTATCAAATGCAATCTTTTCTCTCATGACAATAATCTTATAACTGGATCTTATAGTGCACATGTTTTGCTGAAAAGACGAGCCAGTGGAAATATATTCCTGCAAAAGTACAAAATCATGAAAGACAGGGATAGCTGTAAATATCTATTTAAACTACATGGGACTGTGGAGTTATCCATATTTTTGTATATTAGTATGTCAGCCTGGAGAAGTTTCCAGGCCTCCCTGAGGTCTTCACCATTGCATAACCATTAGGCATAAAGGTATAAATTTTTAGGCTGTAAAATGTAATGACTTAAAATTTGAAATCTGAAAATTAATCTGACTCAAATCTGATTCTACTGAAGATTCTACTATAGTAGATTTCTCAGTGTGCTCAGCTTAATCTGCCTGAAAAAAATTCTTCCTGTATAACATGACAAATAGTCCTCCTTTAAGAAGGCAGGTCTCCTATTTGTTAATTTTGTTGTGTGAGTTTGAGGGAGATTGAGTCAGTTAATCAGATTAGAGCAGCACAGTGCTAAACAGCATTCATTTCCATCATGTCTTGAATGACACTCAAAAATCTTTCATGGGGTATCACATTGGAGACATAGGGTTTAGTTCATGATATAAGCTGAAGCTCCTGCTTCTTCTACCTGTAATTCAGAAAAGAAATTATATAGATGAAAAAAGGACCCTTAAGGTGACATTGGGGCTGTGTAAATTGGAAGTACTTTCTGTATACATGAACACTGGTTTCCTACTGGAAAGGCTCAGTGAACGTTGTGTTCTTAGGAAGGTTTGGAAATTTGGCAGTAAGCCACCTGCCATTGACAGAGCCTGAGGGTTTCTAGGCAAAGGGCTTTAAAGAACCTGCTGGAAGTTTTCATCCATGCTAAAGAGTTTATCAACAGAAGATTCCTGTTAGAAAAGGTCATTATTATATTTTTTGTTCGTATTTTTCTGTAGCAGAGGAGATGCAAAATTCCCTGATGTATTGAATTAGGTGGATATCTTTATATCCTGAGTTTATCCTTGAAGTTAGAGGGTTTTTTTGTTTGTTTGTTTGTTGTTGTTGTTTTGGTGTTTTTTTATAAATTTATGGCTTAATTTTATCTTATAATGTGAAAAAGTGTTATACAGTATCTAGTTGAAATTGCTGTTATGTGTGCACTGAGATTTTTGATTCAGCACATTCACTGGGATTGTCAGGATGCATAAAAGTCATTCAAGCCTAACACACTGGGCACTTCCATCCTTTCCTCCAGTTTCTCACTCTCTAATAGCAGTGACAACTTGAAATGGATGAGAAATGTGGAGGCACCTGTTTGTGCTGAGGGGAGGTGCAGGAGAAAGAGATGCTGGGGAAGTGCCAGAAAAAAAGTGCCTGGCACTGGGAGGCAAGCTGTAGGCAAATGCTGGAAAAACAGAAACCACAGAAAAAACTCAGGTACTTTTTTGAATTTTGAGGTATCTGCATTTTTCCATGCTCTGCTAGTCCACCCCAGTGTTTCCATGTCTTACCATCACCCCTTGTGAACAGGTCCTAGGCCTCCAGCAAGATCAGATCACCTCCAGCCCCAGAGCATTAAAGCTAGGCAGAACTTTTCTGCCTCTCTTCTTATCCTTCCCTTCCTCTCACATTTCCACCACAAGCAAAATTGAAAGTAGCTACTACCACTGAATGGTAATACCATTGTTTTACCATTACTCATTGTTTTACCACTGAAGAATAGCAAAATGCAGTTTTACCTACGATACTGAGGAACCTTAGAACCAGAGATTCATTTAGGTTGGAAAAGACCTCAGGGATCATCAAGTCCAACCATTAGCCCAGCATTGCCAAGTCCATCACCTAACCACGTCCCTATGTGCCACATTGGCACATCTTCTAAATACCTCCAGGAATGGCTACTTAACCAGTTCCCTGGGCAGCCTGTTCCAAAGCTTGACAACCCTTTTGGTGAAGAAATTTCCCCTAGTCTCCAATCTAAACCTCCTGTGGTGCCACTCAAGGCTGTTTCCTCTCATCCTATCTCCTATTGCTTGGAAAAAGAGACCAACACCCCCCTCATTCCAACCTCCTTACAGGAGGTTATAGAGAGTGGTAAGGTCTCCTGGAGCCTCCTTTTCATCACCTTGAGTTGGTTCTGATCAGAAGTCAAATTCTAATAAATAATAATAAATTATTAATTGCAAATGACAGTTTATATAATTACAAGAAAACAGAAATTATCAGTTTTTACATTCTGCAACAGTGGGTTCTATAATTTTAACTTGTTAGAAAAAACAAAATAATTTAGATTCATATATGTTCCCTAATGTCATTTGGTGCTCTGTATTTCTTGTATTATGGGAAACTGGAAGAATTTATTTTCAATGCACTTTTTCCATATTATTCTCAACTAAATATCTCAATAGATATTTATCAGCTCAGTTACCAATTTTCCAGTTTGAAGACTCCTAACCTATGTAATCTGTTTTGTCTGGAAAGTATTTCAAATCTCTAGTCACTCTTGTATGTTGCTTTTCTGTTCTGCTGTAGCCTTTTCAAATGTGACATTTGAAAGGAGTAACACTCTAATCCGAAAGGGAAAAAAAGTAAAGGGCAAAAGGATACTTTTTCTCCAACATGAGAACAATAAAGCTGTGGATCAGATTGTCTAGAAATGTTGGGTAGTCCTCATCCTTGGAAGTTTCCAAGACACAACTGAATAAAGCCCTAAGTAACTTCACTGCATAGCTGACTTGCCTTTGACTGTGAGATTGGGTTAGACACAGCTAGTGGTCCCTTTAAAGAGGCTAGCTATGATCCCATGATCAGATATCCAGTCAAGGTACAAAGTATTGACTTAATGTAATGTCAGACTGATATTTTCTTCTTTCTTTTATCTATTCTTTTCCTAAAATATTTTGTGTGTCTTTTCAACAACGGCTGAGCATTGAGTTGTTTTGAGAAAAATGTCTATGGTACTCAAACCCCTCTTTGCAGGAGTCCATCATTATGCACGTAGTCGGGAGCTGCAGCCAGAGGAGGTACAAAAACATCAAAGGGTGGTATTGGAAAGTGTGGCTTTGGGAGCAACATCCCTGCATTCTCTCTGTGCCAAGTTACTTCCCTGAATTTGGACACAAGCATATAGTAAGGAGAAAGAATGTTTGGGATTGGGTGGTTCTGTGGGTGCTGCTGTTGGCTAAAGTGGTGGCAAAAACATTGGTTCAAAAAGAGAGAATTGTCTGCTACAAGGGAAAAGAACTGTACCTCATTCCACTGGTGTGCCCATTGCCCCTGGTATGCTCCTGCACTGGAGAGACTCAGCAGAGTTGGACCCAGCTTTAGTTCTCTGGCCAGTCTTCTCCTGCTCTCTGGGTAGGTGACTCTTCTGTCTAGCTGCTTTTGTTCTTCCACTGATCTGCAAATCTCTGTAGAAATGCTGACCCATACTCTCAGCATCTTGGCTCTGAGTGCCACTGTGGCTTGTTGGAGCCACAAGGCAGGTATTTTTCTTGCACATCTACTGTTTTTCATTAATTTTCTTGCACATCTACTGTTTCTCATTTATTTGTTCTTAATTGAATCCACCTTTTCACTAATCCACTGCTATGAGATATGCCTGCAGCATTTCACTGTCTATATTTGTGTATCCTGAATAGTTTTCTGTCATTTCAGTGTTCTGTGCTGTGCAAGATATCAAGCTTCATTAAAGCTGTGTTCACCTAATCAGTCAGCTATTGGTGATCCACTCTTATATACCACTCTTCTACTACTGAAGTTGGTTTATATATAGGTATATATAGGTCTTTATCTTATAGCTGGTAGTTCAAAAGCTTTATATTTTGTGAAAAAATCCTCTGGTCCTGGTGATGTTACTTCCAAATGATCTGCCCATTATAAAACTTCCTTTGCTGACCATCAGAAAGAAGTTCATGACCTTCAGAAATTTTGTTGACAAAGGTGACATCTCTGAAGTGTTCTAAAAAAAGCATTTGGATGATTTTATAGAGATATTTTAGCACCGAAATAGATAGAAATCTGATTATCTCTCCTTGTTTAAACCTTTTTTTTTTTAATTTTATTTTTGAAGTTTACCTGTTCTTAAAACAAAACCTCTGACTTGGAACAGCTTAGGAATGGTATGGTTTGGTGACCATAGATCAATGGTGAGAGCCAGAAGCATCTTGAGGCCTCCAGAGGGAGACCCTGTCCACCTAAATAAGGTGTGTAACCTTAAGCAGTCAAGATCTTTTAGAAGTCTTCAGTATCACTTGCATCCTCTGAAGTCTCTGTAACAAACATAAACACTTTATAAGGACTGTTTCATCATGTGTCTAAAATAAGGTCCTTAAGAAAACATGCTGGTTGGCTGTACTTATATGTGACTTTTGGTAGCCCTGTACTGGTTGTCTGAAAGTGCTTCTAATCACCAAAACTACTCAAAGTGAAAAAAGACCCCTTGAACATGTTTGTCATTCAAGCTGAAAAGTCAGAGAACTTGTGCTTGTGTTTTCTCTGATCTTGAAGGGGTTATTTAATAGCTCATAATCTTGAAAAAATTACTGGTTACTTTTTTCCCTTTCATTCTCCATTGCATCATCA
The DNA here is from genome assembly GCF_903797595.1 of Erithacus rubecula. Classification (NCBI taxonomy): domain Eukaryota; kingdom Metazoa; phylum Chordata; class Aves; order Passeriformes; family Muscicapidae; genus Erithacus; species Erithacus rubecula. The sequence goes on along the minus strand of NC_136685.1, from coordinate 13,561,727 downwards.
GAGTACACTGGTATTTAAGCCTGACTTTGCAGGGGAAAAGTTTGGAAGCTTTTTTACAAAAAAGCTATTTAGAATAAAGCTTGAGAAACAAAGAGCATAAACAATAGGTAAGCTGGATTTGGGAGATAACTGGCTATCCAGGGCACTTTTCTTTATCTGTATAGATCTCTTGAACTAATCTCCAAGTGGCAGGCTTTGGTTACTGTGACTTGATTTTTTTTTTTTATTTTTTTTTAAAACACACAGATAAATCCCCGAAGTTTGCAATTTCTCCAAAAGACTTCCACTTTCCCTGTATATCCCCAGTCTTCCCTGTGCATTTTCTGTTTTATAACCCTCATTTCCCCCGGGGCTGCTGAAATTGTCTGCACTTTAGATCCCGGAGCCGACTGAGACAGGTCTGGTTGGGAAGATACCATATTCCGTGGGAAGCAGGGGTGAGGATGCCTGGGCGGAGAGGAAAAGGCGGGGGAAGGGTGAGGGGTTGTATTCTTGACCTTAGGTAGCTGGTGCTGAGAGGTAGCGCATTGTGCGGGAGCACAGAGAGAGCTGGAGCTCGTGGATGGGAAGGAGGGAGCGAGGAGGAGGGAGGAGGAAGCTGGGACAGCGAGGGGGAAGGAGGAGGAGGGAGCAGCATCTCTATCTTTCTTTGCAGACCACGCTGCTAAACAGCGAGGGGAGGCTCATGCTTCCCTAATATCCATCACTCCCCGCTTCCAGCGTGGTCACAGAGCAACAAAGAGGGTCTCCGAGGTAAGAGCCGTGCAACTTGCCAAGCCGGAGCTTCTGCCAAAGTGAGGGGAAGCAGCAGCAACAATAGCGAGCAAAGATTCTCAGCACCTGGGGACGCTCCGGGACGGCAGAGGGGGCTCAGCGGGAGCGCGGGGCTCCCGAGGTTAGGGACGTGTCGGGGGCAGCGGCGGCAGGAGCGCGGCGAGCCGGGGCGGGATAGCGGCGGCTGCTCCTCTGGGATGGCAGGACGGGCTGATGGGGGGATAAATGGCATCGAAAGCATAGAAATGCTTTATTTACCCGAAATACAGCTGTGGAGTGAGCAAAACAATTCATTACTTTGTGCGTGTCAGAAGGAAAAATCAACCCAACAGCAAAACCAAAGTTAAAGTTTGCATATTCATGTTGTTTTGACTTTTTAATTTTAAAGTTTAATTTTTCGTTTTAAGACAATGTTTCAGATCAAAAATGCAGTTAATAGCAACAATAAGAAAAAAACCCCAGAATTGCCAAAATAATGTGTTTTTTTAAGTCAAACAAAATGCGCCGTTTGGCAATTATTCTATGAAAGTATTTGTGATACCAAAACAAGGTATGGTGTTTGACCTGAGGAATATTGTTTCATTTAATTTAGGAAAAACCCCACAATTTTATAATGGCCTGAAATGAAGTTCCTAGTTTTGTGTTTTCATCCACTCAGACTAAAAAAATCAGCAATTTGGTTAGGTGTATTTATAAAGTGAAATGTTTATTTTTAGTTGTGGATACTGAGATCTTAAATGAAGAAGGCAGAAACTATAGCATCTCTACATTGCAAAAACTGATGTTGGCTTTTTCCTTGTGCTTTGTCTCATTTACTTTACTTTTTGAGGTATGGGCTACATTGGTTTCTGATCTAATACTTCATAGACCCTTCTGAAATTATTAATTAATAAAAGTTATAGTGTCAGTGTTTGTTGTTAAACATGTAGAACTACTTACAGAGAAGTACAAAGAAAATTAGCAGTGGTTTGTATGTCTTACAAATTGGAGTCTTTAGGACCTTAAAGTTTGGTTAGTTTGGTTGTTTTTTGTTTTTGTGTTTTTTTGGGTTTTTTGGTTTTTTTTGCTGTGAAACATAGAATCATTCTCCTAAGCTGGACATGCTGGAATGTTTGTGCTTAACTGGGTGTTTCTGTGTTCTTGTCTCAACATTAGGTTGATAAAATAGCTGTAGTGAGGTGATTTGATGTGAGAGGAAGGAAATTGGAACCACCTCTCTGGTGTATTGGGAACTTGGAGGGGGTAAAGCTTTTTTGTCAGTGTAAATTTACTGGTGCCAGTGCACATCAGATCAACATCAGGGTCTATACTGGTCTACATTGCCTCATTTTTCTTATAAATGGGAGAAAAGCCATATCATATCAATGGGACTTCCACCAGTTCTGACAAGGACTGTAATTGCTATTTCAGGGCTTATTTCGGTTGTATTATAATTTTCAGAATATAAATAACAGTCTGACATTGCTCAGCATGTCTGATGTGGTAGTTGTCACCTCTAGCTTTGAAATTTACTTAACTTAGACAATCAGGGGTTTTATTATAAAAGAAAATACAAGATAACTTACTTCCCCTTGTTGTATAAAGTGTTTTGGTTTTTTTTTGTTTTATCTATCTTTTGATTTGCTGACTTCAGGAACAACTGATACATTTTTGAAACCTCTTGTTCTGTTTTGTCCTTAATGTACAGCTGTTTAAAAAAATTCTGAATTAATTGAGGCCTTAAAAGTAATCTTTTGTTTCCTTAAAAAACCTAAATGTACTGTGTACAAAATGATATTTATATTTTTACTTTCCTTTTTCTTTTTGCTTTTGACTACAGTTTTGATTTTCTTTGGATTCTGTTAAAGAAATGACATGTTCTCACTTTGCAAAGTTTTCGCTGTGTTAGATGCATAAAGCAGCAGCAATAAAAAAGCCTAACACAAATCTACCATTGCAGGTAAATTTCATTTGAAGCTAACATTCTTTTCTACTTAGACAATACTTAGCTATTGTTCTCTTAAAACAACTTCCCATGAATTGTATTGTTCTTGAAGTTTATAAGGGCTGGATGCAAAGCTCCCTGAAGTCAGGAAGAGACATTCCATAGACTTCAAATGGCTTTGGATCAGCCTGTCACGTGAGATTAGCTCCTGACAGAAGATGGAATAAGCACAAGCCCAGAAAGGAACGATTTAGGGATGGAATTTCACTCGGGCTGTGATCATTGTTGTGCTGTGAATATCTCTTAGGAGCAATGTTTTTATTTTCCATTAAAAATGCCTGTATTTCTTGGTATTGGAAATACAGTTTTTCTTCTCACTTATACCTCAAGTCTATTGTCTGTTTATGTCTGTGTCTAAATATCTTGTTAGGGTAGTCTGTCTTTGGATAAAATAGCTCCAAATCTCTCAGATGAGATTTCGTGTTTTTCCTTGTTTTTCCTTGTTTTTCCTTGTTTTTCCTTGTTAAACCAAAATAATGTACTCTGGTAAGAGATTACTGGTTTCATAGTTTTTCTTTTAATAAAACACCACCTACCCTCAAAACCCAGAAAAGATTGTTGTATAAAACATGAAAAGTGGCAAAATCAGACATTTGCAGTTTTTCTTCCTTTGAAGCTTATGGAACTTGCACACTGTAAAAGTAACCACGAGAAAACCAGTATAGTTTGTATAAGAAAATTAAAAAAGGGCATTTTACAGCAGAGTTAAGTAAAGCAAAATTTGGATTAGGAAGTTGTAAACTTTCAAAGGTGATTCTTACTAATAAATCAAAGCCTGTGAGACTCCCAGACCTCTAGAGATACTGGGCATAGTTATCTTTAGGGGAAAATTGCATTTGATTCTTATTGATTGTGGTTTTTCTAATGAATACAAAGCTTGCAAAGTGAATGGTAAGTGATGTCTCACTCCTTTTTTTCACCTTCATACAAAATAAAGCATTTACTTACTCTCAGCTGAGATCAAGCACAGCCAGAGATTTATTTCATGTGAATAAAAGCTACATGAGGGGCATAAAAAGCTAGTGGAACTGCAACCAACCAAAATCTACATGCAAACATGCCTACTTTCACAGAAGCATGCCTGCATTCATCTATTCCACATGTACACAGGGAAAGGATTCCTGAACTACAGCTGAATATTTCTTCACTTTTTTTCCTATGCAGACTATGGTAAATTATTCAGTTGAGAAATCTGACTAAATCTTTAAAACTTCTTTTATGCAGACTGTGGCAAGAAATACTACAATTTACTAAGGAAATTCAAATGTATCTCTAATGTTCATTTTATAAATATTTGTAGCTGTACTTTATAATTACCCGTAAGGATTCCAAAGATCATTGGTTTGTTTTTGGTTTGCCTTCATTTGCCATTATCCATGTGCTGGCTCTCATGCTTAAATATTTATGTGAGGAATAAAGAAAGTCTAAGAAGTAACATCACCAGTGATGCATCTCTGAAGAAACAGTAAAAGACATTGTATACTGTAGGAAAAATGCTGTAAGATATAAATACTGATGGTTATATCAATATATGACAAATTATCAATTATATGTGTTATATCAATAAAAGACCTTTTTTCTAGTAAAGCAGCACAGCAGTACTTCATGTACTAAAAGCAATTTATAATTATGTTGATGGCATATTTATGTAATTATACAGTAGATAAAAATGAAAAATTATTTGCAGAAGCTTTATTAACATCACAGGAAAGAAGATATATAGTAAAAAAATAGAATCATAGGATGTCTCTATTAGGAAGGCACAGATCATCAGGTCCAACTTTCTGCTCCTCACAGGACAAGCTAAAACTAAACCATATGACTAAGAGCATCATCCAGACACTCCTTGAACTCTGTCAGGCTTGGTGCTGTGACCCTGTGCCAGTGTCCAACCACCCTCTCAGTGAGAAACTTTTTCCTAATGTCAAGCATGAAGCCATCCTCCCCTGGTTCAGCTTTGTTCCATTTCCTCTTGGCCTCTCACTGCTCAGCAGAGAGGAGATTGGCACCTCTCTCTGCTCTCCACCCTGCAGAGGCTGGGTACTGCCATGAGGTCCCTGTCAGTCTTCTCCAGGCTGAGCTAACCAAGTGACCTCAGCCAGTCCTCAAAAGTCTTGCCTTTGACACCATCTTGTCACCCTCCTCTAGACAGACTCTAATAACTCAATGTCCTTCCTGAGTTGAGGCACCCAAAATTGCACACAGCATTGGAGGCTGGGCTGCACTGATGCAGTGCACAGAGGGACAGTCACTGCCCTTGACAGGCTTGATATGGCTGGTGATGGTGTGCCATGGTTGGCACTTTGGGCTGCCAGAGCATGCACAGATTCACAGTTCCATTAATCCAGACCCTCAGATCTCTTTCCATGGGGTTACTCTCCAGCCCAGTTTGTATGTTTAACCAGATTGGCCATCCTAGATGGAGACTCCAGCACTTGCTCTTGTTTAATTTCCTTTGGTTGGTGATTGTGCTACTCTCTCATCTCTGCAGATGTCTCTCTATATAAGGTCTCTTGATCCTTGACTGATTCCACAGCTGCTCCTGTGTTTTTCAGCAAACTTACTCGTGTAAGTGTCCAGATAATTTATAAAAATATTAAATAACACTGGCCCTAAAATTGAGTCCTGTTGAACCCTATGGGTGACTGGCTGCCAGCCCATGTACTCTTTGAGCCCTCATCTTGTCATCTGAGAAAAATATGTCATCTTACAAGAATCTTCATGGGAATGTTTGTCTTCAAGATGACAGTGACTTTTGTTCTGTATGAAATAGAAGTTACATAACTGTCTTGAACATCTTTGAAGAGTCCGCTGTGAATTTCACAGTATTGTAACTTAGAAAAAACAACCTGCCTTTTTCTCCATGCCTAAGGCAGCACGAAAATTAAGAAAGGCATTAAATGAACAGAATTATAACAACTTCAATTTTTAGAGTATCTCCTATTTGCTTACACTAGCCCACTGATGAACATTAGTACCAATATGTTCATGTGGCCTCAACTTGATCTGTTCACTGTTTCTTTTATAATTTGTGCACAAACAACAGTTTACAGCCTAGACAGACAACATGAGTTTTATCTTATGTAAATCACCTTGGCCTTAGTGCATGCATCGTTCTTCAGCTGCTCTGTCATAGCTACTCATGGCTAAAAGCTTTTGTCTTTGAGGCCTTAATAAAGAAGGAGACCTTCGGTTACTTTGCCCTAAACCACTTCTGCCTCACAAAGGGCATTACCAACTTCATGCTCAACATATCTTTAATTCTTCTGCCATTTACTTCATCTTCCATCAAACTTAATCATAATCTTACTTTCTTTTAGTGAGCTGGGAAGGTGGAAGTTTTTGGCAAGCTGTTAATGTGCTGGTCTACAAGCAATCTTGTACACTGACAATCCTACATCTTCCAATTCAACTGTAGCATGTGGAGGTTTAATACAGAAGGGGAAAAAAGCTTCTGTTCAGAGAAATAATAGGAGGAACAACTAGAAAATCAGTTAGTGTTGCTGTTTTCTGGGAAGATATGCTTAGCACTGGTGACAGAATAAAAGAGAAATGCTGTCTTCTCCTTATTAAGCAGACATTGGGTTTGCTGAGTCTTACTCAGGTAGCTGTGTTAATGAATTTCTTTGGTTAATGGATGCACTTGTCCTTAACAGACCTGTCTTTGCTCCAGCGCTGATTATTCCTTTTTTCTGTTATGCTCCTGCCATGTATTTCTAATGCTTAATCCACATATGTTTTGTATGATCTAGAAGATTGCTTCATTTGATTAACTTTGTGCTCCCATTCCATTGGAGTCATGAAGCCAAAACATCACTGTGCATATGGATGTTTTTTATGGAGACTCAATCTTTCTGACGAGCTGCTGTCCCGTATGGGGAAACCAATCATTCCAGGTACTGCACATATCAGTGTATTTCCATACATACATGTATTTGCAGTTTGGCAAAATAGTAGAGAGCTTAAAAATTGTAATATTCTCCAGCTACAATGCAAGTCTTCTACTGAATTTCCCCCTGAATATGTTATAAAATAAAGACTCAGATAAAGACATAAAAATACCCCAAAAAAGCAAATGCTTCATTACACCTATGCATTTTTAGCATTTAGCTATTACTGTGCCTTAAAGGAACCCTACAATCTCAAAAGGTCAGGTTGCATTTTTCACTTAAATGCCAACATCTGTACATCTCAGGCAATGATTGTGAATAGTCTTCTCTAGATTTTAGTATTTCTTTCTTTGTGTGTATGTCTTCTTTTCTTTTATCCACTGAAGTTTCCTAATACGTTCTGATGCTATTTTTATTTTATTTTATTTTATTTTATTTTATTTTATTTTATTTTATTTTATTTTATTTTATTTTATTTTATTTTATTTATTTTACTTTATTATTATTTTATTTTATTTATTTTATTTTATTTTATTTTATTTATTTTATTTTATTTTTATTTTTATTTTATTTTATATTTCTGTTATGCAGCCAGCATTTCATATGTGCAAGGAAAGGCAAAGGCAGCTGAGGGATCCACTTGGGAGTATCAGCTGGTGTGAAAGAGTACAGCAAGGGGGGTAGGTGACTTGGCTTGAGTTCATGCCCAGGTTTCAGCCCACTGATGATGTTCACTTGTGAGTACTGTTCTCTCTTGGGTTCTCTTCAACAAAAATTCAATGTTTTCCCTCTGAGGCAAACCTTAAGCATTGTTCTGGAGCTAATTTATTTCAAAGACTGCTCCCACTTGGCAAAGTGGAAGACACAATTACTTACAACTCTCCTAATCCCGGGTCATTTTCTAATACCATTGAGTAGGTCTCTTACCCTGTGTAATGTGATGCAACATCCCCGTTCATGTATCACATGCTTTCAGTTCTGTGCCAAAAAATGGTGCTCTGATAAAAGCTTCACTACAGCCTGCATAATAATGAAATTAAACTGACTGGGGGAAGGACCACACACAGATAGTTATGTCAGGGCCGTGGAGACTCAGCTGAGACACTCTGGCCCAGCATCAGGTGATGTGAGCACAGTCCTGCAGTGTGGATGCAGCTGATTCTCCAGCCCTGGACATAAAGGCTTGGCATCTCTTCCTGGGCCAGATGCTTGTAGCAGTAGAGGTGTAAGGTCATGCTGACAGGTCAGTCTGGGTGTGAAGTAGTGGTGTATAGGATGGCAGAAAGAAAACAAATCTTTATGGATGGTGCTATTCCCATTTCAAATTAGCTGTATTGTTTCACTATTTTTTCACTGCTAGGTGGCATTGCTTTTGCATGTAATTTGGTTTCTTTGGCACTGTGTTCTTTTTCTAAAGAAAAAAGGCTGTCTTGAATTCAAGCTAAATCTTACTCAGCTGGAATGATCTCTCTAAACTTTGCAAATGAGATCTTAATCTACAGGGAAAGCTTCCTGAGGTTTGTTTGGGTTTTTTTCCCCATTGTATGCTTCTGTGGATCCAGAATGAACTTTTCTTTTTAAGGTACAATTTTTGATATATCAAATTAGAAATTTCTTTCATGGTTATATTTTTAGGTTGCGTGGTGAGAGTCTGGAAACTCCTAAAGATGATGTCACAATGGAGAAAGAATAATCTGACAAACAGCAGGACTTCAAAGGAATTATCTGTTCCTTGTGTCTTCTACCTACATCAGAATTAGGTTTAGCTGAATCCACAGAATTTGCCAACACTCAGGGCTGTGTATAAATGCTTGCACATGAAAAGTTAGTGTGTTTTACTAAGGTTTTATTCACATATCCTCTTCTGACTGCAACTGTGCTGGCTGAGATGGTTCCTGCCCCTAGTAGCTCCTTACTGCACTTCTGCCAGAGTGACTGTGCCAGCTGTGCAGGGCTGCTAATACATCCTGCTTGAAATGAATAGGGCTGGTGAAGATCTAATACTATAACTGTGTTAACTTTTTTTACTAAAGAGAGTCAGAGATTGCTCACAATGTGTGTAAAACTGGCAGGGCAATAATTTCTGACATCAGAGCAGTAATGAGCCTTTATGAGATAGATTGTAATCTTTCAGTGGGCACTGCCAGAACTGGAAGATTTGTTGATGGCCTTTTGTGCATTTAATTTATGCCACTGATTTTTCAGTATTTTCCTCTTACTATATAGATACGACCTTAGATTTGTGTATATGTTGCCTGTTTACAGGTAATTTGTGTTATCAATGGTCAGGATTCAATTAAATAAAAATATTTATAGATTTGGGGTTCATTAGGTTTTTTTTCTCCCTGATTTATCTGTTTTACATTCTTGCCAGAGCTGCTCTGAGGGCTCTGTACTGATTGATTGAAAATCAGGCTTCCTGTTCTGTTTAAATACATGCAATATATTTTAAAAATAACAAGATTAAACACTGAACATAAATTATCAAGATCTATCACTGAACAGGAATCTTTAGGGTCTGGTTTAATTCAAAGTGCACCAAAATCAGAAAGATAATTCAAACAGCCCTTATGTGCCTATCATCAGCATGTTGTCTCAGAACTTTATAAATTCTAAAACTTTTTTGAAAACACCTCTTTTTCTCTTCTTTGCTACTTTTTTTTTTTCCTTGCTGGTTTATACTTTATTTTTGTATAGTAGTAAATTAATATAGAGGAGAAGAGAGTTTTTAAAGATGTCAAGATTCTTGCCTGTTTGAATCCCATGCCTTTTGTGAATTTAGTTTCACTCTTTTCTGGCAGACATTAAAATAAATAAACATTGGCTGAGCTGAGTAGATAATAATAGGTGATTTAGAACTGGCTTTTAAACAAGCATTGTAAATCCCAGTGTTTGCATTATAAATGATGAATAGCTTGATTTTCAAAATGTTGACATTTATCTCTTATCCTATATCTGTTGCATTAACATTGCCACATCATTGACTTTTAAATTAGGAAGAATATTGTCAGTGTAGAAAAAAATGGTATTTATTGATGCCAGTTTAAAAAAAAATCAATGCAAAACAATTTGCCATTTGGGCATAGTTTATTAAACTAAAGATAGTTTAGAAGCTTGTATACTGTGAAATCCATCACATTTTGGACCAGACTTTGTTCTCATTTTGAGCTAAAGAACTTCATGATAGGATAATATTTTAGCATTGTGTTACAAAAGTTGTCAAAGCACAAGAGACTGAATATAGCACTAATTTGGCTAAACTCCAGATTTGTGCATATGTATGGATTGTCACTACATTGGTCTTGTTAGGAGTTTTTACTTGTATATGTGATTTCATTTATATTTTTGGAGTGGGTTTTCAGCAGGACCTCCCATTACAATAAATGAGAGAAAGATGTTTCTCTAGGTCTTTGCCTGACTTCCAGTGTTTTGGCTGGGTATGTATTATTTCTGTTTGACCATTTTGTTCAATTTCAGTCCCTCAGAAAGGTGAAAAATGAAACTGTCTAGAAGCACCCATTATAATCTCTGGTAGTTTTGGGGAAAATTATTCTCTAATTATTCTGGAAATCAGGGGGAAACTGATCCAATTGTTGATCACACAGCTATGCAGAGAGCAAAGCAGTTTGAAAAAATGTTGAAATCACATTTATTTTTAAAATATGAATGTATAGAAATTGATACCAGTCCTTAACATGCAGCGTGCACACCATTTAAAATATCTATGTTTATTGAGTGCAGTTATGTCAACAATCAACATCTGCCTCTCAGAAGTATAAATCAGTATGACACTGACTAGGTAGAAATACTGTGGGTACATGTGCACAATCAAGGCATCATGATGACAGCATCAGGGCACTTTAGACAGAGTGGTTGGCTTTTAGAAGGCAGATGTTTGAGAGTGATTTCAAAACCAGAAAACCAAAGGTTTCTTTTCTTATTAACACTTTTCCTTCTACTTGCTTTGTAAAATCTTCTTGGTGTGCCCACAGGTACATTATGACATGAAGCAATTATGGAAAACAAAATAAAACCTTAGTTTATTGGCTATTTAAAAAAAAAAATTGATATTTCTGACAGTCCTTCAAATAAGGATGTCAGAGTGCAGAGGTCAGGGTATAGAAGCCTTGGGATATCAAAAGGTGGTGAGAAGAATGGCTGGGATTTCCAGCAGCCTGAGAGTACTCTTTTGTTTCTGGTGGTCAGTTGTCGAGGATGATGCCTGTGGACATCAAAGAAATGTACAAACAGTGTTATCAAGGCCTGTCCTTTGCCCCCTGCCATGTAATGGGCCTCTTTTCAGGAAAACATTGGGAAAGCTGAGAAAGCGAGTTGTCCTATCATAGTGCTATTAATTCAGCAAGAAAGCAGATCAATAATGTTTGCACTAACCAGTAAAACAATCTGTTAGTTTCTAAAAATGCAGATTAGTCAAGCCTATAAATTAGACACTGCACATCCAAAAATCAATTTTAATGGTTTTTTTTCCATAATGTGTATGTAATGAGACGTTAGTTTCAAATAATTTCTTTTTCGTCGTCTTGGAAATATTATGCAGAACTGGTTTGAGAAAGGGAAACAAAACAAACCCCCTACCTTCCTTTAGCACTTGCAAAGAAGTTTGATTTGTGGGGTGTTTTTGTTTGGTTGGTTTTATTAATGTGTTATATGTATTGAGGTATTTTTAAAAACAAGAAGGAGCCGATTTTCATGCAATTCATGCTGGAAATATTGACTTTGATGTCTGGAAGAGTTATACCATCATTTTCAAGATAATGCATTTCAAATCCATTCACCCTTTTAGTAAACTGGTGAAGGAGCAGCTATTGTGAGCCGTTTGTGCTAAATGCAATAAAATGTTATGAGACAAAAAAATACTGATTTCTTCTTGTCATTTTGGATTTCTTTTTATAAATCAGAAGTCTTTAAACCCTCAGTTTTGCAATGAGAATATAGATAAGGCAAAGGAGCATCATTCCCTGTTTGTATGTGGCTGATAGATGGATGGGGTTCCTGAAAAGCTGCAACCCCACCTGAGTGGGAGTGCTTGCCTTGTTGAGTAGTGTAATGGCTGGGGCTTCATCTGTATGTGCCTTCTGATAAACTCATTTCTCTGAGTCTGTCACTAAGGGCTGTTGACTGTGACATACGGAGAAGTGAATAATAGCAATAACTAAAAGTTGTATTTCTGCATAGGGGACATATTTTACCTTTGTCTTTTATGCAAAATTCTTGTGAGGTCAGCTAGTAGTGATGAATGTCAGCTGATGAAGGAAACTACAGCACATGCAAGTGTTGTATTATGCATTGATAGCTGAACCTCAGACTGAGAATATGTGACACTGTGTGTGTGTGTGTGTGTGTGTGTGTGTGTGTGTGTGTGTGTGTGTGTGTAGGTATTAATAGGTATATATACACTGGTAGTTCCTACCCATCTGATTTATTTTTATCCATCACTAGGATTTGGCTATTGCTTCAATAAAACTTCTTAATAGCATACTGGGACACTGTTGTGTGAAAAAAAAAGAACAACAAGCAAACCAAAGTGATACATAGAATTTATTTGAAGTAAGCAAAGCTTCAAAATTGCTTATTATAAAACTGCTTATAAAGTAAAAAGCTATTCAATCAGAGAAAGTTCTATAAAGCTCTGCTTTGGTGAAAGATATCACCTTAATGGGAAGATACTATTCATGTAGTATATAGACTGGTAATTGAATGCAGGAAATGATGAGGCCAAGATAATAATGTGCAATTTCCAAGTCCGTAATGTCAAGCACTGAAAGAAGTCATCAGTCAGAGTGTTAGGAAGAGTGACTTAGATAACAGAATTCTAGAAGAGGTAGGGTTATTTTCTGTGAACCAGTTATTCCTATATTTTCTTCTAAAGAATTTTTGGCACAGGAGACAATGAGGAAGGGTAATATTTCAATCTGAAAGTGACCTGGGCCCTCCTATGGGCTTGACTCATACTTTTTTTAGGCAGAGATGATGTTCCTGAGCCTAAGACAGCTTGTAGACAAGCAATAGTTATGACTATTCCTCAGTAGTTTTTCACGCTTCCCTGCATAGGATAAATTCAAAACATTTATAGTTAATCCCATATTCTGTCATAGAGGTAGTGTTTGGGTGCCTGTGATAGGATATTTTTCTTTATTCTTCAGGCAGGTGAACTACTCAGAATCAAAGACAATTGGAACTTTAAAAGTTTTTATGAGAAGTTTAAATTTGTTTCCTGCTGATCTTGTGCTAACATTTCTGGATGCATCATCTTCATCCTTTCAAATTATACAATAAATAGTGATATTTTTTCTGAAAGAGCCTTTATCACAAGTCTAGAAAAAAGACTGTCCTTTATATGAAATGATTTCTGCTATTGGAAAAATTATATGTGTGTGTAAAATAGACGGGGTGCATAATTACAGGGGAAAATAGATGCTGGCAGTTTTGCAAGAGCCTCCCATTAAAGGCAAGAAATTTGTTGTTACATAAAAGCTTGTTCCTACCATGTCAGTTGGTGCAATCTGTCCAGCTGTGGTGTTTCAGGCATACCATTTTGTACTGTTCCTGCTGTAAGTGTTGAGTGCTGTTCCATTCTTTCATCCATCCCATGAGCTCTGTTCTTTAAGTCTCTCGATCATGAGAGACTGTTCTCTGCTGCAGGGACAATGTAAAATGGGCAATACTCAAATGTGAGAGCAATGCCCAGCGGTTTTGAAAAATGTGAGACACTATCAACCAACTGAAATCATACTATGTGCAATTTGTACTGCTTTTTTTTGGTAGATCTATTGCTCTGGATTGCCTTTCCTAATACTTTTTGTATACGCGTTGCAGAACGTGCAATCGTGATTTCAGAAAAGAACAAGACGAAATGTCAAACAAGGCAAAAATGTCATGATGACAGTGTTTCCCCTCCAGCTTCTTGTCAAAAGTTACCAGTAAAGATTTTAACATTGCTTTCAGCATAATGTTAATGTCCAGAAATCACAGGTCTGTCAAATTGAGTCCTACTTTTGTTGATGAATTTACTATCGTTCTGGCAGACTTGAGTCCAGAATGACTTTTTGATAAATACCGAGAATAAAAGAGCAAACATTATACTTAGTTAGGCCATTTCATAATAAATACTTGCTTTAAATTTTTTTTTACTTTTTCCAAAGGTCAGCAGCAGCATATATAGTCATTATGCTATTGCAGCACCACATTTTGGTTGTTTAGAATGCTAAATGAAAATAGATTTTGTAGGACCTTTGCCTTTGTAATTTTTCTCTGAGTATTCTGTTTAAAGTGAAGTTTTGAGGCCTTGGAAACTGCATTGAATTTTATATGGTGGTAGCATAATGGAAGTGTTTTTACATTGTAGTATGTTCACAGTAGGTAACTTCAATATATTCAGTTTAAAAGTGCAATTATGTTAATGTATGAGAAAATTATGAAAAATTCATCCCTTAGTATTTTTTGCTTGGGGTGAATTGATAGACTAAACTTGTTTAAATGGCTGTGCTGTTTTGAATTAGATATAATAAAACTTAAAGATGAATTAATTCTCAAGATCATGAGAAAAAGGATCCAAAGTTTGCAAAATAGTGTCTATAGCTCCTCTAAATAACTGACTGTTGTTTTTATGTAATGGAAAAACTGAGGCAGCTGAATTCCCAGTCTTTAATACTATTTATTCTATTTGCAAATACTAGACCTGTTCTGATTTTTTTTTTTTTTTAATGTTAGAAAAATCTCTGTATTCGAGTTCCTCTTCCAGCTTTCTTGTAACAGCCATTTAGGCTCTCAAGGTGTTCTAGGGTTTCCCCAGAGCCTTCTTCTCTCCTGGGCTGAGCAACTTGAACTCTCCCAGCCTGTCACCATGGCAGAGGTGTTCCATCCCTCTGATCATCTTGGTGATCTCCTCTGGACTCACTCCAACAGCTCCATGTCCCTCCTGTGCTGGGGCCCAGGGCTGGGTGCAGCTCTGCAGGTGGGGTCTCACCAGGGCAGGGCAGAGCAGAGGGGCAGAATCCCCTCCCTCCCCTGCTGCCCACGCTGCTCTGGGTGCAGCCCAGGGCACTTTTGGCTTTCTGGGCTGTGAGGGCACCTGGATGGGTCATGTTGAGTTCAGTATCTTTTTTTTACTGCAGCTCAATTAAGGGGCAGTAGAGAAAGACAACAGGAGACATGAAAACTTTATGCTTTATTTTTCCTATCTACAGTTTATAGTTATTCAGCTATAATAAGGAATTTATAGCACTACTGAAATAAGGAAAACTATCTATTTTTCATCAGAAAATTTACTTTGAAGATTGTTTTTATGTGGCCATATAATTAGGCTTTCCAAACAGAATGATTGATTTCTCTAAACTCCATATGTCTTCCAACATTTACACTAAGTAATAAATATTTAAGGAACTGCATTCCTATCTGAGCTTTTCCACAGTCTGACATTGATTCAAATTTTTGAACTCAGACTCTTAAAAGAATTTAGATTACCTGGTCTGGATTTAATCTGTAATTGCAGATTCAGATGCTCATAGAGCTATGCTAATTTCTCTTCAGAGTGTAAATCTGAATGTAAGTCAGTAAAATGAATGAAGAAGATATCCTTACTTCCCTTTCATTCTCTGTGGGTGATATTAAGTAATCTCTGAAGTATTCAGAAACTGTAATATATAATCCATGATGTGAAAGAAAATAAATTGGAGGTCGTGGTGGCTATCAAAATTAATGGAGTACAGTTTTTAAGTGAGATTGAAAACGGTACTGTTGTGAGCATTCTCAATTAATGCATCCAGCATCCAGCACTAAGCTCTTCAGTATTGTGACCAGATGATAGAATTCTTAAGAAATATATATATAAACCCAAAGTGAACTAAAGAGATTAAAACTCTAATGATTCACAGTAATTAAAGTAAGATGTTTGAATAGAAAGATGTGCTGTGGTACAGCAGCTGTGAGTATAATTGTACCGTGCTGTGTTTGGCTTGCAAACAGACATACGTGTTCATCTCTTGATGCACTGAATATGAAAAAACCTTTCCATGGCTCCACACAGACATGATTCTTTCCAAAGAATATGTGGGACTTGGAAATACATCTAAATGGCAAATTGAGAAATAGGAACAAAACATGGTAATGAGTGGGGATGATATGAATATCTTTAGTAGTTTGCAGTGGAATAGCATCCCTGCTGTCTCAGTAGTTGGAGATAGCCAGGGGGTTAGCACAGGCATATTAAATCACACACACTGAGCACAGGATTTGTTCAATTAGTTTCAGTTCACGTTCACAGCAGAATGTAATGTGCCTGTTCCCCAGGTATAAGATGGTGCCATGTCTTGTCTCCTGACCCAATGTACTGTACAGAATCCTCCATCACATGGCTTGGCATACAAGGTCTTTCACAAAGAGAGTGCAGAAAGTTGAGAGTTCTTAAGAGCTGTTTTTCTAAGCACTCAAGGGGATGTCACTCAGCCTGGAGGTTCAGAGGCTTTTTTACCCATACGACAATTACTACAGATGAAGGAACACTCTTAAGGAAGTGTTTTGAACAGTTGGAGTCTTTAATAGCTGCAGAAGTATCAGTTGGCTGTAGTTTTTAAGTTTTTTAAAAAAATGGTCTGTGAAAATGCATTTAAGATTTTTACACAGAGAGGACATGACTGAATATGTGGTGAATGCATTTGTGCAGTGTGTGAATAAAAATTAAATGTGGGTAAGACATGAAAGCAGCAACAGTTTGTGACTGTTTAGAGTGATGAAGAAATAGATGTGGCATTCCTGTTGTGCCCTGAAGAAAGGAAGGATTTTTCTGGTGTAGATTATAAAACAATTGTTGTAAAACAATGTTTTAATGATTAATAATGCATTCTCTTGGAATGGGAGGTTTGCTTAGGTATGATTCATCGTTGTCTGTTACAGTAATTAAGTCTGGTGCTTGACTTGAGGTCAGCATGACCCTGTTTATTTTAATTTTTCAGTCTCTGGAGAAAGAAGGGCCTTATTTAACTACTTGCAGCACTAAAGCTGAGTGCACAGTGCCTGGATGTAAACCACTGTGCACAGAGTGAGATCAGGTGATGGGGAGCTGGAAGCAAACTGGAAGCTGAGTCACTTAACAATGTAGATGTGCCCACAGACATGCCAGTTTTTTACTCTGAGAGTAGGATCTAGTTTGAGATGGAGGATGTGATTCTGTGTCTTGTGCTTCTTTTGCAATCTGAGATGCCCTCAGGTATCCTGCCTGGCATGGTCTCTCCTACAGGTGCTTGTGATACCTGCGCCTACCTCAGATACCCCAGAGCATATCAAAGAGCCCCATACATTTTTGTGGAAGCAACTGAGTTGAACTTCAAGACTCCTAAATATGGAGGTCTTTGTGCAGCTACAGCTGCAGCACCTTGTGGTCAGTGAAGTCAAGTGTGGTCAATGGAGCTAGGGCTGGGAGTCAGCTCATGTTGAGCTGAATAAACACGGGCAGCCAGTCAGCTGAACCATCTCTCAGATCTCTCTCACTTGCTTTTATTGATTATAATGGTATTTCTGCCTAGTGAAACAGTAGATTCCTGGAATCTAATTAAATTGCCTAAATATAGGTGTCTGATTTCATGGTTTATCCAGTTCATTGGTTTACCTGAGGTGTCCATAAAGGACTGGCACATATGATGGAGGGCTTGCTTCAGAACTCTGCTTCTTTGGAGCAGCAGTCAGAATCCAGACAGAATTACCCAGAACATCTCAAAGTTAGACAACTCCTGTTGCTGGGCAGCTGAACTGCATTCTGTATTTCTAGGTGCTCTTAAAGGTCTCCTTTTATACATGTTCAAAGTACAAGACTGAGCATGTTTCTCATGGAGGAGACAACCTCCATGAGAAGATTTGGGCTCCACATAAACACCCTGCCTTCCAGTGTGGTATGTATTTTTAGCTTATATAGATGATAGTTTATATAAGATTTTATACACACTCCAATATTATTTCTGTCTGAACACAAAAGGCAGGTATGCCTACAGGCTTTTAAAAGCATTTTGAGAAGAAAAATAGTTGTCTCTCGATTAAACCAGTTGTTCTGATTGGCAGGACCCAGTTTTAGTTCTTTCATACACAGTCTGCATGCAGAATGCTTCAAATACTAAGTTCTTGGGGACTTTTCAAGTAGCAAACTCCACTTTTACCTGCTAAAGCTGCTGGATAAATTGGTTATTTAATAATGAATAACCTCTCATCTACTTGGAAAAAACCCCCATAACCATTAAACTTTATAATCATATCTTAATTTTTCTTTCTGATTGTGCAGGAGACAAACTCTTTCCTCATGCTTGGCTTATAAATGCATGTAAATTGTTTTTATGGTGCCATTTATGATTTTTGTGATCATATTTTAACCTTTGCTTTGGAATTTTGAAAATCTTGCAACCATGAGATTATAACCTCATGTTACATGTTTCACTTCTCTCCCAGTGTTGCCAATTTGTGAAAAACATGCCTTGCACAGTCCTGTAAAATAAGATTCTCTTCTTTAATGCCTGGGGTAGGAGGTATGTATTTTGCATACCTGTTGTTGGGATAATTATATGATCAGATTTCCCATTACAACTGTTCTGTCAATTAATCACTTACATTACTGACTCATTTCACACAGATTCAGCAGCTCATCCAGCAGCAGAGCCCCTCTTTTCTAGTCAATGTTGTATCAGCAGCTGTGTAATGACTAACTCTCCCTGCTTCTGTATACAAGATCTCTTATACATAAACTCCATCCTCATTGCCCATTCCTGGAATTCCTGCTCTGTCTACTAGCCAAACACAATAGGGCCCTTTGTGCCCTCTTGCCCTTTCTCCTCCTCTGGAACTTCTGTCCCGTGCTTATATCCAAAGCAGGCAGGCTTCTTTTCCTTTCTGCATATCCATTCCTGAATATCAGGTTAACTTGTTCTTCTTTAACATCTACCCTATGCTAGTGTTCTTTAACACTGATGTGCTGTTTCCAGCCACAAAGCAAAATCAGAGACAGACACTGCAGTACTTCGTTCTAGAAAACATCCTGGGCAGTGCATCCTAGAGAAATTTTTCTTGTGAATGCACTACAGTTATGGGGCAGATATATTTGGCTTGCATTAGTGAAGTTATACTTCTATAAAAGGTGAATTTCCTGGCTTTTGTTTTTGTTGGCCTGGTAAATTATTAAAGGTGACTCTTTCAAAAATCACCTCTCACACACATGCATATCTATTTCTTGCAATGTTTGTTTTCCTTTTGGATTTCACTAAACTTTGGCTGTCAATATAATATTTCAAGTGCCAGTTTGGTCAAGTTAATATGTTGAACACACGCAGTTGTACAGTGTTGATAGGAAACCAGTCAGTCATTCCTCATTTCTTAGCTGTATGATTTTGTACCCTACTTGAAAATGCATGGCTGAGGTCTCCTGTATCTGGTGTTAAATACAGAACATTTATAAAGCTTCCAGTTCACTTCCATAGTAACAGAAGAAGGTACCAGTTACTCTCCTAAATCATTATTTACTACTTTCTGGACAGTTTCATGTTCTTAAATGGAGTGCTTTTGTCTAAAACCTAAGAATAAAATTAACTAGACCTGAGTAGAGCCTGTTAGTTGAAACAGACCCACAGTGATTCATCCAGTACCTGACCAGTTCAGGGCCAATCAAAAAAGAAAGCATGTTGATTATATCTAGAGAGTATACATTAAAAACAATTACCAAATAAGCAATGAAAACTTTCACTTAATATGAAAATTGTTTTCAGTGATAGCACTAAGTCACCAAAGAGTCCCAACAACTCTTCAATAGGTTTTAAAATTCAGATTTTCCTCTCTTATGTTACAGAAGAATCAGAAGGTGTATCTTTAAGATTGTAAAGTGTTATTTAAAGCATTTTAATAGAAAATGATACTGTTCTCACCACCCTGCCTAGCTATGTTACTGGTACTTTTCTTCTGCATGTATTAACGGCCATATACTTAATGCATAGCTAAATGAGGGATCTGATCTAGCAAAACATGACCCATCAAACAGCTGACAGGTATATCAGCTGACATCTGAACAGCAGAGAGGAAATATACAATCAACAGTGAGAGACATTGCTTTTCAGCAGTAACCTGAGTTTAGAGTATCTTGAGCCAGTCATGAATCCATGTCTGGAGAGTAGAGGGTGAAAATGAAGTTTCACAAGCTGTACCACAAATCATCTTCATATAAAGTTTATAATGCTGCATATAAGGTTACACAGAAACTTGATTCAGCTTGGAGTCTAGACAAGTGCTTGATTTTATTCATTTCAGTAATATTTAACTGAGTTTAAAATTAAGCATGTGTCTGAATTTTGCATGACTTGGAGATACGAGAAAAAGAAAATTCAATTATCAGAATTATTGCTTTAATCTTCTGAAGTTATTTGTTACCTAAAGAAATGTTTGATAAATGTTTTTACCAGAAACATTCTCTGTAAATGTACTCTAGGTGTATCTTGAAAAGAAACAGTGTTTGTTTAAATATGATGCAACAGCTGTTTCTTTGTCTATCCAGTGTTATATTGAAAATGTTCTCTCAAATATTGTTTTGATTTCCTATCCTTTTGTGCAGGAGATATGGGCACAGTACCAACACAAAGATAATATTGCTACACACCTGATTTCATTCTGTTTATCTTTTCTTCTATTAGCAAAACAAAATACCTACAGGACACACTTTATGCTTTCTTTAGTGATTTTGATCTCTATATAGGACAGAAGAACATCTTTATTTCTTAAAAAAAAACCAAACCAAAACAAACCCAAACCGTTTCAGTCTTTCCAAAAGCCTCCA
This sequence comes from Erithacus rubecula, assembly GCF_903797595.1. Classification (NCBI taxonomy): domain Eukaryota; kingdom Metazoa; phylum Chordata; class Aves; order Passeriformes; family Muscicapidae; genus Erithacus; species Erithacus rubecula. The sequence goes on along the minus strand of NC_136685.1, from coordinate 13,541,263 downwards.
AGAAAACTGTTGATGTTAATAATGTTTCAGACTGATAGATTCATGTGTGCCTGGCTGGGAGCACCATGACCCAGCACAGCACTTTTGTGTTAATAAGATATAAAGTCAGACCATTTATCATTTAGTACAGCCAGCACACAAATTAGAGAGCAGCCTGCCAGGGTATATTGTGGTCTCATTACTTAGTTTTTGTCATAGTTGCAGAATAGATAGCTTTGAAACCTTCTTGTGCTCTGCTGTGACAGGAAAGTGTTCATGTCATGGTGACCTGGCTGAGTTGTTCAGCTGAGCACAGTGCTGACTCAGGAGCCTTAAGTGTTCTCACCAATTTGCCAAGCAGCTCTCTTCTAAATGAAACAAAAAAGAAAACTCCACAAAGATACAATCACTGGCAGTTAGCACAGGTGTAAGGTATTCAGCACTGCAATCAGGATATGAATCTTCAGGAGTCCTGTACTGGAAGTCACTGAGGACCACATGCTTTCAGTAAGTTACAGTATATTTTTAATTGTATATTTCTGTGCTGAAAAATACTGTTTAATAAAAATATTAATGTATCATAACATACACCATCTTATATTGGTTAATGTTCAAGTATAATATTTGTGAGACAAATTTTTTTATTTTACAGCTAATATTAATGTCTTAAATATATTAATTTTTCTGCATTTTCTGTCTCTTGTTTGCTGTCCTTGCTTCAAGTGATTTCCTCTTAGGAAAACTGAAATACTAAAAGTTCAGACAACTTGAATATTTAAACTCAAAGTAGACAACTCAGATCTAAAACTGCTAATTTCAGTTTCCTAAGTTAATTAAATATCAGGATTCCACGGATACTTTTAACTAAAGATATTTGATTAATGCTTTGGATTGCATATTTTTATTTGGATGTTGTTTGAATATTTCTTAAACATACAATGCTTGTGCACTCGATCTCCTGATACCCTGAGTTTCAGTTCTATTTTGTAATGTGATACAGTCATCTACAGAGATATTTGCTATCCACAGAGAGTGAGGCACATTTTAGACTGCTCACATGGTATTTGTGTGCACTCTTTGTTCATTAGATTGTGTATATGACCCAGATAGAGTGGAGTGTGCACTGCTAGTGGAAATCAGTGAAGCTGTCTTTCAGGCAGTGAGGGCATTTGCTGTGGATGAGGTGAATCCTCTGAACCTGTGCACTCTGTGTGTGTCCTTGGAGAGCTGCCACAGGCACAGCTCTGCTTCTGCTGGCCTGGCAGGCAGCTCCAAGGTGTGTTTAAGCTGTACATTGTGGTATCTCTGTGTGCATGTGGCTGCCCCACAGAGCTCTGCTGCTCTGCTTCCAGGGGTGAGCTCGAGGGGTAGGGGCAAGGATGAGGCTTGGTGTAAGGAAAAACAAAAGTCTGGTTTTGAGGATGGCTCAAAAAGCTAAGCTGTACAATCAGTGCAGCATTATTCTTTGTATACTCCTTTTGGATTTGGAAAAGTTTCTTGGAAACATTCTATAGCACCAGTAACTAGAAGAAAGAGTAGCATGCCCCAAGTTCTGGTTTCTTAGAATTTTCTTTAGAAAACAGGCATTTCAAGATCATCTCTCTCCTGACCTGCCAATCTGCTCCCTACTGCTTTACTCTGAGATTCAAGTGGCTGCTCTCAAAGGTACAGAGATGTCTGAGACAGTTCTAGGAAAGAGAGTTGTGTCTCCTTAGCAGATAGTGAGAGAGCCTTTGCACTTACAGGAATGCCCCAGATTTTTACAATTTGGGGATATTTTTTACTAATTTTCCAGTCACAACTTTGATCATTGCTTCCTAGCTCTGATTTGTGGAACCTCCCTCCCTGCCTTTCTCCTACCTCTACTTGGCTTCTTCCTGCTGCTTAACAAGCTCAATTTGTTTTATGTATGTAATTATCTTTTTTTTTTTTTTAAGAGAGTTTGAAGGTGGCCTCTGAAAGAATTGCTTTCATCCAAAGCCAGGAGCTGATCAAAGCAGTGCACAAAAGCCAAATGGGAGGCAAGGCAGTACTGCCTGACCAGCCACAGGATCAGGCTTCTGGAGAAATAGTAAAGTATATCAGCTGCACTATGCTGGAAGCTGCTGATAAGGGATTTCCTCTCTAGTAACACCTGCAAAGTTTATGAGATCCTGCAGGAAAATCAAGACAATCTGCATCAAATACGTTGTTTATTGCAGAGAGGGAATGTGAAAGCATTTACAGGGTGAAGTGCTATTGCCTAAATGTGTTTATTGCCATATCATATATTAGGCTCAGTCTGCACTATTAATACAACACTGGACTATCACCCTCTCACGTTTGTTTTTATCCAGTGGCTCCTTGGCCCAGTTGTCAGGATATAAAGGAATGACAAGTCTTTGAAAAAAAGGTTCATGCTAAACCAAGAAGCAAATAAATGAAAACCAGTATCATCATTATGTCTAAAATAGATTTCCAGTGAAAATTAAAATAGTTTAATAATAGATGCTAAGTCACTTTTAAAAAGTCTAAGTAAATATTTCTTCTGAATTCTTTTGGCAGCCACAGATTTTTATCAGGCATCAGTCCCAATACTGGTTATGATTGTGATTTTTTAAAACTTCCAATATATGGTTTTTAACAAAGGATTTTCTGTTATGAGCAACTTGAACTTTGGCATTTTTTCTTCTACTTAAAATGAATTAAAATGTAATGTCATTTTAGCAAAAAACAGTACTTCAAATGCCTCAGAAAAATTCAGATCTGGTTTGAGAGTAGGCATGAAAGGTATCAGGGTGAAGAAAGCTTGCATTTTCTGTAGCCATAGAGGAGGACCAAACTGTGTCTTAAAATCAAAACAGTCTTTCATCCTTAATTAATTAAAGGAATCTGATTGCTATTTTCCCCAGAAAACTACAGTGTAGGCTGTCACAACTTAGATTCCTTGTCACTAAATTGCCAACGTGCCTTAGTCCAGATCCCCCAGCATAGCTGTGTATTTTAATGAGTTTATGACAACTTAGATTGCTCTGGATTTCTACAGGCTTTATTCTTTTTGGTTTGATGTAAAGTTGACTTTTTATGAGAAGATTTTTTTTTTGTTGGTTGGTTGGGTGGGTTTTTTTCAGACATATCAGGAAATTATTTTTCCTTTTTCTAAAGAAAGTATTACTTTGTTATTTTTGCTACTATTCCTTACATGAATTGTAGTATTTTAATTGCAAAAATCAACACTCAGAAGTAATGCTTATTGGTTTTGCAATTGAAAAAATTCAGCAAAAACTAAGAAAACTCTTTTTTTTAGATGAAGGCTTTACTATGGCCAAAATGGATGTGAAATAAATCCATAATAACAATGATCCATCAAAATTTTTTATTTATTTCCTGCCTGAAGAAAAAAGAATAGATTTTTAATATTGTTTTTATTGAGGGGGATTAGCATTGATTTGTCCGAGTTTATTTTCATTATTTTTTATATTTATCAGTTAGGAAATGGACTTGATTTTTCAGTAAGTGGGGGAATATTCTTCTATTGAATTTCATTGCAAAAGTGTCTGTATTAATCTCTGCAACAATCTCCTGAGAATAAAGACATTTCCCAGTTACTCTTCTTCAGTGAGTGAGAGAACTGATTTCAGTGATTACTATAAGAAATTTGGCTTGGAATCTAGAGTTGCCAAAAAAAAAAAAAAAAAAAAAAAGAAAAAAAGAAAAGAAAAAAAACCCTTGACACCTTTCAATCTGTGCTCTTGTTCCAACATGCTGTTGCTTGGAAACATGAGTCAGGGGAGGAAATCATCTCACTGTTGATGCAGGAGAAAATCCCTGTCTGTAGTCAGCCAGATTTTCAAAATCAAAAGAAGCCCTCAGATAAAAATTAAAAGCAAACAGAAAATAAAAAGAAGTGTAGAGAGATCTGAGTAGCCTTGTTACAGTATATTCATTTTATGGAAACTGCAGCAGAATTGTTCTTGGCTGTGTAAAGGTGGTAGGATTAAGTTCTCTATGACCTGTCATCAACCTTAATCAGTCTCTGTGTTTCATCATGAGCTACTATCCAAATTTTTTTGGAAACCATTAAATTTAATTTGGGCTGGTCTTTAGATAACATTTCTCATATAAGTCCACAAGGCATACAGAAGTTCTAAGATCTGGTAAAAGAGCATGAGCTAGAATTTCTGGCAGAGGTAAATGTAGTTTTATTTAAAGGTTTTATGTTGCATTTAAAATGTAATGGGCCAAATGGGGTCTATTGAACTGCCAAACTTTAGTCATATATGAAACACAGAATGGCTGGAGACTTCTCATCCATGTGACAGCTTTACTGCCAAGGAATAAATTACTTCACTGAAGAAGTGGATTTCAATCAACAATCCATAAGTGACTACTGATTATATTCTTGTTGATATTTGTAGAGATGGGCTCCACGGGGGATTGTAATTTCATTTCTCAGCATCTTTTGAAGCTTGAAATTTTATCTTTCTGGGTAAGACTAACAGAAGAAAATCAAACCATTGTTGAAGATTACAGTGAAAATAATTTTGGGAAAATGTTGGACTGGAAATAATCTCAAATGAAGTGTTGTTTCCCATGCTCCAGTATTATATAATAAACATCAGTCTTCTGAGCCCTTTTTTCCTCTCTCTTACTGCCAAGTCAGTCTGGCAGAATAGTGAGGAAACAGATTTGACTTCCAGAAACTAGTATTTTTCTCAGAAACTGGCAGTAATCCACCTCTTTACAATGCTTTTAGGTAGCTTTGTATTGACAGATGAAAAGCTTTGTAAATTACTTCTACAAGTGATAATTTTGTGGTACATGAACAGCTAAGTTTATTTCTGGAAGAATAATTTTTAATTTGTCATTGCCCGTGTGGGCTACAGCTGTATTACTGAATGAAACAATTGAAGGAGAGATTTCTGTGTGCCAGAAATCAATTTTCTGTTGTAATGTGTTGGCATAGCTCTGGTGCTTGTGCTCCCTCTCTTCTGCAGTTCCTAGACACACTTCAGGAGTCACGATGGACCAGTGATTGTTCCCAAAGCACATTTTGGATGGAGTAACCTCATTTTGAGGCTAGTAGTAGAGATATAATCTATAATATTATATTGGGTCTCATGAGGCTGAATATCAGAGTGTCTTTTAGTTCTCCTGAATCAAGAATTTTATATAACCTGAGGGAATAGATTTTATGTAACCTGTGTATGTATTTTATGTAACACAGTATCGCTTCTACGTGTGACAGAAACTAATATAGGAGATAAAAAATAATTTATTATTCCAAATCCAAAGCTGCAGAAAACACTAATTACAGATAGCTTAATGGAAATAAAAGAGTAAATGGTGATGTTTCAAGGTTGGACTGAATCCATGAGGAGTGTTTTGCAGGATGTATCACTAACATTGAAGAGAATCAGTTTTGTGCTCTCCCCAAATTTATTTTTCTTCTTATAGTTATATTTACATACAAATCCCTAGCCTAAGATTTCTTTCTTCTCAGATTGTTGTTTTTAATAGAGTTTATAAAGAATCACTAGAGACTTTACTGAACTTCACAAATATTAATGGATTTTGGGTGTTACTGGACGACTTATGTTCAAAGGGCAAAAGGATCACACAATTTTTCTGATACTATTCTGTTAACAAATTGTTAACCTGAAGTAAATAATACTTTCTCCCTCCTCACAGAAAAAAATTATCAGATAGCCTTTTATATACCTAAATCCATGTCCATGCAAACAAATCCTTTATTTCTATGCAAGCTTCCTTTTGTCATAGTGATACTAAATTCCGTTGGAGAGCATGAGAACATCTTTCTATTCTCCTTTTAGAAATGATACAATAGAAATTACTCTGTTAAACTATTTCAAAGGAATGAAAGCTGGCTGCTCATACCTGGAAAACATATTCACTGTTATACAGAAATAATGACAGGATTAATAAAGTAGCGGTGTCGATTCTATTGTGTAATACAAAAAACTTGCAAATTAATATGAAACATTCTCACCTGCAATAATTTGTAAGTTGTATCTAAGGCTGAATTTCTTAGTAACCAACTAGATCTTCCTAATTTCCTTTTAAAAACCTAATTACCTTGATTTTTTTTTTTTTTTTTTTAATCAACATAACACACCCACACATACTCTTTAGTTTCCTCTGTTTCTGCTGAGGGCAGGCTGTATTTATCAGTCTATTTCAATGGGAGTTGTTATAAACCCTGGATTACTTCACAGGCTCATAGCAGGTTTTCTTAAAGCCTGGCTAGTTCAACTGCAGTTGAACTTGAAGTTGACTGTGTACGTGACAGACATTAACCCTTAAGAGGGTCCCCGTTTTTCTTAATCACATAGTCTCTGTTTACCCCTGAAATGCTGACAGTTCCTTATTTGGAGTTTGAGATGTTCCTTTCAGTGACTAACAAACTTTTACTCACATTTTCAGATGCTTGGACTTAGCATGTCTCTTTGCCAGCATTATTCATGGGTTTCTAAGGCATTGGCCTGACCTGCTTCATTTGTATCTGCAAATTTTTATTAGGTTCCCAAATTACTCAGTGTTTTCTTGTCTTTTTATCGTGCTTTTATGAGGCTCTTCCAAGTCCTGCTCTTTGCCTTTTCCCCCTCTTTATAGTGGCAAGTATTTTCCTCTGCATGTTCTCCATGGAAACTGACCATGTGATAGGGAGTTGCCCTTGGATTTATCAGTAGATGGGGTCGAGGGCCATCCTTCTGTGTCTGTGTGTGTGGGTTTTTTTAGCAGATCTGGCCACCATCTATGTGCATGGCTTGGACTTTCACAAGCATTTGAAAGTTTCGCCTGTGGCATCCAGTGCTCTCTAAGAGAAACATAAATTAGGGCTGGGAGTGCTGAGTTCATTGAAGCAGGGACATAGGACTCAGCTTTTGACTGACTCCTGGTGCCACGGAGTCAGCAATTGGCAATTCAGATACCACAGTCTGAGCAGCTCTAAAGAAAAGAGGGGATGATGACTCTTGTTTAGCTAGTGGGAAACAATTTCTCCTTTGCTTGCTTTAGAGAAGTAATTTCTCTTGCAATTGAGAGCTAGTGGGACTCTGAACAGCAGAGACTGGTGCTGGCAAAAAAAGCTCCTGTAATGCCCATTTTCCAGTTCCAGTGGTGTGCATTTGATGATGAAAAACGGCTTAAAAATATTTATCTGCAAAATAGGTTTGTAATTGTGTTTACATTGACTGTATGATCACAACTACCTGAGAGCTTACAAATCCAGAAAGGATATTTTTGTTTCTTTTTACCAATGCATTCACAAAATTAAATTAGCTGCCTAACAGACAAAGACACATTCTTGTGTTGCAAAGGATTCCAAAACCCACCTCTTTTACAAATAATAATATCTTAACTGATGCCTTATCTGATTCCTTATCATGATATCATGTTGACAAAATGCTGGTTTCTGCCATCCTCAGGATTAAATACAGGGCTTCTCTTCTGACCACTCGTGGGCTCCATAAATCCTCAGCAAGCATTCAGCATTGAATATAATTCTTTTCAGAGCTGACCTGGGGTTTCCTGCATATATCTTTCCTAAAGCTTGTTAAGGACATTACTGATGTCAGGCTTTCCTCATTGTCTTGAGCTGCCTTTGGTGTAGGGGGAAGCAGTACTCAAAAGGAGCCAGAGGGTTCCTGTCAGTCTGGGATGCTTTCTGTGTTGGAAGAGAAGATGTAGCCTGATTTCTGTATTAGCAGTGAACATCTATAATAGGCTTTGCAGCTTCCCATTTACCCTTTACCAAATGGATACATCAGTACTATTCAGTGCAATTTCTTGTTTGATTTTGTGTATATGCACAAATATTTTGTCGGTAGTGTCTTCTTTTAGTCTAAATAATTTTCTTCAATACCACCTCCATTGTTTTATAGTTCTCATTATGGTTCTATTAGTACTGTGTGTATCTATTATAGCAATGTTATGTCATGTAGTACTAGCTGTACTTTATACAGCATTAACACAATACAAACAAGTACACTAAAATATGATTATATATGTAAAATATGCTTTACCAAGTCATAAAAAGATATCAAAATCAACAAGTTTGTATGTTGTTCCCTTCACAGCCCGTTTTTTCCATGACAAGCAGTATGCAGTTTCACAGTGGTTTTGCTACAGGGTGCTTCCCAACAGGCTGATTTCCCAAGCAGCAGCCAGTGCGAGGAGGGGCTGTTCAGTGTTTAGGAATTACTGCCACAAACAGGAAGCGTTTCATGCTTTCTATTCACAGTTACTTGAGGAGGGAGAGGGTGTGGGGCCCAGGGCAAGAGCTACTTTGTAATAGGGAAAGAAAGCTGACATGGCTTTTGGTTACACCAGTCCATTGTGCTCTCTGTGGAAAGTAGGCGTCAGTTAAGTCCATGGAATATTCAGCTGGAATAGACTCCCTGCTCGATGACAGAATGAATAAATTACATGGTCTCACTAAAAGTAAAGTCCTAATAAATAAGTGAATGCAGTATCAATGCATGTGGATGGATACTGTTTCATTCTTTAAAAAAAAAAAAAGCAAAAAAAAAAAAGCTGTGTTTTACAAGGAAAAATACTGTTTCAGGTGAAAAGTAAAAGTTACATTTCACCATCTCTGGGTTACAGCAATGCTGCATTATTTATGAGGCAGCACCTCTAAAAGATGTGTTGAACTGCTTTAGCCAGTGTTCAGCCATGATGGACCATGAAAGATAAATACACAGAAGTGTGCTATTGCCCAGGTCATTTATTCTGTTCAAATAGCTTAAAACTGAAAGGTTGTTTAACAATAAATTGCTGACTATTGAAAATGCATCTCAATTGCTATATAAATCAGGAATTACTTGAATCAGATTTCTAGTCACTTTTTCAAGAAGGTGCCAAAGCTTGCTGCCTTTCTGCTGAATTACAGAAAGCTGTTACTTTTAGATAACTTCCTGTAATTTACCAGCAGGATCTGCTCAGTGACTGCTGCAGACAATGTTCTTTGCCTTTCTTTGTGGACAGTGAAGCATTTCTCTTCACCATGAGAAACATTGAGCATGGCATCAGCATGCAGTGATTGAGTTCTAAGTGCTTAAATTATAATATCTTTCTTTTTTTTTTTTTTTTTTTTCCCTCTTCTTGTCTCTTTTAAAATTTTTTTTTTTTTTTTTTTTTTTTTAGGGAAGATGGGAAATTCTTATGCTGGCCAGCTCAAGACAACACGGTTTGAAGAAGTGCTGCATAATTCTATTGAGGCCTCTCTCCGCTCAAACAACTTAGTTCCCAGACCAATCTTTTCTCAGTTGTATTTGGAAGCTGAACAGCAACTATCATCACTGGAAGGTAGGAAAAAAAATGGAATCTCTATTTTTGTCAAAGTCTATTTGACAAAATAGCTATTTCTATTTGCTCAGCCATGGCTCAGCATACACATTTTAAATCACAATATAGATAAATATAAGTTTTCATTTGGATTTTTTATATGAACTGCAAATATATAAGTATTAGAATTGGATTAAAAATACAAACTGCACTGTTTTTTACTTTGAAAAAAATTAAACAACTTGCTTGGATTCATCTATACACATAAATTGAAGTGCTAGGAATTGTTCTGTTACATTTGTGGAGAAGTTTTTGGAGATTTGGAACATAAATCTGTTATCCTATAATTTAGAATATACTGCTGAAAGTCACACAGTAAATGATAGAAAACCCATAACAGATTTATAAAACACATATGCTAAGACTGATTTTCGATGTGCATAAATACAGCAGAAATATTTTTTAGCTTTTGGGATGGTTTATAATTACTTCAGGCATAATATTTGTAGTTATTTTGTGGTTTCAAAGGTAAAAATTTAGGATGTGTATCTCTCACAAGCCCTGCACAAGTTGGTATTTAACACATAGGACTTCTCACTGAATTTGTGTGTTTACAGAAGCCTGCTTTCTCAGTAAGACACAGTCTAAATGAGCTGTATGGATCTGATAAGCAAACCATGATGCAGTTTGGTGTTTGGTGTCTGCTCTTTGTAGTGCTCTCATGGTTTCCAGTGAGTTTACTGGTGTGTGCATAACATTGGCATGGTGGTGTAAGGTTGTGTTTAATAATTTGGTTATTTAGTAATTTCTGTCAAGAGGGTGGAGTTTCATGTCTTTTGTCCACCTCTACTTTCTCTGTCATGCTTTGCTGCAGTTACAGTGAGAAATGCATAAAGGTCCACAGTAACACACTCATGCATACAAAATCAGGCCAAGGAGTAGTAACAGATAAAAGTATTTTGCCCAGATTCAAGTCTTTGCTATTGCCTCACAGTGACAGGTGTGAATATTTATTGAAAAAAAAAATCTGCTCACACAGAATTGGTAATTTCATATTTTTTCCCCTTTTTTTGCTAATATAGGACAAAATAATGCATATACATTAATTGTTTAACTATATGTGCTGCTTATTCCCTGCACAAAGTGATCCTTCTATCAAACCCTTTCATAAAGATTTAATAAACTTCCACTGCAGCTGTGATGTCACAAAATTGATTATGACATCAGTTGGGAAAGATGCCACAGGAGCAGATTCATTGTTCAGGAACAATAGTGCAATTTCACACACTGTAGTTTCTTTTTTTCTTTCAAGACTTGCAAAGAACTTTGCAAACCTTGAGGGGGTGATTCTGTGTTCATTGTAGATAATGGAAATAGAATTGAAGTGTAATTAAAAGTCTCATAACAGCCTGACAGAGAGCATTCCTTTAATGAAAGTTTCAGACAAGGGGAAGTCTGAAGGGACCTGTAATAGAGTGCCTCCTAGGTTGTTCCTCAGGTGGAAGAGGTCTTCAAGCTGCTCTTATGTACTGCAGCCTTGTCAGAAATTGAATCTTCCACTTCTGGCTACATGAATCCCTGTGCTCTGAGGGCCAGGAGGCACCTGAATCAGAGAGAAATCCTTGGGGTCTTGTGCATTGCTAATGAAACCCTTTACAGTGGCAGCAGCTCATGCTTGAGTACTTTCTCTTTTACTCTTTCCACTTTTGAACTGAAAATGCTGTAACTCTTATTTCTTAGTCCCACTTCCATTTTCTGTTTCTTTCTTCTATCACCTGTTATGGTTGAACAAACCTCATGATTCACCTCTGTTCAAAACGGAAATAAAACACATCCTGCCCTGTTCACTTCGTTTAGCCATACATTCTCATTTTCTCCCTTTACATGAATTTTGCCACATTTGGATCATCCTCTGTGCTAATTTAATACATAAACCCAGCAAAAGAAAAAAGAACATTGGCAATTTTTCTTTTCCTTAGTTAGATTTTTTGCTGGTTATCAAGCTGGGATGGCTCAGCAAAGGCTCCATTAAGTGGGAAGGAAGGAGGAAAGGGAGGAAGGGAGGAAGGAAGGAATTTTTTGTCTAGGGGCAATGGGGAGGAGAATTAGACTCAGCCCTTTTGCATTGCATTTGTATGTAAGTCAAAGTTTTGTCATATCACATAATTTTACTTAAATAGCATAGATGAAAAGTTTCACTTTTCCCTTCATTCAACTGTAGCATTTTTGTCTTTAGACTATGTCCTTAAAACACTCGTGTTTGGTGTTCTGTTCTTAGTTGTGTGCATGGGACTGGAGCCTAATGTACAGAGTTCAAAAGTAGACATGCCTTCAAATCCTCTTCTAGATTGGACTGTAAATCTTAATGACCTTGACAGATAAATGTTCAGACTCCAGACTTACTTTCTCCTCCCTAGTTCTCATTTCTCCTATAGTAATTGTCTAACTGATTGTACAATAATTTGTCAATAAAATAAAAGGATATTCTGAGGAGGGTCATAGGAAAGAAAAGAGAAATCCTTGATGATATCCTATGAGATTCTAAGTCCTTAATCTGAAATCAATTAAGCAAAGAGAGTATGTCCAGTTGAGACTGGACTTTGGAGGATGACTGCACTGCTTCACTTCTTTTCTGTTTCAAATCTAAAACCTGGATCAACAGAGTAATGTCAGTGCCTAACTGCTCTTTTCCCTGCCCAAGTACAAGCAACTATTCAGCTTCCTGCTGGTCCTCCTGCAGCTCTTCACCACCCAATTTTGCCAGTGGAAGCTCTTGTGTTTGCTGCAGGTGTGTCCCTACAGACACCTAGAAGCCTACAAGACTAAGATGTAAATACCACTGGGTTCACTTAGCACTTCTGCACTGTTTCTCTTGTATGTAAAATATTCCTCAGTCCTAGAAGTCTGTAAAAGTGTTTTCCCCTTTTACCACTTATTTGCTCTCCTCTGCTTGCCACATTTGTCCCATTTGAGTGTATCTGAGCCATAAGAGTGGATGAAGCCATTGGCCAGAATATTTAACTGGAGCTGTTGCATCATGCATGAAAAAAACATTGTCCTTTGGGTGGAGAGAAGGAAAGAGGCAGTGTCTAGTTGAAGGAGTGAAACACTCAGGAATAAAGCCCTCTAAACACACCTAACACATTCCAAAAATTGAAGCTTACATCAGGTATTGCTCTCCAGTATTCAGTACTGCCTCCATGGGTCCTCCTGGACTAGCACAGTCCAAGCACAGGCTGGTGTGAATCATCTGTCCTTGACACTGTGCAGTGTCAGAGCATTACTTGGAGCTCTGGATTCTGGCAGGAGACAGACAGGCTGAGAATTAGGTGTTCTTGTCATGGCACGATCTGTGGTGAAACTAGTTTCAAGCAGGAACTGTTCTTTCAATGTCCTGTACAAAACCAAGGACATGGTCAATACCTAATTAACAAATTCTGTACTTGGACTGTACCCAGGACATTCTAAAGTGGCAACAAGTAATGCTACTTGTTGACTGTTAATATTATAAGCAAAGGATACAGCTACACTGGTTTGATCAGCAAGAATTTAAACATTAGAAGATAGTACCCTAAAAATTGTGGACTTATCTTAAAATAATGTGATTTTAAAAATTAATAACTTGAGGATTCTTTATATTTGTCCTTTTGGACTTTCTCAGGTGCAGTTAAGTCATACTTTTGAACTTCTTTTGGACAGAAACTAACATCCTTATTGTCTTGGTGAAAGATATTCCATCATAAGCATGACTGGAAGTTGGAGCTCTAAGGAACAACAACTATCAGGAGTTGGCAACAGTAAATTCATTGTCAAGAGGAGAGAATCCAGTTTGCTGTAATACTTTCTGTAACTGGGTCACCCTGTTCACTCACTAGTTTGTTGCCAACGTTTTCAATTGTCCAAGACATTTATGCTATGATAATTTGCAGCAGGCAGCAGAGCAGATAATGAGGAAGAAGAAGAGGAAGAGGATGAAGAAGAAGGCTCAGAATCAAGTAGTCCTCCTGTTTCCTACCAGATGAAGCCTCCCCCAGAAGGATGTTGCACTACTGATGGTAAGAGTACAAATTGTGCTGTCAGGAGCATTTGCCCTACTGAAAAGGGTAGAATTTGGGCTATTTCCCCTATGATTTGTCAGAATGAGATAATCTATATGATGGAGAAATCCTAAAAATGTCAGTGTTCATTACCTGTCTGATAAAGCTGGATTGCTCTCAGTTGCTCCTCTATTTGACAGGGTCTGTGTTCAATGTCAGAAAAGCATTTGTAGTGGAATGCCTGGCACAAGGACAGAACTTCTGTTCTCTTAGGAAATGCTTTTAAGATGTTGAGCTTGCAGGCATGGCATTTGCTAAAATGAATGTGATAATTCTTACTGCTTTATCACCACTCTTTTCTGTTTAAAGTGTATCTTATTCTCTGAAGCTGTAAAAAATATTTGAAAACCCAGGAAAAGCTGGTGAAATTCACCAGATTTTGAGAACTATTTTCTCTGTTTTTGAATGTCTGACCTAAGTTATGATGATAGTCCATAAATATGTAAGTTACAAACTACCACCAGGAGAAACTTCATTGTACATTTTCAAATTTTTGTTTGTTTATGGCTGAGCAAAATGCAAGGAAGAAAATTAGAGGGCAAGACTTTGTTTTTCATTAAAAATATGGGAAGTCCTTTAATGAAGATAATTGTGAGTAGGAAACAAAAACATCTTGTCAACTTAAGTTGAATTGATTTTTTCTAGGTTTCTGCCAGGCTGGTAAAGATTTGAGACTGGTTTCAATTTCCAATGAACATATTGAGGTGCCATCTGGATTTTTACTTGTTGGTGCAAAGTCACCAAATTTACCTGATCACCTGTTAGTGTGTGCTGTGGATAAAAGGTTCCTGCCAGATGACAACGGGCGCAATGCCCTGTTGGGTAAGTTCTGACTGCAGTAAGTGGATTCTTCTGTGGCTTCAATTAATTAATTAACTAACTTTTAAATAAATTTTAATTAATTAACTTTTTGAGTTCAGCAGATCTTATTTCTAGCCCACATCTACAGTAATGCACAAGAAGATAACAAGCCAGAGCTGGCTGTGTTTGCTTTGGAAAGATACAGAGTGATCCACTTCATTAGAGATGCTTCATCACTTTCTGTCCATGAGTCCAAGGCTAAAGTCATTATTTGACTGGTGCATGTCCTGGTTGCTGGAACTGAACATCTGGTAACAGGACTGGTTGAACTGCTGCCTGTGTCTGTTTTAGCTTTCCAAATACAGATGTGTACAGACTGTAGGCCTGTGAAGTGGAAATTTCAGGCTCTTATATACATGTAAACAGTTTAATGATAGTCTAGACTACAAAAAATTACCTGTCAATTTAACTATTTGAGATAGGGATGATATTCTCCACTATGTTTGAACATCAGCCTGGGTTTTGGATCCTAACCTATAACTTTTTACTCTCATCACAATATAAATAAACATGAGTGATTATAAGTTGTAATTTTTTCTATATGTTTAGTCAATCCATCTTGTGTGTTTGAAAAATACTCTTAGGAGGATGCTTCAATTTATTGTGTGTAATCTACATAAAAGTTTAACTTCTGACATAAAAATAGGGCCTTCTATCTATTTTTATTATAGTCTGTCTGATTAACTTCATTAACTTCATCCAAATCAAGACAAATAGGGAAGATCTCCAATCATGTGAATTAATTAAGTGAATATTAATGTTATTAAAATTGAATATTTTTATATTGGGTAAGGTGGTGCATAATTGGAGGGGGAACTAATTTTGCAGATACTCTCAGGTTTGTATATATTATTTTCATAGTTAACAAAAAAAATATGATGAATCATATATTTGTGCACCAGTCTGAGCTTTGAATAGCAGAAGGAAAACATTTCCCAAGAATTTTAAGAGGTTTTTTCACAAACATTGAGGAATATGGCATGAACTCAATTGTTATCTCAGTTTGAGCAGCTCTTCAAGGCATTTGGGTTGACAGTGGAGTGTGAAGGTGCATAATGTGATTCTATGTACAGTAATTTATTTTCCTATGTGATCTTGTAGAGTTGGATTGGTCACAGTGCATTTGACCAGTGATTGTAAAAGAATTAGGAGGCTTGTAAATCACCCACATGTTGTCATTTTAAAGATAAAGACAGGAATGTTGTACCACTCAAGTCATTCAGTGTTAGCACTATTAACAACTTAAGCTCCTTAGGCTGTTAGCAGAGAGGAAGTAGTGTATTTGTTAATTGCGTGCTAAACAAGAACAGAAAAAGGCAACAGGAACGTAATTGGGAGGGGTTTATACTACTTGCATCCTCAGTTTGCTTATTTAATACATTTTAGCTTCCTGATACCATTTAAATGCTTATTTTTTCACTGTTGTTACACACTTAAACCCCAGTAAAAACAGTACCATGTTTTCTGCAGAGAATTCTAGTAACTCTGTAGTATGAGTTTTATGTATTCTACAACAAGCTTAAATATAAATGAACTTATGTATTTTAAGATCTGAAGTCACCGCCTTCAGGTGGAGATAAAGGTGGAAGTGGAGATAAAATAATGTTTCTGGTCCCTAATCTAATAAAAAAAGTATCATAATACATAATTTAATAAAAAAATCATACTAACATGAGCATAGTATACTATTTTTACAGTGGATCATACTGTGGATAGAAATTATTGTTTGATTCAGGTTTTCATAGGTCAGTGCAAGTCAAATGGGAAATAAAATTAGAAGCAGACATGAGTAGCCTTATGGTTTCAGACACATAGTGGGATAAAAACCAGAACCATCATTGCTCTAACTATTCAATTAATGTAGCACAGTGATCTCTGTCTGGCAGTAGATTTAAATCGAAAACATGTCATAAGAAGAAAGGAAACTATTTAGTGTCTTCCTTTGCAAGATAGCACAAAAACCTTATTTTTGATATTCTGAGTTTAGGCAATACTCTGTCAAACATGTTGGCCTTTTGAAACAGCATGGAAAGTGGTCCCTTCAAGCCTTTGTAATTTAGAGGGAAATTGAATTGTATTAATTTTGAATTTAAATTAGCTGTCATGAGTCAGAGTATATCCCACACTTTTAGTAAGGATTTGTAACCCTTCAACATCACTGGGGTTTTTTTGCAAAATTTCATGCTTTTTCCTCTGAATATACTGTATTTTTGTAAGGCTGCTGTTACTCACTACTGTTGACTTTCTTCAAAAGAGTTTATTTAAAGAGAGAAGACACCGACAAGTCACCCAATAGTTTCCTGGTTTCTTATGGTCTGCTGCATTATGTGTGTGAAGCTGCCTGTGGATTGCACAGAAAAAAACCCAGGAAATATCTCAGTAGTTTTAGGGCCAGATTTTGACTTATGATCTTGTTCCCATTTGGGGCTGTTGCTATTTCTCTAGGGCATGTGCCATTTTACTGATAATGCTACAAAGTTGTCCTGTCATCAAAACAGATGTGCTTGTGCTTTGAAAGTCATTTCTGTTGGAGGTTGTTTTGTTTTTTAGTTTTTACAATTGATTTATTATTCCATAGGAAGAAAACATCAACAGTTTCTGGACTATATTTTTGACAAGGAAAATATTTTCTGTCTCGAGGCATATTCCTCATATGATTCTGTTAATCATGTTAGATCACAGGTTTAACTGCTTTGTAAAACAGATTCAAGTTTTTGCCTTTATTAAGTGTTTCTTAGGTTTTATGCAGTCTAAAGGAATGCTTAGATGGAGGAAGTGACCAGTGATAGTGAGATATTTATTGTTTCCTAATTAAAGCAGAAAACATGTATCACTCCCAAAGGTTTTTTTCCTTTTCTTGTTTTTTTTTTTTTCTACTTCTCACTCTTCAGGGGAGTCTCTCATGATAAACTAAGCAGCTATTCACCCATCATTCTCCAAAAGACCAAACAGCTGCCTACTTTCCTAGCAGGGAACAAGAAATCCGTTTTTTTCCCCATGGGTCTCTGAGGTCAGAATGACAGAGGAAAAGATTAGTTTGCTTGCATTGTAAGCTGTATGTAAGATGAAAACATTGGAGTATAAGATACTGTGACTGCTTCTTATAAATATGCAATGATCTATTGGGCTTTTGCAACAGTGCTCCGTTTCCATACAATGGAGCTCTCCAGCTTGATCATATTGATTTTATTCATTTCTTAAACTTAGGACTTCAGTCTTCAAACAAAATGGTACTGAGTAGGTGGGAAAATCATGGAGCATTGTCAGTGTTTGTGTGTCTTTTTCTGTGAGTAGAAATGAAAAGAAGAAATACTTGTGGTCAAAAGTTGAAAGTATAATAATTCCCTGTTTGAGCAAGCTGCAAACTTTCCACCAAAATATTAATGTTAATTAAAAACCTGCTACTCATTTAAAAGAGAAACAATAAGAAAATTTTCTGCCACTTTATGAAAGATTTGATTATGAAACATCAAATGGATGTCCTTCCATTCTGAACTCTTCTCTTTATCCCTACCACAAGCTCACTGTTGATGCAAAGGAACCATTTTTATCAGTGAGAAGGTAGGTCAGGTTTCATAACCCTTTGGTCCTTCTTCAGCCTGCAAGGTCGCTGCTGTGGAAGAGCTTTTTAAATCATGGACAATTGATCAATGTGATGTGAGCAAATCCAAGCAAATGCATATGATAAATCACAGATACAATCAAACACCTTCTGATTAAACAAACTTCAGAGGGGAACAGCCTTTAGTCACAACTGAACTGAGCTTGGTGTGAACCAGTGACCGAAAGGTGAAAGGCTTTTAGCCCCTAAACTCCAGGCATTGATTTCTAATTCTCTTGTGAGATCAATCCCATGACATAGATATATTGAGTCACCTTATGGCTGCCCCAACTCCCCTGACCTTTGTCCTCCCTATAATGTATGGAAGAATATTTAATGCAGCTTGTTTATGAAACAAGCTGTCCCCTCTGTCAGCTGCTGCCTTGGGCCATGGCATGAGCAGGGCATTCAGAGGAGGATGATGAAATACTTGGGTTCTCAGTGTTGCTCAATCTGCCACACAAAATACTCTGAGCAGGGGTGGCAGAGCCCTGCAATGAGGAATGACTGACCAGCATTTTATTGCACTGGTGCTATAAGAGCATGCTGTGTTCTATCTGTGGTGCCAGGGCTGAGCTGCAATAATTAAGCAATGGCTGTCACCAAAGACTGTCAGAGGGAATGGGATGGAAAAGGCAGGAGCTTGCAAGAAAGGACTGGGTCTCACTCAGAGGGGCTGGAGCAACTTAAGGTGAAAGATGATAATTTGACTTAAAGGAAAATTAAAAAAAAACAGCTTATAAAATGTCCTCCAAAGGCTTTTCAAAACAAGTGGACTATTTAGATCTGTTTAATCTTTACTAGGTCTTACCTGTGTATGACATAGAGTGTAAACTTATTTCCCAGTATATGATGCTGAGTTAAGAACAGGTGATTGGGCAAAAGGTTTTTTTCAGGTAAAAGTTATTGCTATCCGGTTTGGACAAATGTAATTTACAAAAGTGATCTGAAAATCTGAAGTCCAAATGACATGATTTTGTGTCTACTGTCCAACTTGAATTGAACAAATACCTCAACATTTGGCTTTGTTGAGTTGCTTTGTCAAGACACTCAGCAGAGTCATAAAACCTAAAAAGTGTACTTTTGTAAAAAAACAAAGAGTAAATTTGAAAATATGTCTGGTCTTTCAAGTGGTAACAAGGCAAAAATTGCAGTGCTGCGAAGTTTTCATTTACTAGCAGAAGCATTTTTGATGATTTCTTAATCAGCATAAAATGCATGCAAACCCCACAGCTTTTGCCACATCCGTTCTAATTTTATTTCCTTTTGTTGTTGCTTTTATTGCAGCTACTCAAGGCTCTGTGATGTTAGACAGATGCTTTTGTGCTGACTGATATAACACAGAGGATTCTGCAGAGTCATGACTTGTCGTGATTTTATGAGTCACAATGACTTTTATCATCCTACTGACTAGGATCAGAGGGATAATAGGCAGCTTTCAATGGCTGTTAGCCACTTGTTCCCATGGATACCAGACCAATCTCCACATCAACTTTAGTTTTTAATAAATTCTTCTGAACCTTTTGAAAACTAATGGAAGTGCTCAGGGTGAAAACCAGGCAACAGGTGTTTACAGAGCATTATGCTTCAGTGCTTGTACTTTACAGAAAGAAAAAAGTGTTGACCTTTACTTTGTAAATTTAATTTGTTTGAGATATGTGATTGAAATAATGAATTTCATAAATGGGCCAAAATTTCATTTACCATATTATTGATTCTTTATTCAATTTTTTTCTTTTCAATGGTATTGTCCACTTTACATGTAATACATTTCCTTTATTTTTACCATGTTTCAATTCAGTGAATAGACCCTTTTCAATTCCTCTTATTAGACATAAAAATATGCATTACATATGATTAAAATGGTCATGTGTAGAGAACAGAGGAAAAAATTTCCATGGGCAAGATTATAATTTAATTGCTCAGTGTAGAATGAAAATAATAATAATGATAAATATTTTCAGATAGTTTCATGAGTATGATGGAAGATGAAAATGTCTTTAGAAATGCTTTGTAAAATGGACAAATAAGTGCAGAATCTTAAGGCAGCTGTGTGAGCAGTGCCCTTTATTTATGATGCACCATGAGGCCCTTGCTGAGGCTCAAGCTGTGTATCTCAGAATGAGAGGAAATGGCAGCATCCCTGGAAATGCCCCATCAAGCCTGAGTACAAAAAGCTTTACAGGGGAAGGACTATGTCTCTGTTGTGTCTATAAAGTTGCAGACACTTTGTTCCTGTAATCATAAATAGTTTCAACTGCTGTGAAGTGCTGACACAGTCCAGCTGTAATTTGACAAAGCTATTTTAAATTAATAGCCCAGGAGTGCTTTAGTATTTTCTCCTCTCTAAAATAGCATCTGTAGCAGGAACTTGGTATTTAAATATGTTTAGATCTATTTAAATATAGTAGGTTAAATATACTTAATTTCTTGAGGCTTAATTGCATGTTTCATTGAATTGAGTGAAGTGAAATTCAGTGAAATTGAATGATATGTCAATGAAAACTGAAAGAGAAGTGAAGCATGTACGTGATGTGGTATTGAATAGGGCTGGGGTTAAGCAATTGACTCGGTGCTCTTCAGTCAGAAACTTCATAGGTAGGTAATAAATAGGAATTGTGACCTTTTTCTATGGAAGAAAATGAAAAATATGGCCTGTTTTATTTGCTTCTTAGACATGAGGCTGTGTTTTTG
Organism: Erithacus rubecula; assembly: GCF_903797595.1. Taxonomy (NCBI): domain Eukaryota; kingdom Metazoa; phylum Chordata; class Aves; order Passeriformes; family Muscicapidae; genus Erithacus; species Erithacus rubecula. Next base: position 13,520,743 of record NC_136685.1, on the reverse strand, counting down.
CAGTCTGTTATCTGAAGTGCAATACACTTTCTGTACAAAGTGCAAATACATTTTTTGAGGAAAATGTTAATAAAAATTTCACTCTGTGAAGAAAAACCAACTAAAAACCCAAAACATAAATACAGCCTTTCCTCTGGAAAGATTCATGTTTGAATGTTATTAATAGTGACCCACCTATCTCACTGGACTATGTGTATTGTTTATTTTATCAGGCTTCTCTGGCAATTGTGTTGGCTGTGGCAAGAAGGGCTTCTGCTACTTTACAGAATTCTCAAACCACATTAATCTTAAACTGACCACTCAGCCTAAGAAACAGAAACACTTAAAGTATTATCTGGTCAGGAATGCACAGGGAGCTCTGACCAAAGGATCTGTAATCTGCTGGAAAGGGGCAGGTAAGATAATGAAGCTGTCCTGCTCGAGCTCTGGTTTTCATCACCCAAGCTCAGCCATCACGGGGGCTGGTGTCTGTGTAAAGCCTAGGAGAGATCATTTGAAAGGCTCTTTAAAGCCAGGTGACTGCTAGAGCAGCTGGAAAAGCCATTGTCTGAACTAATATGAGCCTGGCATGTCTGAAGACATCAGTTCCTTTATTCCAAGTGCAGCCTCTAAGCAATTCATGTGTGAAATTACCAGACAGATAAAGAAAGTTCTTTTTTTTTTTTTTCGTTAAGATTTCAGAGGCCGGCAATCTTCAAGCAGTACCTGCTCAAGCACCTTGTTCCAGTTGCCAGAAAGTTCAGGCCTCTCAGGAAGCACTTCCAGTGAGCCTCTCCCACCTGCAAATCCCAGTGCTCCAGCTGGGACTCAGCAAACAGGTACCTCTTGGCAAGGAAACTCACTGGGGTTAAAACACTTCCACTGCACTCTTCTGTGCTTGTGCATTTGGGTGCACTTGTGTGAAAGCAAAGGCAAACAAACAAGGAAGCCCAATAAAACAAGTTGAATAGAATTAGAGATCTATTACAAACAAAGAAAGCAATTATACTTTGAAGGCTTCTTGCTGTCCATTTATTCATGTCAGGTTTATGTATAAAAGGTTAGCAAATAGTAAATAGGTGTTCTGCAGCTTGCTCACAAGTCAAACCAAATCAAAACATTTTAAAAAAACCACTTATTTCTCAAGTGTTTTTCCAGCTGTCACTTGTCTGGTCACAGATAACAACTGCTACAGGATCCAGAGTAATTTTAGCTTTTTTTTGTCTGATCCAGTCTATTTTATATTATGACCAGGATCCTTTTCAAAACAGACATCATATGGTCATCGGCTTAAAAGTTTGTGAATTTTTTTCTTCTGCAGAGAAAAGTGACTTTAATATTAAAAAGCAAACTAATGGGCAGTATCTGTAACTTTCTTTGTATTAAAAATTGTTTCTGATACCTCTACTTTTCCATTAACTTGACATAAATGAAAGGTGATAGATTATAGAGGCTAGAGTGGTGTCTCTGAGCTTCTTCATAATGAAAACAGCACTACAGTGCCTTGTGACTATTACAGGTTTTTCCTGGGTTTTACACAGGGGAGATGAAGCACATCTGTGATGGTTATAATTCTATTCTCTGTGTGAGATAGAAGCCTGTTAAATACTCATGATCTGGAATGCTGATGCCCTTCCAGAACAAATCATCAATTTCTTTATGATAACAGATTACCTTTTTTTTTTTGTTTTTTCTTCAGATGTTACAAAAAAGCTACATTAATTACAAGCATGTTAGACTTGAGGACACCTCTTTTCTTTAATGCAGCATGGTTAAAAAATCTTAGAAAGATTGAGATGGAGACTTACTAAATTTTAAACATCTCTCTTTTGCCTGACTCTTGAGTAAACTTTATGTAAAAGCCAGGGTCATACAAAAAATCTGCAGTTTCTGACATATGCATTTAATTGAAGAATCAGATTTTGCCCAGGCACTTAATTGGCAGTAGGAGGTCTGAAATGGATTGCTTCATTCAGCACTGTATTCACTCTTGGGCAGATCCCAATGGCTGTATTAAAGTAAATGATGAAATGATTGGTTTATATCAGCTGAGGATCTTGACCTAGAAATGTTTAATGTAAATACTTTGTTGTTTTTTTTTTTTTTTTTTTCTTTTTAGCTGCAGCTGTAGATCACATCCCCTCAACAGCTGCATTCAGCTCAGCAGTTTATAATGGCAAGGAATCACCTAAACAGCAGTTGATGAAAAATAACCTTCCTGCTCTAACAAGACCTTCAGTGTTAGGTATTTGTATGGATTTGTTGTTTAATAACCCTAAACTCTATGTGTATAACAGAACATTGAACAAATTGTGTCATGATTGTAATTTTCTGAAAGAATAGAAATTACCATTCCCTTCCAAGTCTTTTCTGACCACAGTACTGTTTTCTGTATTAATTTCCAGGAAAAAAAAGTTCTTTATATGTTTTCAACCACAGTTTTGTTGCAGTTCATAATATGAATTGAATTTTTTCCTCATATTTATAGTTCATTAATTTAATAGCGACATGGACCAGATTCTGAACCCAGATTCTTCAATAATGTGTCAGTTTGCATCAATTTCACCAACAGATTTTGTGAAGGGAATTAAGAAATATTTATCAGTAATCAATCATAGGGTGATTCCTATTGCAGTTGTTATTGAACTGTTGCAGTTCACCTGGGGTTTAAGAGCTAGACTGTGGCAACTGGGTCCAAATTCAAGACAATGTCCTCACTGTAGCATTATTATTATGATTTTTTTGTTAATTGTTTTCTGTCACAAACGATGTCACTGGCTTGTTTAAGGAAGAAAATTAGTTTTCACTATGGCTGGAGACAAACTGTAGCTCTATTTTAGGATAAGTCTTCCCAAGTTTCCATGCTGGCATCTAAATTCTCTTCTCTGCCCATTCAGGCTCTTAATCTCTTTTTTCCATGCAGCAGCACATTATTGCTAATTCATTTCAGAAGGATTAATTTCACATATCAACATATCTGCAGGGAAGAGCACAGCATTGTCAAATAAAAAATCCTTTGTATTGCTCTAAGTATCTTGTGATTTTGTCCCAGCACCGTGCCAGAAAGCCAAGGGAAGGGATGAGCAGCACAGATGGCCAAAGGCTGCCCTCCCGTGGTAAAGTGGAAGGGACAAAGTCATTGGAAATCCATGTGTGAGGGTCTGCAAAAGAACAATCTCCCTCTAGATCTGAAGGTCTTGGGTTCATCTTTAATTTTAATAAATTTTTCAAAATGAAACCCACACTTCTTATGTGAAATTCTTATGTTGCCTCACATTTTATGTGGGACTATATATTCCACCAGGAAATACAGCCTTGGCAGGGTGAAGCAGTGTTAGGACCTCTGTGTGGTCATGTCCAGAAACACAAGTAGCTCCATCCTGCAAGTTTCTGAGCAATTCCTGGAGGAAAAATACTGTAAATGGGGAAATTGTTGAAAAGAACTCAGTTTTTTTATTGCTATTACTCTGAAACCCTTGAGAATATTATTTTTCAATAAGTTACATGTAACATTGTGCCATGTGTTCAGAAATAAAGGGAGGAAAATGCCCACATTATTGACTTCAAAATATTAATGCTTTTAAGGATTCTTAGTATGTTTCTTACTATACTTATACTGTATTTTTCATACTAGAGAGAAAGCATTGGTATAAGATAGGAAAATCTGGATAATTAAGAGTTTTCTGCCCCAGAAATTTCCAAGAAATTTAAGCAGGACACAACAAAATAAAACAAACCACACAAAATTATTATATTCATAGACTTGACCTTTTCTACAACCATGCTCGTTGAATACAGTCTATCAAAACTTATTGAATTACCATGTCCAAACCCATATATATATTTTATTCTAATATTTCTCTGAACCATTCAGGCTCATTAACAAATTCAGGGCCTCCAAAAAAGCGCCATAAAGGTTGGTCACCAGAGTCTCCATCATCCACTGAAACTTGGAACTTACAGCTCAATCCACAGGCTCCAAACAGAATTAAAAATGGTAAGCTATAACCAAAGTAATGATTTTGTTTCATTATTCAGAAAATAATGGGGGAAAGAGGCATTATTTTAAAGATACAGGCAGATTCATAGGAGACATTGCTCTGTGCTCACCTAGATGCTTTATTTCCATTGATTTGTTTTTGAGGCTCTGAGGCTAACTCTCCTTAAGTTCCAGTGACCAAGTCTTTTACAAATCCCATCAGACACCTGGGTCCATTTTCAGACACCAAAACACCTTTGGAATATTAAAATTAGTGTCATAACTCAGGTCCATAATAACATCACCATCCACTGTTTCAATAATTTGTCAGAATATTCTTGGCACTTAGATTTTGTGGTCTAGATACAGACAAGAATGACATGCAGTGAAATAAATCCAGTTTCCCCAAAATGGAGGAAACTTCTATTTCTTTTAATGTACTATGAAAATTACTGTACTTTCATGTACTATTAAATTATTTATTTTAATGTACTATTTTTTACATTAAAGTTACCATAAAGAGGTTATGCCTCAGCAAACACTGAATCTTATTCTTTTCTTTCTCCTTATAGCAATAAAAACTGTTCAGAACAAGTGTAAATGTATCACACAGAACTCACAAATCAAAACTTCACATGTAACCACAAGATACCACATAAGTCTCTATTTAAGCATTCATACCTGGAACTGTTTGTTTACAAACATTTCAAAATCTTTGGATGCATGTGGATGTCCAATGTTGCTGAGACATAATTGATCCTCCAAGACACTTAGCATAATAGTGTGGGTTTGATGGAGCCATAAAATGCAGGCAATACTGATAACAAATGTGGGTATGAGAGGCTGCTGAATAACTTCTCTTTGAGAAAATCATTGCCAGACCTAACTCCAGTAATAATTTGTCTTAGATGGAGGAAGCCTGCCATCTTTACCACATTCTGCTTTGGTGGGACCAGCCTCCTCTCCAGTGGTGGGCTCGGGAGAACCAGTCTCAGTTCCTGACAACTTGCTGAAAATCTGTAAAGCAAAACCTGTTATTTTTAAAGGTAAACCCCCCAAGCCCATAACAAGGCCTCTTTTTTTTTTGTATGAGATGTAAAGATATATCCCACCCCTAAACACAGTTAACACTACCCATTTTAAGAGGCTGACTATTAAACTTGCTTGATGCACATATGGAAAATGATTAAATTAATCTGATGTGTGCATACATTTATTTTGTAGGTCATGGAAACTTCCCATATCTTTGTGGGAACATTAATGATGTGATAGTGAGTCCTTTGTTGTACACCTGTTACAGAAATTCACAGTCTTTATCCAGAGCATATGAACAGTATGGTGCATCCACAATACAGCCTATTTCTGAGGAAATGCAGCTGTTACTGACTGTCTACTACCTTGTTCAACTAGGTAAGATTGTTCTACATCCAGATAGATTACATTGAATATATTACATGCAGGCCAGTGAGAAGGGGAATATTAGGGCAGGACAGTACTAAATATGAGTCTTTGATAATGTGATATTAAACTATTTAATTCATGGTTTTGGAACAAAATCAAGTAACTATGTCTTGAAGGCCAGACAGATTGAATTATAGACATACCAAATTTATTTTCTGCTATCATCTGGGACCTCAGCAATGAACATCAAAGGAAAAGAGCTGTAATTCACTGTTCTTGCAGACAATCTGTGGTTTAGAAGTAGTACTATGCTGAGGCAGGCAGCACTCAACTTCTTAAATATTTCTAATTAGTGCTTCTCAGGTTCAAATTAGGGCAGCTTTATCTGAGTATCACAAGGTAATTTCAAACTGAAAAATTTGTTTCACATCTGCTAAAGGCAACAGAGTAATGCATGCAGAAATCTGAAACATAGTTTAAAAAAAAAGTTTTTAACTCAGCAGTTTTGTTTAACTGTTTCATAATACTTCCCTCTTGTGTGTTTGTAGCTGCAGACCAGGTGCCTTTGATTGAGGATTTGGAGCAGATTTTCATGCGGTCCTGGCGCGAGTCGCACCTGTCAGAGATCCGGCAGTACCAGCAGCCCGTGCCCCAGCCCTTCCCCCAGGTGCCCAGCCACATCAGCCCCGTGACTTCAGCACAGCTGCCCTGGCTGGCAGGGCTGGCAGCCAGCTCCTGTAATGACAGTGTCCACATCATTGAGTGCAGCTACTCCCTGGCTGAAGGGCTTTCAGAGATGTTCAAGCTACTCATGGAAGGAAAATTAATAAAGACAAACTACGTGGTGATCATATGTGCCAGTAGAAACCGAGCCATTGATTCCTGCATTGTGATAACAGGTAATATTCCAAGGATGTGTCTCCTTGCAAGCTCCTTGTTGGAGTTCCAGCAATCTGCCTCACAAAGCAGAGCTTTGACCCACCAGAAATGGGCTTTGATGAACCCAAGCTGGCACTGCACAGCTGGGTCCCTCCCCAGCAAACCTTCTGCCTGCATTGCCATTTTCTCACCAAAGCATCTCAGCCAACAAGGATACAGATAAAAAATAGTGATCTTGTGCACACACAGTGCATAAAGCTCTGCTGCTCTGTGTAACTGGGATATTACTGCAGAGAACCTTCCCTTAGCTTCTAAAATATGATCTTTCAATGTCGTTTCCTTCAACAACCTGCTCCCAATTAAATGAAGTTTCTGAATAGCCATTCAAAAATTCATTTTGATTGTAAGATAATTGGAAATTCCTTTCAATATTATATATTCTTTTTATATCCTGCATCAAAAAATACTTTCCAAACTGGGAATGAAATACAAAGAATTGTAAAACACAAATCTATTTTACATGTGTCTGGTGCATATATGTGTTGGAGACATAAAAGACCCATCTCTGCATTTTTTGTGTGTGTGGTATTCATTTAGTTGTATTTTTATTATGACTTAGAACATTCTTAACTTTATTTTGAAGTGGTTAATTTTTTTTTTTTTTTGTGGTCTTTTAGGAAAGTATCAGGCAAGAGTCCTGTCTGAGAGCATGCTCAGTCCTTCAGACTACCAAAAAGAAGTTAACTATCAGCTGGTCACAGGGAAGGTGGAAACTCTGGGGTCTTTCTTTAGCACACTCTGCCCAGGTACCTGACAAGTTGTAAAGAGGCATGTTTCCAAATCTCTGAAACTTTTAAGCCTGAGAAAATACCTGTGCTCATTTCCTTCCTCATTTCCTTCCATAGCAAGACACTATTAGAAATACATGAAAATTGCAGGACAAAGTTGTGAAAGAACACTTGAATTGAAATTCCACCTAAAAGCATCAGTTTCTAAAATCCACTGGTTTCATAAAAATAGGCCAGCAAATAGCCGAGCATATTATTCTTAGCTATGCAAATCCATCTTTATATTATGTAAGTCCATATGCATATGAGTGTATAAATAAATGCTTCTCCCTTAAGCATTTAGACCAGAATAGATCAGAGCTATTTTATTAAAGGTAGGACTTGCTCCTTCAATTTACTGTACTTTGAACTTGATTGTGATGCCTGGGACAGAGAGGAAAATTGCAGAGAGACAGGGTTACTGGTTCATTTTTTAAGTGAGTGTTCTGAGAATTACAACAGGCAGGATTATCTGGGGATAAATCAAACCATATGGAAAGTTAAACCATATCTCATAACTAGGGCAAATGCAGCATATTTGTCAGTGTTAATGTGATGTTACAGTGTTCTTTGCCATTCACATCATGTTGGTAAATAGAACCCTTCTGAATGTGTCATGATATTTTGAGTGGTCACTTAAGAGAATCTCATTTTCCTTAAATCTTCTTGTAGTTATGTATTATTTACCTTAGTATCTTCAAAGTTTGGTTCTCAAAATCAAAGGGAACCATAGAGAGTCACAGAGAACCACAGAGGTCTCTGCTGTTGCTATTACTTGAGCAGAGCAAGTAAATGAGCATCCTAAAAATAGTTGCCACCTCTATTCACTGGGCTGCTCTTCACAGTACAAGCCCTGCTTTTCTGAGCTCATTGCAGACATGCTCAAACATCTTTCCAGCTGCTGAGAAAATACTAATGCATGAGTCAGGCATATTGTGCTCTCTGCATAGTTTTCATCTGTAAGTAGGGCTCCTGCTCTATAGAAATGGGTATGTTTGCAGATATGCAATACTTCAATAAAATATACCTTGCTTGCTTCACCATTGCATATAGCTACAAAATTAATGTTTTTCTTTTGGCTGTATCAGAAATTATTTTTCTTTCTATGTCTCAAAAATGTTGGAGCTTTAAAAATTATCAGATTTTCCTCAACTTTCTTGTAATCCTTGTTAGTGAACAGTGTGGATCCATGGTCTGAACATTAACTAAGCCAGTTTCATGTCTTTGTTGTTGCTGGTTTGCATTAGGGACTTGAGGTTATTTTTCTACCACATTCCATAAATGTACTAGCTGGTCTGCAGAGATGGTTTGTCATTCTCTGGTCTGGTTTTCATTTTACTAGTCATACTCTGTAAAAACAGATGCAATAGAAAATAACAAAAATGTTCCTGTATAAAACAGCCAATAAGCCAAGGACAGGATAGTTAGCAAATATATGTAAATTTTTAAGATCACCAAGACAAAATCAATATGAAATGCAGCTTTTATTAACATGGATGTTTATTCCACTATCCCTTCAATTTGACAGAAGGTGACATTGATCTTTTGCTGGAGAAATTTTATCAAGAAAACCAAGGACACATCTCTTCATCACTTTCTGCTTCAGTGAATAAACCAACAGCAGTGAATGGAGCTGGAACAGCTGTGTGTACAAGTAAGGAGGATGTTTAAAGAGTAGAGCCCTGGATACCAAATTCTAGGTGCACAGTTAGATCCCTCTGGGTAGAGCCCAGAATGCAAAGGTCCTGAGGTAAACAGTGACTCATGTATTGGAATATTCAGATTTACACTGATGGATGTTCTGCTTTATTCCACTGGGTATTACAGTGTTAGAAACTGTAAGTTTCTCTTCTGTGGCAGTATTATGCTATTGTACAAATTCAGTTTCAGGTCTCAGACACTTACAGGACCAAAAAGTCCAAATACAGAAATATTTCTTTACATATTCTGTATGGGTTTTCATTCCTGTAAATAAGCAAAACACCTTAAAGAGTCATTCTTTGCCAGACTCTTAACATTTTGCCTTAGATCAGATTTTGAGCATAAAACCTGAACAGAATTTTGCCTTTTTCCAGGTTATGAGATTGAACGACATCAGATTCGTCCATTCCAGCTGGCAGTGGCTCAGAAATTGCTGTCCCATATTTGCTCAATTGCTGACTCCAGCACTCAAAATCTTGATTTGGGTTCCTTCGAGAAAATTGATTTCTTGATCTGTGTTCCACCCTCCGAAGTGACTTATCAACAGACTTTGTTTCATCTCTGGCACTCAGGTGCTCATTCATTAGCTTTATTTTAGATTTACACAACATTCTTACATGTATTCATATCCAGAAATACTGACACTTGTTCCATTCTTTTAGGTATATTGTTAGAACTCGGATTAGAAAAGGAACATCTTACAAAGCAGAGAGTGGAACAGTATGTTATGAAACTAGATGCAGAAGCCCAAGTTAAATTCAAAGTCTTTTTGCAAAACTCTATGCAGAATCCACACACACTGTTTGTCCTAATCCATGATCACGCACATTGGGATCTAATGAGGTAAGAAAACTGTAACTTGTTTTTAGAGAAATTATTATTATTTGCATTATCTCTCAAGATTAGTTTTCAGATTTATCCCTTGCTTCATCTTTGTTTGCATCTTTCTGCTAACTCTGCCTCCCCATGCATTGAATAAACATGTTTTAAGGTCCTTTATGACTTATTCTTACCCTTGTTATTATATTGTGCTTCAGTGGAATATTTCAGCTTTTTTTTGCTCCTCATTCTTATCTACTTTCAGCTACAGCTATTGTTTTTTTGGCTGTTTGTCCTTTGTTCAGAGGGAAGCTGCCTGTGAAAGTACACACAGCTCCTCATCCTCTGTTATTGTCCTCTGGGCTGTAAAATTTGCAAAACCCTGACCCAGTGAGTAGACAACTAGTGACTCAACAGTGCTGCCTATTTTTTTAACTGACTGGAAATTTTCCAGTTTTTTTCTATCCAAAATCACCGATTTGTAAGAATTGACAGCTTCTGTGGATTCGTAGTGTTGCCAGGCAGAGTTCTGAGGGAAAGAGAGGAGTTCCTGTCCAGTGTTTACCAAGTTCCTCATCATCTCACTTGTGTAACTCACTGATTGCTTCCCTCATGGAGCTCTGTTTCCACAGATTCTCAATAGATTTCCATAGATTCTGCCTGCTGAGAAGTGGGGCTGCTTCTGCTGTCTGGTTCTGAGCTCTTGGGGAAGTTGGAAAACATTCTGAATCCCAGAAACACTGGCATATTCCCACTTTGGGATCATGGTAGTGTTTCTGAAACCACAAAATGGGGAATCTTGCGTGTGGATGAAGGGAGGTCTTGTCTTTTACACTTGCTAACAATGATGACTTTCAATGAAACTGTGTCTGAGGTTTCTTGTTCAGCTCCCCTGTCTTAGGAACTTACATGGACTTTTCAGCTGTCCCAGCCTTTGAGGCATTTATTAATATAACAGCCTTGAGTGGTAGGGAAGTACCTATGTTGCTGCTTAACTGTTGTGTTTCACTGTTGCACTTAACTCTGTTTTCTATCTAATAAAGATATAGAAAAATTAAATACCATGAATTTGGAAAGAAATTTTGCACAGGAACAAGGAATTGACTGTCAATATAATATACTATGATTTTCTCTAAGAATAACTAATTTTTGCTTTTTCTGTCTTTTTCTATCATACTGACTTAACATCTGGAGTTTGCTATCTTGAGTTTTGTATTTAGAATTATCTTTTGTTAAGGGCAGCACTACCCATCTGACCAAAGTTACTACAGGACTATGAGTCTATTGGTAACTGGCTAATCAGCTTCCTTTCCTACTTTATCTCTCATATTCTGGTAGCTGCAAGGGATTGGTAATTTGCTAGCTGGAGAACTTATCAGACTCACAAAAATTTTGCAGTGAAATAATTTGCATTTTCTTTTCCCGTCCTTCTGTGCAACAACATCAGGGTAAAAGAATAGTCCTAAATTCCTTTATCTTAGAATTCACATCCAGGTTTAAGCTATTCCACTGACACAAATATTCCCTTTTGCTGCTCACTTTGGAGAGTTTTGGGTTTCTTTTTTTGCAGTGCTATGCATAGTCTTTATCCTCAAACAGAGCTGTCGACAGGACTTGTTGATAGACTGCTGAACTGCAGGGAGGTGAAAGAGGCACCAAATATTGTGACCCTCCATGTGACTTCCTTCCCCTATGCACTGCAGACACAGCACACTCACATCAGCCCTTACAATGAGATCCACTGGCCTTCTTCATACAGCAATGTAAGATGGATGCTTTGAACTGCTTTTCTGAGCTTTTCATGAGTTATTTTCCATTTACATACTTGATAAAACTGTGGAGTCCCCATGATTTTTGTAAACAAGAATGAAGTTGGAATGACATCTTGCTCAATCTGTGGCAAGTTCATTTTTCCTTTTCTTATGCTTTCTTTTTATTTATTCCTTGTATATTTTCCATAACCTTAGTAGCTCTGCTAAAAATTTTTGAGCTACATAAATGGAAATCATAGTGTATTACTGCATAAATATATGTACATACATGGATTTTCTTCATATGTGTACATATTTATTCCATATAGCTGATCTATCTGTGTATATGGATATGTGGGGAGAGGGAAAGAAATGGAGAATAATTGGGTCAAATTTTCATTCTCTCAAAATAACTACTTTTATTTCTTTATCTTCTTGTTTTAATTGTCTGAGTAGATGTGTGTTTATTAGAGAATGTGATTGTAAGTATATCAATGGTTAATCACTCATAAATTAATTATTGATAGACTTTACCCTTATTTTTATTGCTTGATTTGCTTTAGGGTGTCGATTTATACCATGAGAACAAGAAATACTTTGGACTGTCAGAATTCATTGAGTCCACCCTGTCTGGACATAGTATTCCTCTGCTTCGGTACGACAGCTCCTTTGAAGCCATGGTCATGGCTTTGGGAAAGAGGTATGGGCCCTCCTTTCTTTAACAGGGGAAACTTAGGAAGTCAATTTAGCTAGATGTTATTAGCTAGAAGCCTTTTTTTTTTCTTTTTTTTTTCCTTTTTTCTTTTCACTGCCTTACTCATTGTTTACATATGCAAGACATTTCACCTGCTCTTATTTTCCTCCTATCTATTTAGTATACTGGGCCTGAAATCTCATCAGTTGAGGCTGTCTCTTACTAAGAGCATGCACACTGCTTAGCCAAATTTTCAGTGTGCTCTTGTTGTGAATTATAACTACCTCTATATTATAATAATTTAACATTGTATCATCACATAATTTCAAATGTGTTATTAATTTTGTCTAATATTATCAATTGTTGACTCTGGCTGGTTCTGATTCTTTTTGTATACTGCACTTGGAACATAAAGAGGAGTTACATATATTGCTGTGGTAGGTACACATAAATCAGAAATAAAAACTTCAGAGCAAGCCATAATCACTTTTCTGAGCAAGCCATAGCAAGCACTCTTTTTACTGTACACCTAGGTTTAATTTCTGTGGAAATCAGAACACAGAAAACTATTTGGTATCTAAATATCCATAAATTTGAGACAGGGTGTAGCTGGCCTTGGGAAGTTGGAGTGCTCATAGGTTGCTGCCTACATATTCAGTCCTCTTGAACACAAGAGTAAGTTGGTTCAGGGCTTCAGTAGGAAAACAAGAGAAACACCCAATCCATCTTTGCCCCTTAAGAATGGCACACAATCTAGAATAGTCTTCTTCTTGATAAGAGAATATAATTTTGATTGATGATATTACTGAGTGCCTCAGCTAATATTCCATGATAAATTTTTTAACAGCAGTAAGGTATGGATAAACTAAAGTGATGTAACCTTTCTGTACTACTTGCTTAGTAAATCTTTATGAAGAGAAATGAAGAGACAACATCAGTTCTGATTGTGAAATGATGCTTTGCAAATACTGTAGAACTGCAGTTGATGTGATTCTTTTGTATAGTAGATATGAAGGACTCTTTACAGGAGAAAATCCTGAGTTTACTATATTTTGTAAAAAATAGCTTTTTCACTTCACCCTTTAATACTCTTTAATTCACCATTTATTTCAGGTTCCCCAGATTACACAGTGCAGTGATAAGGACTTTTGTCCTCATCCAACACTACTCTGCAGCTATGATGGCAGTGTGTGGTCTTTCTCAGATGAAGAATTACACCTCAGTTGAGACTCTAGAAATCACCCAAAATCTAATAAACTCTTCAAGACAATGTCCTAGTGGCCATGGCCTCATGGTAGTGTTGAGAATTCCATGTGTCCCACTGGCTGCAGTGGCATATGAACGTCTGTATAGTGTAAGGGAAAGACTAGCCCTTGAAGATAACTTTGAAATAATCTTGGGGAATCCTAATTCTGGAATCACAATCGGGAAGCACTTTGTGGAGCAACTAAAGGTAAATTGCAGAATGGCATGTGCTGGGAAGCTTCATTAAATGGGTAGGTGGGGTGACTGCTGACAGTTATAGTTATGAGCTGAAGAAACTAAAAAGTTCCATGAGGAGCATGATTTTTACCTTTTACACATACTATCTGTGACACCTTACCTGTCCTGCCTGTGGTTAATGCTCAGTGAAGTATTAACTAACATGGTTAGCCCTTGACTTCCAGTAGCAACTCTCAGAAACAGTTGAAATGCTTTTATCTAAAGGAACTATGAGAAATACATTAAAAAACCAGATAAACTGTTCAGTTTTATCTGAATTTTCTCATCACAGTGCAGAAAGAACATTTTAATTAGCAACTAGTTTATAGTTAAATTATTCTTGTCAACAGCAGAGGGCAATAAGACTGATTTGCCTGATCAGTGATGGTAGTTATGGATCCTAGGGCACCTGGTGCTTGCAGCTCAGGATTTTATACTTTCTGAATCATGTTTTGGTTTATGGAGTAATTTATATCTTTTAAATCAGAATAATGAGTCACGTGTTTAAAAAAAAACCTCCTTTGCTCTTAATAAAATTACCATCTTCTGATCACCAAAGCAAAAGTGTATTTCCATTCTAAAATGTTGTTATCTATCTATCTATCTATCTATGGTATACTGTTTACTCTGTTTGATCCAATACATATTAGATGAAGTCATCTGAGATCCAGAGCCTAATGCTGATTTGATTCTGCTATTAATTAGGCATCACTTACTCTGAAAAATCAGCATTAGTTCTGAATCACATCCTGATTATGTTCTCTGATGTGCATAGAGGGGAACTTGTCTGTATATGGTCAGAGGCCAAGTTGTTGTGCTGTTGATCATACCACAGATACTCCTTATCTGGAGATAAGTCTTACAGCAGGAAGGACTGACTGGTGAGTAAAGCAATATGGCCTGGTGCTGAACAGTCAAACAATATATGGACTTGTCAGATTTTTCATGAAGTTACCAGGAAAACCAATAGCTTTAGGGGAGAGTGGCAGACTCCAGAGAATTGTAAATAGGGACAGTGGTATGTGTTGAACACTTCCAACTTTCTCCTGTTCCTCTAAGGTGAAAAAGTCTAATTTCTAGCTTATATTCTTCCTTGGACTCAGATACCCATATTTTATCTGCCTCAAGAAGCCTCTGTATTCTCTCCTGAAAACTCCTGCTCAGCTTTACTCTCCATTCTGCCATATTTGCCATATGCCCTGATCTCAGTGCTGTCTATGTAGCTTGTAAGCTGGGAGGCTTTTCAGGCTGGAACATACTGTCCCAGTGTCCTCAGAGTAACAGCAGGCAGATAGCTGCCTGTAATGCTCTAGAAACTGTAAGATCTCTCTGTGTTAAATTTGGCTCTGCTGTGTGGCTTCTTTTCCTCTATATAGGTGAATTATTATAATAGATGATAAAGTATGTATTTCTGTCTTTTATTTTATTTTATATAGATGTATCTCATATCTATATCTATATCTATATCTATATCAGTCTATATCTATATTTGGATAATCTATCTATCTATCTATCTATCTATCTATCTATCTATCTATCTATCTATCTATCTATCCTATTATATATTTATAGATAAGTCCAAAATATAGATATGTCCAACAGGGTTTCTCTACTTTGTACAGATCTGGCAGAAAATTGAGGATGTGGATTGGAGGCCACAGACCTATCTGGAATTGGAAGGTTTGCCTTGCATATTGATCTTTAGTGGGATGGATCCACAAGGAGAGTCTTTGCCACGGTAAGAACATCCATTGCTTTCTCAGTGGCAGTGTTTTATCCATTACTTTTCAAATAGCTAAAGATTAACTGTCTGGTTACTTGTGTGAGAGGAAAACAGACTTCAGTGTTGAGGTATTTCTTTGCCATTTTTGGGGCAGTTTTTATATCATAAATACCAATTCCATATTATTGATAATAAACTTGTGTTTATAGCAAGATGTAAATAGCTCTAAGACTACTGAGAGTTATCCAGTTTAGAGGGGAGAATGTGTATGTTAAAAAAAAAAAAGTATAGCTGCTTAATTTTGTTAGGGTAACTGAGAAATCTGATGATGCTGGTATGTGTGCTCCAGGATGTGTGGAGAGATCAGTGCCTTCTGGAATGGCAGCTGGAAGCCAGACAGGATGCCCTGGGGCACTAAATGATTTGTATGTTCAACTGAATCCTGCTGTGTGTGGGTTAGGTTTAGAATACAAATGACTATTCTTTTTCTTATGCTGGTGCTAATGTTCAGTGCAGTAAATTAAGTCGTGTAACTGGGTTAAGAGAAAGAAAAGTGTATGCACCACAGTGGTAAACTTACTAAGCACAAAATACTGTGTCCAATCTCATCCCTTGTTGAAGAAAATGGTGAAAACATTCCCCTTTGGCTATGTTTCTCAAAGAGATAAGGCAGTAGATTACAGTGAGTTTTCATACTAGTTCTTCTTGTTTCTCTCCAGATCACTGAGATACTGTGACCTACGTTTAATAAATTCATCTTCTTTGGTACGGACAACCCTGGAGCAAGAACTTGGTCTGGCAGCATACTTTGTGAGCTCAGAAATTCACACAGAGAAAGCAGTTGTGAATGATGTGTTAGAAAGTGATCCAGAGAAACTAAGCAGTACTGACAATGAAGATGAAGAAATAGTGACAGAAGGTATTGTTTATTACTGGTAATAAAAGAAGCTGTAAAGTGACTGAAAATTATTAGCAAAAGCAGAAATGTATGGGTGAGGATTTCTCACTTGAGTCTTACTGAGTGAGCTCTGCTCCTTAGTTTTGTTTCATCTCAATGAAAACCTCTCTTTTCTCACCCTCCTGCTGCTGATGCATTTTAACTTATTCAGTTCTACTGCTGTATCTGTTATCTCTCTGTTTTCTGGCTCCCTCCTGTGTTCCTCCTTTGCCCTGTATGTTCTGACAGCCACAAAGTGGAGCTCGAGTAGAAGCACCAGGTGACACTCACTGTTCAGAGGACCCTCTGCACTCTCTCTCCCAGCAGGGAAGGGTGGATTTGCTGTCTGAGGAGCAGCAGCAATGACCCAATCCCTATCCTCAGGGCAGTGGCAGCTCCAACTAAACTGTTTCTGACTGATGCTACAAAACCTGTGCTTACAATGATGTCAGTGATAAAGATTCCTTTCAAGGAAACTGCTGAGTAATCCCTAGTTTGTAAGGTGTTAAACAGTATGGATAGAAAATATATCTCAACACAGAAACTTCTGAGTTCTTCTTGAAAATGCCCATGATTTCAAAGGGACAGTGTAGAATTGGTGAATTCATAATTTCTTAAGAGACCAATTGATAACATACAAATATGTAAAAAACCAGCAATCATTTACAGAAACAATTACTTTTTGGGGGGTTTTGAGGTATAATTGATGGACATAATCAGTTTTTTATTAGTTCTTTACACTTTACTGACTGTTGTGCCTGTGAAAAACAAAAGATTTTTATCCCTGTAAAGTATTTAAATCTCAATCAACTTGCCTTCATTTCTTTTTCAATACTGTGAGGTGGAAGAAAGCCAATTACTGTTCACATAGCAAATTCTTACTCACTGAAAATGATAACAGAACAAACTGAACAAAAATACTTTCTTTAATCCAGTATGTACTCTTCATAGAGGAATGAAATACCTGATGTCATACTCACACTGTTCAGTAGATGCCTGCTTCAGAGGTGATGAGTACTTCTTGTGATGAGTAGTTCTGCCCATTAAGTTGAAGTATGCTGAGATTGTATGTGATCTGAGTCAAATGGGCTCCTATGTTGTCTAAGGCTGCTCTCCTAGTCCATGAAGTGTGGTATGACCATCCAGAGTCCAATTCAGAACATGTGAGATAGGCTTGCAGTGTTTATGTCTCAGTTTATCACATTAAAACTGTACAGAAACAAGCATTTTAACTTGGAAGCTTGAGCTAGTGAATGGCCTGGATGACCATCCAACTGAGAATTTTCCTCACCAAAAGCTGAGATACAATCTGCTCATAAAGCTGTGTGGGGTAGGAGGTAATTTCATAACATGCTGACAAAATAGAGCTTGTTGCCTGCTGCTTTCTCTGACATTGGATTAGTGGAGAATGTAGGAATGGGTTGGAAGAGAAATTATGGTTGAGACAGGCCCAGACATTACCAGCTCCTGGCTACAGCACTGATTTTTGTGAAGCTATTGCAGCTCAGCATAGGTAAACTAGACCAGAGACTGATCCAATATTCTGTGGTGGGAACAGATCCTCTCCATACTGGGAATGGTGTCAGGATGACAAACCCCACACAAACTCTTGTGTTCTTTTCCTTATTTTGACAATTTAGCTGTGACTTATCTAAATTATATTTTGATTTTGTTTTCCCTTACTATCATTCATGAAACAGGTTCTACTTCAGAAAAGAGAAGTCCTATGAAGAGAGAAAGATCATGTTCCCATGACTCTGCATCTTCATCTCTCTCTTCAAAAGCTTCTAGTAAGACCATAAGATCATCTCTGTTAATTTAAGTTTAGGGCATAAAAGAAACCTTAGCTTACCAGATAAATAATAAAAGGCATAAATCACTAAGGTTTTGATAAGGACTATTTTAATGACATACATTAAGATGACTAAAAAATATCAGGGTTAGACTTATGAAATATAGGAAATAGGATCTTGCTTGAAAAATATCATACATTGGTATGCCCAAAGTAGGTGCTTCCATGTGGCTCTGTGCCCTCAGTTCTTCTGTGGTTAAAGAAATCTTCCTTTCTTTTTTTTGTGCCCCTGGATACTGGTATTTTGAGGGATGTCACCACGGTGTTACTTGAGACCATTTACGGTGCTGATGGCACTTTAGTATTTGTTGCTAATGGCTTTTACTGACTACTTTAGATTAATAGGGAGAGGACATCTTACTATTTCTTGAAATCAGGATAAACTACTGACTTTTGTTTGTTCAGAATGTGGGGTTTTTTTAAGAACCAAGATGGTTGTTTTCATCATGAGAGGAAGTCTTGTTTGATCTATGTTCAGCCTTAGGCAGATATTTCTAACATCTTTTGTAGATTGATTCCCCAAACAGTTCTCAATCTACTTTGAAGACTGTGAAATATTTGTGTGGCCTCTTTCACTAAAGATACTCAAAGATAAGCATTAAAAATACTGAGAACCATTTAACATGTTGTTTCTTTCAAGAAATCTTAATAGTTATAATATAGATGGTAAAAATATACAGCTTTCAGAAAATCTGCAATTATCTATAACTACATCACATATTCCCAGCCAACATTCATGAGTTCAGTATGTTCACTGAGCTGACCCAAAGCTGTATGAATGCACTAATGCATTTTGTAGCACCAGGGGCTTGAGGGTTGCCAGGTTTTGTTAGATCATCCTGAGTGCTGCAGTGACATAGATATACAGATATCAGCAGAGCTGACTCAGAGGACTGTTTTTAGATGTCAGTCTGAGTAGACATTTCTGGAGTATGGTGGGGTAATAACCTGGAAATGCTTGTTTTCTTCAATTCATTTAAACAATGGTTTCAGAAATTTGGTATTTGTCTTGAGTGATTAAAGTATCCACTGAGCACCTTAAGCAAAGTATGTATGAGGGAAATAGAGGAAAGGACAATCACTGGTATCTTTCCTATGCACTTCAGGAATTTAAAAGTCACTTTCTGAATTGAAATGAATACTCCAAACTAGTCCCATTATGGCTTCCTGTACAGAAAGGTCAAAGCAAGAAGAGGAACAAGATTGCAAAGTTTGCCGGACAATGTATCAAGAGGATTATTTGTTGTGTTTTGTTTAACTGTGGCATTGACTAGCAGAGAAAGTTGCACTGTGTTGAAATATAAATTTTCTTTTAGTTACAGCATTCTGCACAGAGTCATCTCCTCCCCAAGCTCTGAGTAACAGCACCGAGGAAACTACGAATAACTATGAAAGGCAGAAGCAGAAAGTAGACAAGGGAGCACAAACAACAATCAGCAAACACTTGCCACCAGTAACTGAACAGCTGGATGTGAAACAAAATGTAAAAAGTGCCCAAGTCTCCATCACCTCATCATCCTCCTCACCTTTCTCCTCCTCTTCTTCCTCCTCTGCACCTACTCATAACTCCTTCATCCTGCAGACGTCTCAATGCTCCATGACCAAAGCATCAAAACAGCCTCCCATAGTTTTCCTGCCCAAACTGGTTTATGACATTATTACTTCTACAGACAGCAGTGGACTTCCCAAATCCTCTTCCCTCTTGCCTTACCATTCTGTTATGTGGGCAAGTTCTTTTCGCCCTCTAATGAGTAAGATGATGACGTGCACGGAGCAGTCGCTGTACTACCGCCAGTGGACGGTCCCCAAGCCAATCCACATGGACTACAACAACAGAAACGAGGGCAGAATGGACACCTTTCACCCAAGGAGGCTGCTGCTGAGTGGGCCACCACAGGTGTGTAGAAAGTACAAGGTATTATCATTGATTTATTTTGTTTAATTTTATCATAATCTCAGAAAAAAAAAATTTCGTTGTTATTATTCATACTTGAAGGAGGGGTTTTTTGTGGACAGTTAATGACTTGTATTTTATTTCCTAATCCCTTCTAATAAAAAATAACTTCCTTTCATTACTGCTAGCCTGAATTCCAATACAGAGAAGCTGCAGCAATATTCACCTTTTCAGTCTCTCACCATTAAAATGTTTTAAAGACAGTTTGCTCAAGAGATAGATTTCATGTGTAATTTCAGTTTGTTAAAGTTGAATATGCATTTACATTTTAAATAAAGATCAAAGATCTTAACAAAGCCACTTTCCTATGATCAGTGTGAAAGCAGCTGGGAGTTTGTAATTAAATTATTTTGTTCCCTTTGCACAGCAGACAGAAATAGAACCTCTTGTAAATAATACATGCAAGAAGGCCAGTTCAAAGTAGCAGGGCCATATTTAAAAGATGAATAGCTGACCCAGGAGTTTTTACATTACTTTGAAAATATTTATGGAAATTAGTCTAGTTCTAAGAAGTTAATTCTCATGTAAATTCTCTAGGAATGTTTAGCACTTATCTCTGAGCAAGGTATCTCCTGGTTAAGTGCACGTTACAGGCTAAAGGTAGTATGGTGCCTCATATTCTACTGAAGTGTGAAGCAACAAAATAGGAAGAAGCACTGTGCCTGCTGAGAGCAGATATATTTCCTGTGAACCTCAAAAGTCAAACTAAGACAAAGATGTTTCCAGTTACTGTGACATCAACCCAAAGAAATAATCCAAAAATAGTTACTGAATTAGCTTGCCATGTGATCCACTCTTCTATGCCCACCCACAGCAAAAATAAACTGCATTTTGCTGTCTGTTAAATTACTGGTTTCCACTGTACTCCTAAATGTACAGTGCAGGAGAGTAGGAAGAGAATAAATGAGCTTTATGTATTAGGAATTCCCACAGATGTCACTCTGATTTATAAAGGAGTCCAGAAAATATTCTGATTATCAGTCTTTCACTGTCCATTCCTTTGATTTTAATAGTTTGTGTTTGCCAAATATTGAGGTGTTATGTGATCAAGAAACTGAATTTCATACTCAGCTGGAGCATTAAAATGAGTACAATCTGGAGGGAGATGTTCATTTTCATCCCAAAAAAACCACCCAAAATGACAGCCTGTAACAAAATGACAAGCTCTAACTTCTGTTAGAATTTTATATTGCATTCACATCAAACCCCATAAAGATACAATTCTGAAAGCCATCCTAAACATACAGATTAGCCAATAAGAATTTATTTCTTTGTTATTAATTTGCTTTAGGATGCCAAATATCAATTGTGGTACTTAGAAGTCATTCAGAGACTTCTGAGAGCATATTACACATGGTGAGAAGGTTTGATGCTTCACACACTTGAAACTTGCAATTTAATTAACTATGATCAAACAGGCAGCTTGTTTATTTGTCAGCCCACGTTTCACTATCAAATCTCTGGGTTTTTTTTTCCAAGATTGTAATAGGACTCCTGTTGACCCTTTGTACAGCAGTGAATTTTAGCCTTGGTAACAATTCTTTTACTTGAAACTCCATCTCTTTTTCAGCTGTCTTCACCCTGCAGGTTATTTCCTAGTGTTCCTTCAGGTCCTACAGTTGGATTAGTTCCTAAAGGATGCTTTTTATATGTTTATTCATTTTATATTCCTCAGTTCTTCCTGAAGAATATGCCTGTTTCACACAAAACAAAATCATGCACATGAAATTAGGAGTATCATTTTATACTTCTTTTTAAGTATAAAAGCATAGGGTTATATATTAATTTAATGTAATTTTCCATTTATTATTCCTTGGAAATCTCTTAATTTATCTATATTTTCATGGAAAACCCCAGAAACTTTTCTACCTTGACTATTTTAACATCCCAAAGTACTAAAAACTCCTGTAAACCAAACACCTTTAAAAGTTTATGGATTAATTTAAGGTGTAACAGTTTCTTGAAGGGAATAGTAGCAATAATATATGCATAAAATAGAATTACCTTTCTCTTTTGAGAAGAAATAATTTTCCTTCTTGAAGTAGGTTTTATTCATTATTTTTGATATTGACATTTCACATGGACTTAATGCTGCATCAAGAGGTAGAGACAGAAATGAAAACAATTATTAGACAGCTCATATCTAAATATTGGTAAGATCTCAGTCAAAGTATAATAATTCCAGAGTAGTATCTTCCCAAAAATTAGTAATTACTTGTTTTCTTTATCAAGTGCTAATTCCTTTACAAAAATTTAAATCAGAAAGCAATTTTCTGGTTAAAATAAAAAGTACGAAATCAACACAGCAAGAAAACTAGGCACGTTAGAGAATCAAAATTACAGTCCTCACTGTCAGGGAAATTAGTAAAAAATTTTCTCACCCTTCTCTCATGAAGATGTTTTACTAGGTGCTGGTCAAAATATTTTTCTGGAAGACTTGATGCATTTTTACAAGGACAGTTATGTAAATTAGAAGGCAATAAATGCCTTATTTTTACAATAGGGAAATGAAGAAAAAACTGAATAGGCATGGAATAATTTAAATTAGCTCACATGATCAATGTGAAGCCATTGATTAGTGAGAATAATTTAATGTGATTTCATACATGAGCCATCTATGGCTCGGCATCAATTCCCTGGTGCACCCATGCAAATGCCTGTATGGAATTCTAAATTTCCTTAAGTAATTTTTCTTCAGAACATTCATCTTAAAGTTCCCCAAACTTCAAAGCAAGTTTTAACTGGATTTCAAAATTTAAAACTAGCATTTTCCTGAAGTGTGGAAGCTGCTGGTGAGCACAGCTCAGTCCTGTGGCACCACATCCAGGGAATGAAGCAAGCATGTCTTCCTGAAGAAGGAAACTTCTGCCCATACTATTACTCTATTTATATTAAGATCACATTACAATGGGTGTGTGTACCATTCAGCTTATGTAAGAAAAATATTAGGGAAATATTTAATATATCTATTATTAGCTGTGTTTTAGAAAAATGTAGCATGTGGAAACACGGAGAAGAGCCATCAACATTTGACCAACTGTCTGTGGATCATCAGCATGTTTTCTGCAAATCATCATTGATTCACAGGCCACAGTTTGAAAACCACTGTCATGGTATGTGAAGAACTGTCTTACCTGGAAATTAGAATAGAAAAGCCTTATGGAATTATTTCCCCTTTTGCCATATTTCTCCAAATGTGAGGCCTGAAATCAGATGATACTTTGTACCAACATGTAAGAATAATAAAGTACTTCTAGTGGTCCTGGTGTCTGGCATCTGGAACAAGTTAGAAAAGGAAGCTCATTAGTTACACCTTCTGCAACAGCACTTTTGGATGTCATTCCATGAATGCATGGATGAACACCAGCAGTTTATCTGACTGGAATGCTCTCTCTTTGATTCTTAGTTGGTTTGCACCCTATCCTTGATATCTATGGCAAGCAGAGTTCAGTCAAAATCTTGGAGAGCTTTCCCCTCCTCTTTGATAATATGTGTCTTTGATACAAGACCTGTCCTTGATATAGACCTTCATACATAGGGCAAATTTTCTTCCTCTTGCTACACTCTTCAGGAATGAAAAGCTGCAAATAAGCATATTCTTAGTATTTTATGGGTCAAATCTTCTCTGGCACTAAGGATGAAAATAGAAACAAAGCCCCTAAATCTTATCAGCCCCCAAATTCCTTAGTTATCATCAGTTTTCACAAGACTTGAGATTTTCACTTCTTAGTCTTCTGGGATTTTCTTCTTGCAAGTCTGATTCTTCAGACTTCTGTGTTCCAAAGTCAAGCAGACAGGAACAAATTAGAGTAATACTTCCATTATTGGGGAATATTGCCCTCAAGTGCCTTATCTTACAAAGCACTGAGCACTGCCACATGTTTGAGGAACCTTTTTCCTGGAAAGTGGAGCTGTTTGTCATAGTGGCCCCTTTCATGTACATTTTGTTTCAGAAATTGTAAAAGTGCAGCCCAGTTCTAGGTTTCTTCAGTCTTTTAATCTGTTTGCAGCTTTGATATCCAGAGCAAATACAGGATATGGGGAAAGACACCTTGCTCAGAGTACTTCTTACCAGTTATTGTTAATGCATCATACTTAGCCCAGAGTCACTAGTTAGGATCAGCACAGCATTATGTTTGGCTTCCCTAAAGCCACATAAAGCTGCAGACTAATGATGTATCCACTTCAATTTCTTTTCAGATCTTGTATTTGCAGTTAGGAGATAGAGGATGGGCAGATGCAGGGCTTTGTGCTTCAAAGGTGTGCATATCCTGCTTTCAGGATCTCTTTGTAGCTGCTCACAGTGCACAAGATCTTGGGAAAAGGGGTAGTGACAGATGGGGCAGGGGCTCTTTGGAGAATTGTGGAAGTTGTGGTTTTTGATAGCTATTCAGTATTTTCAAGCAATGAAAGAGTCTCTGTGCTATTCCATTTTTCCTAAAGATGGTACACATAGAAAACAGTAAAATTAATTTTAAAGGTGCATTTAGCTATCTGAGTATGCTGCAAGTTTTATTCAAGATTCTTCCCATCTGGAGTAAATGCTGATTGTAAATAAGAAGTCTTTCATTTCTCATTTTCTCTTTCAAAATCCTCTTCTCAAAATGACCTGAAAAAGGTAAGCTCTCTTTCACCAGCTCATTTCTTGAGCAGCAAAGGTAGGCAAACGTGCTAGTGAATGGAATCCAAATATGAATGCTGCATGTGCTCAGCCCAATCTCTGTCCTGGCAGGGAAACATTCTAATGAAGATATTCCTCAAAGTTCCCAACAGCCTTGTACATACAGCCTTGCTCATGTATAGCAGTTCATAAAACTCACAGTAATGATTTGGAAACTTTTAACATGACACATAATGAGATTGAGTAAGATCTGATGCATGCAATAGCCTAAGTGCATGCATTACAGTTTTGTGGTGTAGCACTTGTCATCCTGTGATTTCCAGCATTTTTGACTCATTTTTGACTCTACAGCTTTGTGTACATTTGAGCCTGGTGACTGATGCTTTTCCTCTCAGCACCATGCAGCAGTAGCATCACACACATTGTGAAAAGCCATTGGTAAAGACTGGACCCCCAAGGAAAAAAAATACATGAGGTTGATACAATAAAATGTTAGGCATATCAAAAAGAAAAAGTAACATTTTCAGCATGTTGTTCTGTTGACATGTCTTAAGTATATACTTCAAACAGATCAAGAATTAATTTTTTATAGATATCTAATATCAAGGGGACAGGTGTACTTTTGATAAATGATCTTGTTTGAAATTAGGAAACTGTTAATCTGTCAGGATACTGTGTGTTTAATTAAAAGAAGATCAGAGCCACTTTAAAAGAATATGTCCATAGGAGAAAAAAAGGTAATCTCAGATGTGAGGAAAACAAATTAAAGTATTTTCTCTGCTTTAGATTTGGGAAAATAAGATGGTTTTGTTTTAGCTCCTCAATCAGTAGCCATTGCACCCAAGTTCAGAACCTTGTTCAGGTCAGAGGAAAAATTCTCTTTAGTTTCAATGGATTTTACATAAAAAACAAAATTAGAGTTAGAAACATCTGGTCCATGGGCTGACTATAGTCCATGCTGTCATTTCCTCTGTTCAAAGTCACTTTTTTCCTATGTTATTCCAGGATGACAAAGAGTTTTGTGCTGACATTTGATTCTCAACAGAGATAATGAGACCCTTATCCACCCTTTGCAAAGAACTCTCAAACTACAGTCTGATATGAAAAACAACAGCCTTGACCAAAACAAATGTCTGATCTCTTGCTTTGAATTTAAAGCCTCCCTTCCTCAAATGTTGAGAGAAAATGGAATTTTTTTCTTGTCATAGTAAAACTTTAATACTCTGTTTAGCAATTCCTATGCTTCTGACATGTCCTAGCAGTAATGGAAGTGAAGCTGGGTTTTCAATTCTGTAGTAATATAAACCTAATCCAAAACCTGATGCCACTTTTTAAAATCAGACAGTTGCTATGCAATGTATTGTAATTGATCTATATGTTAACCTCCCCTGTACAGCCCACACACACAATCATGGTTTTTAAATCTTCATGCTTAGACATGGCCTTATTTGCTTAATGTTCTCATCAGCAAACTACATGTGAAATACAGAATATTGAGCAAATCTGACTGTGACTTATACCTTCCAGCAATACTCTTGATGTAGTGAAGGGAAAATTTATGTGTTGTATTGATGGAGTAAAAAAAACAAGGAGAAAGTTATATTCTTAAGATAATTTAAAAATGGACTTTTAAAAGGTAATTTTAGAAGACAGGAAGTGAAATAAGTACTTTCAGCATGAGAGGTGGAGCAGGACATTGTTGCACATACCGTGTCCTTCAGGAGTGGAAGTGGCCAGCACGAGCTCTCCCAGGAATGCCTTGCCAATTTTACTCCTCAGGCAGTGTACTGGTAAATCATATGGAAATAAAAGGGTTGGGATAATTCATTAGTTATTTTGTCATTTGAGGGGTTTGTACATTTTATGAGCTTGTATGGATTTTTTAATGTTCATTGCCTATGCAGAACCTACAACATTAAAAGACAAAATTCTTGTCTGTGGGCCTGTAATTAGACCTGTGATATAAAATGTGTTTTCCAGATAGACTCCTGCATAGAAAGAATAAAACTGTTGAACATTTAGCTTTTCATTTATGCCAAGGAATACACAAATGACAAGGATATCCAAGTGCTACATATTAATATTCAGTTTCACCACAGCTAAAATTTCCAGATATGTAGAAAATTAACATGGTGAAAAGCAAAAGTTTATTTTTATTTTCTTTTCTAATTTATGTGTTTACAGATAGGGAAAACGGGTGCCTATCTGCAGTTCCTCAGTATTTTGTCCCGAATGCTGATTAGACTGACAGAAGTGGATGTTTATGATGAGGAAGAAATCAATCTTAGTAAGTTCCTGATACAAAAATATTCTGGAGATAATAGAAAATTGTTATGCTAAATTCAAACATAGTTGTCTGTATCTTTCATGTATGAAACATATGGCATATGTTCTATGCCTATTCTATCCTATTCACCTTTGCAATTGCTTTACATTATATAAATACTCTAAGAAGAATTTTCTGTGATCTTCAACTGATACTTAAGAATATTTTATTATTTTATTCATTATTTAGAACTTAGTTATCTTTTCTATAAGCAAAGAACATACCTCTGTTTTTTGTGGAAAGGGATCAACAGCTTTTATGTATATTAACTGATATCCAGCCGTTGGGTTTCAGTGTGGAATTGGAATGAAGTTTTGTGGTAAAGTATATGAAAGGAATCATCAAAGTTTTGGCAGGTTTATATAATGAGGAGCAATGTCATATTTTCAAAGTACAAAAGACTACGTGAAGGAAGAAAATTTCTGCTAATAGCTAATTTTAGTCAAAACTTGCTTTATTTACAGTGTATTATTCCTCTGTGTTTTTGGATGTGCTTCTGTAATTCATACAGGACATGAAGATAATTTTTAAAAGGTAGAGTTGCATTGAGGTGCAAGGTACATTTGTGCAAATGTTTACCTCTTGGTAAATATTGATACTGTGTCATCAGTCTAATGAAAGAAAAAAATTAAGCAGGAATAATAGGTACAGCAAAAACATTTATAGTAATATATATTTTAAAATTTTTGAATTCTTATTTTTCAATAATATCATAGACATAAAAGAAGAATCTGATCGATACTACCATCAGCCTGGAGATATGTGGCCAGATTTGGAGACATTTAAGAAGATACCTTTTGACTACACTATCCATGATCCCAAATATGAAGATGCAAGTCTCATTTGTTCAAAGCTTCAGACTACAAACAGTGAAGGTTAGAATTCTAAAAATCTAGATTGGTACACATATATGCATTTATTTGCTTTTAATGTGAGAATCCCATTAAACTTTTAAGCAGAGTTAAAATATCAGAATTGTATTTGATTAAGCAAAAGTGAAAAAAAGATTTCAAGTTTTTCAGATGAAGTACCAGAGCATGACCCTTATAAATAGCTTATGGAATATTACATGGATAGTCTTTGTCCCAGTTTGAAGGACAGGTGTCTGCCAATAAAAGCAGAATCTTCTTTTTGAAATGGAGAATGTAAACTTCCTCTCTCCATATTCTTATAATTTTGAAATTAAGAGGCTCTCGGGCAAAGATAGGGGAATTATGAATAACAGTTCTTTACTATGAAAATTAAAATAGAAATGCAGTATTACAAAGAACAATCCCAAAACATTGACAGAGTCAGAATACAACCTGACACCCCATCAGTCAGTCAGGGTGTTGGTAGCAGTCCCATTCAATGGTGGCTGCATCCTCCTGCAGTGGCAGATGTGGTTCAGCTGGAGCAGTGCTCCTGTGCAGTTTTCCTCTGAAGGTCCAGGGATGATGTGGAAAGGTCTGGCTTTGCTCTGGAATCCAGTGGAAAGAAGGTAACTTGCTGTCCAAAATCTCAGTTTTTATCTAGATAGGAAAGGCTTGGCTCTTCCCCTGGCTGGAACATCTCCCAGTGGGATGATGGAATTTTATCAGTCATGCAGTGGAACTCAATGGCCCAGCAGCAGATGATATCTTCCTGGAGGGAGGATGGGTTGTGGAAAAGATAATCATGATTGCCCCAGCTGGTTTAAAGATGGCCCATTAGCAGGTGATATGTGCCAGGAGATAAGGGTCACTGCCCCACCCACCTTTCAACAGATGGTGATAGAATACACATTTCTGGCCACATCCAATATTGCAACCCAACATATCTTTCATTAAAATGCTCTAATTCCACAATAATTTAGTGTATTTGAATGGTTTTATAAAGTAGCATTGTCCTGCTCTGTAGAAATTAAGTGGTTTATGTGGGTAAAGTTAGTTATGTATACTTAAAAGTATGAATAGATTTATTTTTTAGGGTTTAGGTTACGTTCAGAAAGCATGAGATGAATATGTCCAGATCTAGCATCCTGGAGTATCAATGTGTGAATTATCCTCTGAATCAGCCAGATGGACATATACAAGCCCATGGGACTGGATGGCAGGGAGGATACACTGCCATTCAGAAAGACCTTGGCGGGCTGGAGAAGTGGAACCTCAGGAAAAGTTGAACTGTTCACAAAATGTGCCCCTTGCACTGGAATAGAATAATTTTATTCAGCTGTACAAGTTTGGGGCCAGCTCTGTTGACAGCAGCTCTGATCAAGGTGACTTGATGGTCCTGGTTGACAATAATTTGAATGTGTGTCACCAGGTCTCCATTGGGTTAATGGCTTACTACTAATCTAGCAACAGGTGAAGGGAAATGGTCATTATTCTGTGATGGCAACTCCAAGGTCACTTCTGGGTATTCTGTCAAGTTTTTGGCTTCCCAGAAGTCAAAATGAGAAAGATGTTGACACAGAGAAGTGAAGCCAGTGAGCAGCCACCAGAAGAAAATTTGAGTGAATTGGGTTCGTTTCATCTGGGCAAGTCTAGCAGGTGCATCTGAATGCTGTCTTCAACTTCCTAATGGGAATTTATAGACCCAAACTATTATAGATACACATCATAAGGACAAGAGACAGCAGACACAACTTGAAATATGGGAAATTACAATTACGTTGTATGCAAAATATTTGCAGAATAAAAAGTTGTCAAACCACAGAGCTGGTTGCCCAGAGAGTTCATGAAAACTCCACTTCTGTTGGGTTTGGAAACTTAACATGACAAGGAATAGCTTTTGAGCAACCTCATCTGATCCTGATAATCTGAGAGGAAGATTAAATAACAAAGTCCTTTTTGGCAGAAAATACACCTTATCTTCCCTCAGTCTCTCACAAAGGGGATCCTTTGAAAAATATGGATATGCACTACAGAGCAACATCACTAAATTGCCAAATTCATTTCACATAACCTACTGTGATTTCTGTCACAGAATGGCAAATGTCATAAGGCTCATTTTCACTATTTATTTGCTTTTGGAAGCATTTTAGCAATAATAGCAACAATGAAAATTTTAATCAGGCATTGCTTACATCTCAGCTTTATGTGAAATCTGTACTGAATTACCATAGTCATGAATTTGTAGATAATTCATTGTAGTTCCCTCTACTGTACATAGCAATTTATAAAACATAGCGTGCTCGGAATGAATGGTTTTGTACATATCTCCATTTTTCCTAGAAGCTGACTTCAGTGACAGAAAGAGTCTGTCACAAGAGAATGCATTCTAGCCCTGAATATATACTACATTTAATTTGTTTATTTTCTTAATAGAAAGATCAATGAGCAGGAGACAGGAGGATATGTACACGTGCCGTCAAACAACTAGGATGAGACTGTCCAAGTATGCAGCATATAACACCTACCACCACTGTGAACAGTGTCATCAGTATATGGGTTTCAATCCCAGGTACCAGGTAAAGATTTCCATGTGTTACTCTGCAGATCAGAAGCTGAAGCACACACAACCCAAACCCAGTTTGTGTACATTCACACACAAGGCTGACATCCTTGTGTCATTTACAGCAGTTTATTCAGTGCTGTGATCTGGATGTGTACTACCAGTTAAATCTTTTTTTCCAGTTAGCTTTCCACTGGGCTTTGTTTAAGTGGAAAAGTTTGCACCTGAGCAACTGCAATAGGTGCTTCTTCTGATACAGGAGTAGTCCAGCACAGAGTAGTCTATGTGTGGTATACAACTTGCTTTTACTCAAAGTAACCCTCTAATGTCTTACCTATTATAATGTGAGGAAAAAACAATACGAATACTGGGGTTTTTTATGTGCCAGGATTTCTGAAAGCCAGAAAGACCTTGTAATTATTCGTACCATCTGCAAGACAAAGCTGAAAGAACAGTTTCAAAAGAGGAAACACTTTAATGTGTATTTTTTTTTAGTGTAAGCTCTAGCCTAGGGAATATTGCTTAATATTTATGAATAAAGAAGTTAAATCTAATGCCATACAGTAAATGATTGTAATCTGTTTAGCAATGTTGTAAATATATATAAACTACACTGAGAACTTGTTGTTTGACTTTAACTGCAATTACCATATTTTTCCCATTCTCAGATTTATGAGTCCACTCTGCATGCATTTGCCTTTTCCTATTCTATGCTGGGAGAAGAGATACAGCTCCATTTTATCATTCCAAAATCAAAGGAGCATCATTTTGTCTTTAGCCATCCAGGAAGACAGTTGGAAAGTATGAGGCTACCACTAGTCACAGATAAGGTAGATGGATATTTTTATTTACATTTTTGGCCATATATGGGAGAGAGACACCACCAATTTCAAAATTTGTTGAATTAGTATTCTCTATACTCCTATTCCTACTGTCAAGAGACAAAGAAAATGTCCTTATGCTAAGCTTGTATTTTCTCCCAGAAAGGGATATGTGAAATAAATTGTTGAGACATCAATAAACTCTATCTTATTCTCATAGTCATGGTTGATCCTTTGGTATAAACAGTTTTGTCTGTGACAAAAGGTCTTTGGTTATGGGTTTAAGATGTTAAAGTGAGAATAGTTTCTGCAAAGAAACTCAAAGATATTATTTCATTTATCATACTATTAGTAAGAGGAAGCATTTTCTTCTGTAGAGAAAAGCAGTGGAATATCCTGTTTTATTCTGCATAAACACTCAGTTACATTTATGTAAAAATAAAGCTTTCAAAGAATCTTTGTCATGGCTTGAAGACTGTATAAAGAATCACATTATACCTGTAGAAAAAACTTTGCAAGGTCATCTATTTGACAGGCTCTGCAAACTCTGACCACAGAATCACAGAATAAGTTGAGTTCAATAGGGACCCACAAGAATCACCGAGTGCAACTGTTGGCCGTGCACAGCTCCATCCCCAAGAGTCACACTCTGTGTGAGAGCACTGTCCAAACACTCCTTGAGCTCTGCCAGGCTGGTGCTGTGAGCTCTGGAGACCCTGTTCAGTGCCCAAACACCCTCTGGGTAAAAAACCCTTTCCTAATATCCAAACTAAACTTCCCTGGCACAGCTTCAGGCCATTCCCTCAGGTGCTGTCCCTGTCCCCACAGAGCAGAGATCAGTGCCTGTCCCTCCTCTTCCCCTCCCAATGGAGCTGTAGCTGCACTGGGGTCTCCCCTCAGTCTCCTCCAGGCTGAACAGACCCAGTGCCCTCAGCCCCTCCTCACTGGCTTCCCCTCAGGGCCCTGCACCATCCTTGCTGCCCTCCCTTGGACACTATCTAATAGTCCAATATCTTTCTTATGTTGTGGTGCTCAAAACTGCACAGAATATTTGAGGTGAGGCCACAGCAGTGCAGAGATGTTGACCTTTACAGAGATTCCTGATACCCATGTCTTAGGTGAAGCTGTGCCTTGCTCAGGCCACGCTGCTTGGAGTATTGAAGCAATGTGGGGAACAGCAGTAAGCAGTAGCACTTCTTTCCTGGAGAAAATAAGCTGTTTCTAATAAACAGTAATAAATCAGTATCACCCCCCAGTCCAAGTTTTAGATAGAAGAACCTAGACAGCAACACAACAACAATGCAAGAATGACATCTCCTGCTCACCCTCACCCAGTAGATTTGTGCTTGGCTACATTGTTGGAACTGTGCAGTGGGTGCTTGTAGACTCTCTTCTTGCTGGTTTGAGGTTTTGACATTTAAGGACTATTCTCCCTTTGCTTCTTTTTCTATTCACTTGCTCCAGTCAGAAGAGCTGTACTGTAGTTTTGGAGTAAGGTGTTTCTTACTGTACTATATCATATGGACCTAAATCCTCTTCCAGATGTAGCCTCAAGGTGCCTCTGCACTTAGCAGGTCCAGGGTAGCAGTCCTGTCCATTCTACCACACTCATCAGTCAAATAAACTAAATTATAGAGTCTTCTTTTTTTAAAAATTCTTATGAAATTTGTTTATTTTCTTATCAAGGACATTTAAAATATGTCAGTTTGTCTAGTGTTAGTGGATCTGATTTATTCTCCTGATAATCTATTTCTCCTTTTTCTGTCTGGATTAATACAGAAGCTCACACTTCTTTCTACCTACAGAGTGAAGATTACATAAAAAGCCCCACTTTTACTCCCACCACTGGTCGTCATGAACATGGACTTTTCAATTTATATCATGCAATGGATGGAGCCAGTCATTTGCATGTTTTAGTTGTCAAGGAGTATGAAATGGCCATATATAAGAAGTATTGGCCCAACCACATCATGCTTGTTCTTCCAAGCATTTTCAACAGTGCAGGAGTAGGTAAGTGTGACAAAAAGTTCTAAAAAATGTGGACACACAACTTGGGTCCTTGGGATGTTGTTATTCAACAGTGAGATATAGACACACACCTTGCAGCTGGGATGTCTGATCTGGTGATCTGGATTCCCTCTGAAGACAGTGTGTCACAGCTGAAGGTACACTTCTCTTAATCTAGGACACCTAAAACAAGCTCAATGAATTGCACCCTAGAAATACTTAACTCCTCCATTGTCTTTGAAAGAAGCTGAGGGCAGTCTTAGTGTGTTAAAACTCAGATGGAGCTACTGACTATTTCCTTGTAGAAATAAGTTGTGTATTATTTGCATGGGCAGTGATCCTCTGGTTAGGTACATCCCTTAGGTGGGTTCTGCTAATATAACATCTGTGAAATATTCAAACCTTTGCTTGTGCTGCTGAAACAATCTGTTTAGAGCAGTAGTGACAAACATTCAAAGTAGATCATCATGAATAATTTCCAATGTCATTCAGCTGGTCAGTCAACATCTCTAACTCTCTGCACTAAGACATGCTAACAGACACAAATATTGTCAGGTTAAAAGAAGTAGTCACTAAATCCTTAAGACACTAGCAAATCTTTACCACAGAAGTCAGGCCTCATTTTTCATCCTTCCCTATGTGGTTCTTTAAGCTACTTGCTTGGCAAGTGACAAAGCAAGTTGACTCTGGGGGTGGTGGGGTGTTAAAATCTTCAGAGTGATTTATACATTTGTCTGAAGAAATATTCACTTCAAAAGGCTTCTGAGTTAAAAGCAAACAGTTTCTCTCCATATTTTTAATCTGGTGGTTTATGCCTATGGTTTCAGGTGCTGCACACTTCCTGATAAAAGAGTTATCTTATCATAACCTGGAGCTTGAACGGAATCGGCAGGAAGAGCTGGGGATAAAACCCCAGGATATTTGGCCTTTCATTGTCATTTCAGATGACTCCTGTGTTATGTGGAATGCAGTAGAAGTTGATTGTTCAGGAGACAGGAAAAGGTAAATATTGCAATATATGGTTTTTCATCTGATCTCTTTTAACCTTTCTCTACATGTAATTTTGAAGTTATGTTTGTTACACTGCAACTTCAACTCTGTACAAGCAGAGAATTGTACTTATCCAAGGAGAATACTTTCCTAGGTGTCTGTCTTTGCATAGGACATAGTGTAGGGCCTGTATTTTATTTCTGTCCCCTGAGGATTCATGTGCCCTGCAGCCATCGCTGTTCAAGCTAGAGTTACTTGGAGTGCAGATTTCAGACTCTGTAAACACTCCCTGGTACACTGCACAGCATGGACACTCACGTGTCCATTTTATCACCAAATTTTTCTAGGGAAGTTAAATGACAGCTAAATCAGTGCAACTGATTTCCTTTGTCTCTTTTGTCAGTTCCAGTCTGTGTGTCTCCTGTATGAGTTCCCCAAATCCCTGAACTAGTTTCTTTATTTGTTTTTTTTTTCCCCTATTACTTTAGAATATTATTTGTGCTAGACATTTTTATCTATTTAATGAACAGGCTATGCAGAATTTGCAGCAAATTTTCAGAGAATGAAACTCAATGAAAACTGAGATTTAGGGACTCTAGGGGTGGTCTAGAAGGATCTTAATACATTGTACTTAAGTGATGGCACAAGTCAGCAACCCTCCAAGATTCATTGGAATATTATCTAGATAACTTTAAAAGTTTACATATCTGAGCGAATACTTTGAGAGATCTAAACTAAGTTTCAGATCTGTCATACTGGTCCCCATCACCTAAGCACCAGTTAATTTTAACTAGAGTGAGAGACAAAAAAAACCAGTAAAGTAAGACAACACTGAAGTTATCTACCTGAATGTCATAAAAACTTCATATTGTTAAGAATTACTCTTCAGCTGATAGAGATTCTGAATGTTCTCTATTTATTTTAAAATTAACAAATTTTCATATTTATTGTAGTGACTATTCATGGACTGAAAGGAATGTTTCCCTGAAGCAAATTCTGCAACATATTGAAGCAACTCCCAATGTCACTCATTATGCCCTAATTGGGATGAGGAAATGGTCCAGTAAAACAAACAGTGCTGAGATCAAGGAACCATTCTCCTGCTGCCATGTGCACGACTTCATTATGCTCAATGTGGATCTGACTCAGAATGTACAGTACAATCAGAACAGGTAAGTGAATCAGGAGCACTTTTCAGAAGAGGTGATGAACCAAGTAAAAGAGGTTTTACAAAAGCTTTTGTTTTTTTAGGGAGATTGTAAACAGCACGCAGACAGATTTTGTTTCTTTACTGGTGATTCAAATTCTTCCCAGGCTGCCAGAAGTTGGAAAAAGACATTAATTTCTATAATAATTAAAACAGTGATAGCTAAGTGACAGGATAGACAGTCAGCAGTGTACTGTGCAGTATTGCTCTACTCCAAGTGGCCTTTGGTAAATCCTGTACTTCCCTTCTTGTCTGCCTAACTGCTCTTCCAAAGGAAACAGGGATGTATGGATGAGTGGTGCATAGCCAAATCTCATTCTGCTATATATATATCTGGGCTTTTTACCCTGAGTATCACAACACTGCAACATACCACGTGTGCTCATCAGCACAGTCCGAAGAAAAGAATAAAATAAGTCTTGTTCACATTGGTAGTTGTTTCTGACATTCAGCTGTCTCAGAAATCCCACTTTTTAATTTATTGTGCCACTTAGAATAGATCAGATTATAACTTTGTCATGCACAACATTACCACAGTTAACAGAACTGTATTCACTAGGTTCATATTCTCACAGAATGTCACTGATCTGTGTGAAATAAACTGTGGGTTTAGCCCAGTTTCTGAGGGACATGCATTTATTACAACAGAATGGAGTGTATATATATATCACTAGAGGTGGGATTCACTTGTCCAAAACTGTTTTTTCAGCACCTTAGAATACAGAAGGCATCCATATGGAGCTGGCAGGTATGAAATGTAATGTGTGTTTTTCTGTAAGCCAGGTGGAACAGCCCAGGTAGGTAAAATGGCTCTACACACAAATTCAATTAGGTAATACACTTAGGTAATTCACATCAGTTATTGTGCTTTCCATAAGAACTCTGCTAACTCAGGAAGACACTTTTTGAAGCCCAAGCTTACTAATAACTGCAGGGAAGCTTTCATTTTTCTGTGAATAAGCAGATGACCTGTACTTCTATTGTTACCAGCCTGACATCTTAGAAGCACAAGTTTGCCCCTGTGCATCTCCTAGGAGAGAATTGTGCTCCCAGGCTGTCTAAGTGTGTTGCCTTATGAAGCATTATGTATGAAGGGCAAATGGAGACAATGACAATGAAGCAAAATTATATGAGTACAAGCAACAATGCTAAATGTCAGGAATGCCACATCACACCACCCATTTCCTGCCTCTGTCTGAACCACATGAGGCTCATGGTAATCCGTGTGGGTACTGCTGAGTGTGAAGCATGGTATGGCATTCCAAGCCTGGGCAAAAGGTACATTTTTAAACATAGAGACAGGCAGGGATATCAAATAACCATGTAGATATTGCTGCAAAGACAAAACTTTGAAAACCTAGAATTGAATTTAATGTTTCTCACTGATGTTGACTGTTGTACAGATTGCTCAGTTTGCTTACATTCAAGTCCTGGATGTTAATCCAATGGTTCTGCACATCATCCCGTTTCCTTTGTAATAAATACATTCAAAATGGAGAACTGAGTCTGGATTTTCCAGAGATCAGAGTATTTGAATTTAATCAGCTTTAGGAGTTTACCTTTTATTCTGTTCCATCATATTTTTCAAATGGGTCAGATTTAGCTCAGGGATGTTTGGCCTCATTCTACTTAATCTTTTTCTGTGTCTCAGCAGTTCTCTTGGATAAAGACTCCCTGCCTTCAAATAGTTTTCATTTCTAAAATAAAATTACATTAGTTCTGTAGAGGAACATTGAAAAAATTGCTAAATATTAATATTCTGAAGGGAAAATGAGTAGTCAGACACTCCTGTGAATTTCATAAATCAAATGTAGGGCCTCATCCATTTCTCTGGAAGTTAAAGGAATTAATTTCCTTGACTATATTTGGGGTAGTAAGGTATGCAGCAATTTCTTATGACTCCATTATTGTAGTTAAAGGCAAAGAAAATATTTTAACTCCTGAATATTTTCCTTAGCAATTTACTGTCTTTCCACTTTATGCTTTTGATTCTTTCCCCCCTCTAAGTGCTTTCCTCCCTCATCCTGGTCTTTTCAAACTGATTCTAGCCTAGTTTTTTATCAGAAAGCTGAAGCCCCTGAATGATAGGCCATGCTGGAGGATCAGTATGTTTGATACCTGTCCTTTCTGTGGTGCTGATCAAAGGCTCTGAGTGCTTGTATTTGTCAGTGTGTGATGAGAAACATTCTCCTGACCTGCTATTATTTTTTTCTTTTCAGATTCACATGTGATGATGTGGATTTCAACCTGCGTGTTCACAGTGCTGGCCTTCTCATCTGTCGTTTCAACCACTTCAATGTCATGAAAAAGCAAATTGCAGTAGGAGGACAACGATCCTTCCACATAAAGTCTAAGGTGGGAACTGAGCCTCTGTTGCACTGTTGTTAATATTCTGCTTTCCTTTTTTGTCTTTTTTAACCAGTGGACTGAGGTATTTTGGTGCATCATCTATTGCCAGTAATGGAGTATGTCTGCCACGTGGGGCTGTTTTTAGTAATTTATTTCTGAATTTCACAATATTATTGTCATAAATACAACTGTCCTTAATAGTTTTCCTTTAAAACTTCAAAAAACACATGAAGTGTCTATCTGCAATCCAATTAATCATTTATTCCGTGGACTTTATCAGCTATAGAATTTCTCATCTTCACGTGTCTTCATCAGTAGGAATACTTTGGGTTCAAAGAAACCTCAAAGACTATAAACACAAATATAATTTTATGACACTCAAACTGTTTCAGTAGCAGATATTTTTGGCTGAATAACTTTTCTTCTTCTAACTTAGATTTGTAGGATAGAGATATATTTTATACAAACCAAAATTCAGGCAAGTACAACTTGATTGATTAAGATTGATCTGTATGAGAAATATTTTTTCCTCACAGGTATCTGACACTTCAGTTTCAATCTCCCCTGCTCAGTACATTTGTGCTCCTGACAGCAAGCACACCTTCTTGGCAGCACCTGCTCAGCTGCTCCTTGAAAAGTATCTGCAGTATCACAGCCATCGCTTCTTCCCTCTCTCACTGAAGAATTACAGCCATCCAGTGCTGTCTGTGGACTGCTACCTTAACTTAGGACCACAGGTACTGAACAAAACTGTCTCCAAGCAGCTCTAGAAATGGGCTGTTTTGGATGGGTTAGTTGATGTATTTCTTACTAATGGTTACACGGCCTTTGAAGAATGAGGTACACCCCTATAATGTTAAAATCCAATTCTTAGTCCCATAGAGATATTGTTAGAGGCTTCAACTAAAGTACATGGAGAGAAATCCCAGAATTGTCCTAAATACTAATATAGTCTGTGGAGTGTTTTCTCAATCTGCTAATTTGGCTCTTCCTACAGAAAATTTCTTCCACAAAAGGGTTTTACAAATACTAGATAACCCTTAGAAAACACTTCAAATATACAGTTCACTTCAGACTGATAAGCTGAGGCAGAGAATCAAATATTAGACAACCAGTTGGAATGGCAGAAGCTGATATTAGGTCTCAGGAGCTGTTGGCTCTCTCTGATGAGTTTGGGTCTA
Source organism: Erithacus rubecula (assembly GCF_903797595.1). Taxonomy (NCBI): domain Eukaryota; kingdom Metazoa; phylum Chordata; class Aves; order Passeriformes; family Muscicapidae; genus Erithacus; species Erithacus rubecula. Next base: position 13,481,849 of record NC_136685.1, on the reverse strand, counting down.
AAACCAAGGTCATACTTTAACCCAAATATGTGAACAGAGATTTGGTACTAGGGTGATGTGGTTCAGAAGAGAGGGACTGTTTTTATCTCTTCGCTGAACACTAAATGAAATTCAGCCTTTCTGGGTTTACTGAACTCGTCTTCCAAAGAGCTGTGTAATAACCTTCCCATGTATGCTGCTCCCAGAATATTTGAGTTCTTAGGCTTTTTTTCCACCATATTTGGAAAAATAAGCTCTGTGGGAGGGCATTGTACTGTTACTGTCTTCATCCATTGCATCCTTTCAGCTCTAATCCATTCAGCATATGAAATTATTTCAATTTCATTCTGGAATTGCTGCCCAAGATGGAATATGATACAATAGGATTGAAGGAATACAGAATGGGTATACTGGTACAGAGTTTTAGTTGCTGTGGTTCAGCCTTCCTCCACTCAGTCATGCTGATCCATGCCAGATGTGTATGTATGTATGCTTTTGGAACAAAGTATTGTGTGGAAGATTCCCTTAATCTGAATTTATAAATCCTGAAAGACTGCTGAAAATATTCCCATTCCTAGTGGATTTCAGGAGTAGCCATAAAAACAAACTAGGCAAGAGGAAACCTCATAAATTCATGTATATGCACAACTCTACTGACTTGAGTAATCCTGTTGTAATGTATATGAAATTTGGAATTTCTAAGGGTACTTTTCTTGTTCAACTGTAGAGTTACTGTATTTACTCACAAATGTGCAGGGCAGGTCACAGCATTATGGTGGGAAGCTATTGTTACTGCAGCTTTCAAACTCTATCACATCTAAGCCTAATAATAATGATAATAATAATGATAATAATAATGATAATAATAAGAAATAATAATAGTAATAAATAACAATCCATAGTTATGAATTGTGCTTTATGTATATTGTTAATAAGTAACATGATTCTTTGAAAGGAACTATAAAGCTCACAATATTTGGAGTTGGAAAGCAAGTCTGAATTTGAATCAGATGCAGATACTGGAAGCTTCATATTGAAGCTTGAAATATGTTAATTTTTTTCCACCCTCTCCTAATCAGATTGCAGTTTGCTATGTGAGTTCTCGGCCTCATTCTCTGAATATCAGTTCCTCTGGTTTGACATTCAGTGGTCTCCTGCTGTACCTCTGTGACTCCTTTGTTGTAGCTAGCTTTTTGAAGAAGTTTCATTTTCTTAAAGGTGAGCTGCAATAATTTTATTATAAAAAATGAGGTGACATAGTCTCTGGGAATGTGGGGAAAATATATTTTATCTGTGGTTTAAATCTATTTTATTTATTTATAGATATTCATATATATATGTATATGCATATATAATATATCCATATTTGTCTTTATATGTCCCACCTAACTTTGATATTTGATCATACTGGCTCTGCACTGTAGTAAACTGGGATATAGCAGTGCAATAAGTTCTGCAGATTTCAAAGTGAGAAGGAATGCTGTATCATCATGCTATATCATCATGCCTAGAGTAAGTGTACTACTCCTTACTCTGTTTGAAAACTGAGTATTAAAGATTTATACACAAAGCATTTGCCTACTGTTCTTGGAGCTTTTCTAAATTTCAATAGAAAATGGGTGATTGACAACCCTCTATCAAAATCTATTTTCTATTTTCAGAACTAGAAACTGGCTCATTTAAAATTTATTCCCAATAGCCAGTTTCTCCATGTAAACCTTATGATGGAGTGGAGACAACTAACTTCCACTTGTGTTGCAGACAGTCACACTACAAACTTATTTTGGATCCTTCTGCTGCTGTTTTAGGCATTTGTTGCTCTGGGCAGTTGTTTCACTCAGCTATAGCTGTCTCTGGGAGAAGAGCACTGTGCTTAATGCCTCTTGAAACTGGCAGAGTTGTTATAAACTGCTGTGTTCTTTGCTGCATCTAAAACAGAGGCTACCTGTCAGTCTCATTTTGCATAAACCAGTCAATATTTATACCATGTAGCACAAAGTGTATTTGCTTTGGGATTTCTCCCTCTCCCCTGGCAGTCCACTTGATTTTCTAACCTGTCACATGAATTACATGCCATGTGATTGTCTGTCTTGTTCCTTTTTATTACATTCACATTCTTCAATTATTTTGTCTTGGGAATTACCACTTACCTCACCATATCTCATTTAGATCACTGAATGCTGGTGAGGTAATTATTTTCTCTTAAAGGAGAACTTTTCTCAGAAGCCAGGAAGCCATGAATGCAAGTTAGAGTAATTATCAGCATGCCAGACAGGACAGTGGGCATTGGATACTGAAGTATATTTTTTTTACTTTGGCATTCTGGGTTTGCTTGTGTCTGTATTCACAGATATTCTTTCTTGCCAGCATGTGAATTTACAAAACCACTAAAATTTGTGATTAGTTTTAAAGACATGTTTAGACCATTTCTGGGCAGCAAAGCACAAAGAGCTTAGTCATCCATCACAGTGATTGGCACGTGGGTTTTGCTGAGTGAGGGTTTCACACAACAAATGATCTGAAGGGCTACAACAGGAATGGATATAGGATTTATGGGGTTTGCTATGAGGACCCATCATGACTAGACCTGCCAGTTTTACCTTTCCTACCCTAAGGATTATGGAAAGTGCTGTTAGTCCTGTTTTATTAGATGATTTTGAGGTACCTCAAGTTACACAAGAAGATCCCAACAAATAGGTGGCTAAGCACAGTTCTCCCCAAGTCCTACCTGAGAGGCTTAATTTTCCCCCAAGCCCATTTGTAACTCCTGATGTGAAAGGAGTGGAGTTCTGCACGCCAAAGGGTGGTGGGAGGCAGGTGATGTGAGGACAAAGGGGATTCTCACGTGAGGTTCTTTTGAACTGTTTGCTCAGGTGCCACGCTGTGTGTGATTTGCCAGGACCGCAATTCTCTCCGGCAGACCGTCGTGCGCTTGGAGCTGGAGGACGAGTGGCAATTCCGCCTGCGGGACGAATTCCAGACTGCCAATGCCAAAGAGGACAGACCACTTTTCTTCCTGACTGGGAGACATATTTAACTGAAAACAGACACATTTCCTGAATGACACAAGACACTAACTGCCACCATCTCATGAAATTACTTTTGAGAGGCTCTGCTTTCTGAACAGAAACAGGGCTGTTTTCTGTTGTTTATTAGAATGATAATCAGACAGTTTAAGATCATATTTGCAAACATTGAAGTGACTTTTCTAATTTAATGTTCTGATGGATGTCATCCCTAATTCTTGATAGAGACACAGAGACTTACATGGGAGAAAGCATTTCATATCAGAAGAGAGGTCAATGAGTGCACTTCTTCTCTGACAAAGAAGACCACATGCAAGTTCATAAAGAAAAGGGTTTGGAAACTTTTTGCACATTCCAGAAACAGGAAATGTAAATTTAGGAGCAGATTCTGGTTTACAAGTCTTATTTACCAAACAGTTGGCATAGGGCAACAGGAGTTGGTACAGTTCTGTAGTATACTGCTTCTGATTGATCCAGGTAGGCTTTTTATATAAAGATTTGTAAAGTATATTTCTTTAATTGTAGGAACTCAGTTGAAGCTTAAATTTTTGAAATAAGTGCCATGCTGGATAGTTTTACCATGCAGGACTGTTGGAGTAGAATCCTAATCATGTGTCCAGTTTTATTAGCATAAGGAAGAGAGTTAACAAGGTAGATGGTAGAATGAGGTCTGAACACTTAAACCTAACTATATAGGAAGAAGGAATAACTGAAGAGATCAAATGGTGGGACTGACCTGCAAGTGATTTATTTCTACAAAAGTTATGTTTTGTGACTAAACTTTAGACTGGCTGTAGACTTCAAGCTGAGGCGAGTGCACTCAGGAAAGCAGATGAGATGGTTCTAAAACACTCCCAATACACTTTCTGGGGATATTTTCTTGCCAAGGTGCTTCAAAGGAGTGAGAAAATGGAGATCACATTACTGAGAAATTCAGGTGAAAATCTAAAAACATGTTCTAGAACAGCACCGGGCATTGTGATATTTCGTACGCTCTAAATGTTAAATCAGTGGTCACTGTCTCTGTCTTGGTGCTTGGAAATGCTGTCTAAGTTGCAAGCTTCCTGTTTGTCTTTATAGAATCAGTGTTATTGTCACTCAGTCAAGGTGTAGGAAGGATGGGTATAGACATTGTCAGAGGATATTTAATATTTGGGCAGGCTTTTCTTGCTGGATACACCAAGGGGGGATCATTGACATTATACAGATGAAATGCCATTGGGTGGCTGAGTCTGTTACAATACTGGCCTTGAAATGCAGCCATCAGTATGACTATGCCAAAGAGCTAATTTAGGTTAATTTGCAAAGAAAATGTAAGTTCTGTAAGCTGTGAATTCTGTAAGAGACGTGGATTGCTGTCTGCAAGGAAACTGCTAGCTATCAGTGTGCTTCTATATCTCATTGTCTGTGTTTCAGAGTGAGAATTCACTTTAAGTTTTGTGAAGGAAGGTGAGCATTGTCCTATGTAAATATTATTATGTTCAGTTTTCACTAGTTGATTAGTTAATTTAAACTTTTTTTAAGGAAGTGTGACATTTATGTCTAATCCATGCTTTATAAATAAAGTTCATGCTGCATGAACATCTGTCTTGGTGTTGTTCTGGACCAATGAGTACACACACTTTTGTAGTGAAAAAAAAACCAAAGGAAAAGCACTGGCTGAAAGAAGTTAATATAATTAAGAAATGACCTGGAGTGATCAAGAGAAAATACAGTACTGCTTAATGGCCTACAACATAACACTGCCTCAAAGGTATAAACATTTTTGCAATAACACAGGTTGAAAGACAATGAGTTGAAATTTCTTTTCCTGTAAGCAAATATTTAAACAACTTATACCAAGTGTCCATTAACATTTTTCTTTGTAGGTCTGAGATTTGCTTTGTCTGTCTTTAGATATCCATCTTCTCTAAGAAACCAAAACGGGCCTAAAGTACAAAATAATTAAAATTTTTTAAAAATCACATCATTTCTTAACATTCTCTTTTGCCACAAAGTTTCCAAAACTTTGACAAAATACAGCTGATAGTCACCTGAAGCCATCATTCTCCCGAGTGTTTTTTCATGTTAATCTTTTTCTCCATGAGTTACCTGCACACTGTGTCCAGGATAGGAGTCCCAGGGCCTGGCCTCAGCAGACCTGTGTCTATGGTGTGACCAAGTGAATCATTCTCCATCATGGACTATATTTATGAGCAACTGCATGTGATGAAAGTTGCACTAACAGCCCATTGTCTTGGAGAGCACATCCTGTGATAAGTAGGAGAATGCCCTCAATCTGACCAAAATACAGGTACTTCCTGTCATCCTGTGGGAGCATCTATGCACCCACATGGTAGGAAAACACTGCATTTTGCTCAAAGGAGGCCAAAAAATGATGGTGGATGACTCAGAGAGAGACAGACTCCAGAGCTCCATCCAAAAATTTCTTCATTTCTGATCTAGTTTACAAGAAAGCCCCCCTAAAGTGCAAGCTTTCATGGAGAGAGCAATGTAGTTTTGTGTCCTACTGGATTATTCTTTTTATCTGATAAAGTAATACAGGTAAACAATAATGATAAATTAAAGCAAATCTGTTTGGGTGGGACTGGCATCCAGTGCTGCAACCCTGAGTGATATAGTTCTTTACCATATGTACATGTGTAGGGCTGGGGACCCAGGTCCCACCTCCACACTTCTCTTGTCTTTCTTTTGTGAGAAGAAATCACTGGCTTTCAGTCCCAGTGACCTTTGTGAGAAAAGTTGCCCATGCCCATCATGCACACCAATCTTTTAAGTATTTCCTTCCTGTTTTTGGATGTGGCAAGAAAGCAGAACTCTGCATCCTGGGGAGTCACTTGATAATGTGATAGCAAACAAACTTTTTATAACCTCTGCTGCCTTCCCTAGCACCTTCCATGCTTTCTGATTTAGTCTTCCACCTATTATCACTGTTGTATTATTAGCAGGTTCTGAATTGCCTGTCAGAGAGAAAAGTAGTTTATGATTCAGCTTCTGCAAAAGACAGTCCAAATATAGAGAAGGTTATTGGAAAGGTGACATTATTTTCCTTCTTAACCATCCTCTCTTCTCAATTAAAGAGCTCTTCACAAGCACTTAAGCACTAATTCTGGTATCTAATCACTAGAGGATGTAAGGGATTTCATCCCTCCCTAGCAAGTGCCTCCTGTTGTGGTGATAGGGAACGTACAGATCTCAGCTCCCACTCTGCATCTAAAAGCAGTTGCTAAATATTGCTTGTGAGAGGGTTGCCTTTCAAAGACTGTGTCTGTGACACTCTGTGGTGAAAGGTGTCACACAAAAAGAAAGAGGTACAACAAACCCAAGGATGCATCAAGAGACAGCTCTACAGGGTGGGAATGGAACAGCCAGTGAAAAGAGGGCTATGAATGGATCCAGCAGCATGGAAGGAGTTGGGGGGTAATTAGAGCTCCTGGCTGCAGTAGAAAGGGTTTGCAGGGGCACAAGGACCTTGGGCAGGGACTGTGTGCACTGTGAGAGCATCTGGATTTCCATAGAAGGAGGAATTAATGTGGGTGTCGTGAGCACCCAGCTCAACAGGACCCAGCTATCAGTCACGGGCTGTGAGGGTGCGTGAGAACTGTGAGACATCTTTCCTTCCTGTGACCATTCCCCAGCACAACCAGTGCCAGAAATGACTGTGCCAGAGCTGTTTCTCAGGGCAGTAAAGCCCAGCCTCTCTTTGCATCCCTCTGCCATGTGTGGCTTGCCCAGAGCCCTGCACGCTGCTGGTCACCCACAGCCCAGGGCACAGCCTCTCACCACACCACACACCACACCCAGCTGCCTTTCCACCCTCCACCACAGCCCTCCTCTCCCACATCATCCCCTCAGCAGCCAGGCTTAGTAATCCAACAGCTACCACTGAGATATTGTGGGATATACTGGTGTGAAAAAAACCCCTATATTCTTCCTTTTTCCCCTTCCTTAAGGGTATAGCTCTTCAGTGAAAAGTAAAACTAGTTCCATGCATCCTCTGCCTGGTGACTCCCTTCTGTCCCTTATCCTTGCTCCAGTCTAAACCTGAATAAATATTTAGTGGTTCTGGTAGCTTGCAAATGCTTTTATAACATTTCCAGTCTTGTTTTGACAGCTCCCAAAATAACTATTGATGACTGTGGAGGACACAACTCTGGCAGTTTTGAGGCAATAGTCCAAATGCTGACATTGTCCACTGCTGACATATAATTTGGCTAGGAAGTAATGGGGTATCAGATACAACAGTGAGACTCCTGTGTTGTGAGAAAAAGGCATTGGGAATCAATAGCCACAATTTAAAGACCTCACAAAGCAGCTTCATACGTGGTTTTGATTAAAATCCTCAAGAAAACTGATTTTTTAAAATTTAGATTGACATAGGAATATAAACAGAAGGAAATTTCTCCACACTTGTTACATCACCAGTGTGCTGATTATGCACTTAAACATTGAATATACAACCAAGTATTATTCTGTCAGTGTGAGTTGTTGTGCTGTGGAAAATGATAGCTGGCACCATTAACAGTAATTAAAGAGCATTCTTTATATTCAGAGACAACAGGACTGACAGGAAAGTGGGTTTTTACTCATTGCTACCTATCAGAACCATCAACAGCTTGTTGAGCAGATACTGGCTCAGAGGTTATTGCAATAACCACAGGGTTGATTCTGCACCATAAGATACACATTCATATATGGGCTTTTGCAAACACACAGAACCTTTTATTTTATGTTGATGGTGTGATTTCTCTCTACTAGACCTTAAATTATTCTTGTAAATACTGTTTATTTATCAGCCAAAATCTCAAAGTTCTCTCCCAAACAAGATGGCATCCATGGTGGGGCAGGCTGGCAGCCCTGTGTACCCTTCTTAAGTCCCCCAGAACAAACATGTTTGGTCTGAATTTGTAGTATCTTGAACTTTACCCCTGAAGGAGATGCAAAACAGAAGGGCTATGACTCAGCATTTCTGCTAGGTAGATTTTTTTTTTTTTGCTTTCTCAATATAGCTTTCTTAATATGCATAGTGCTATAAATTTCCATAGGTGTTTATGAGACAAAAACCTTTACAGAAAGAAAATAGAGAGCAGCTCCATAAAATTTGTTCATGGAAACTACTGTAATGTGAAAATCAACTATTTTAAGAGACTGATGCTGTTCCAGTAGAATTGTGAGTATATTAAAAATATCCTAAATTAATCTTTGAGTTGAAAAATTATTCTATTAAAAATGACAGTTATCTGATCAGCAAAATAAAGTTCACACAGAGGCTACCATGAGCTAATATTCTATATTTAAATATTGTGGAGTGATTACAAATTGTTTTTCTTCTCATGATGCAGCACTTGCAAATGCTGTTTATAAAAAGCAACTGGCTCCACTTTAACCTGTGTCATGTAGTGAAATCACAGGACACTGTTTAAAACTGGCATCAAAACTTCTGTATATAGTGCATAATTATCCAGTGAAACTTGTTGCTAGAGAATGTCACAGAGGCTATGGGGTTGAGAAGGAATCTAAAATCTGATGTGAAGCCTACATGAACTGTGAGTCTGAGAAGATTTTCTGTGAATTTCTGTCAGCTATTAATCCATATTTGTCTGATTGGAAACACCAACTGGGGAAGTAGTAACAGAGTTGTGAAGTCCTGGGAGTGCAAAAATGGGAAGGGAGTGAGGGAAAAGCAGCTGCTGATGTGGCTGGGGAACGCTGGGAAGGAGGCAAAGAAACTGTGGGCTGGCTGTGTGTGTGTGACAGCAAGGAGGTGGGATGGGGAGCAGGCAGTGGGGATGAGAACTGGGGAAAGAGTCATCATTTATGAAAATTATGGAGAAAAGTCCTCTTACATCTGGGTATTATTGCATTTATGGGTATATTGATCAGAAGTGTTTGGTGATGGTCACCCTCGGTCAGGGATACTGGATGCACTGATCTAGGAACAGCAGCCACTGGATATATCTATGCTGCCCAGGAGAAATGCCCACATTAGTGCTTCCTGAAAGTTCCTGAAATCAGATGGTACAGAAAATGCAGAAAATACTTTCAGAAATACAGTGTGCTGGGAAAGATGCGTGCCCACTTCTTGAAGAATTTGATAAATAAACATTATGCAGCATATTCCAATGATTTAAATGCTATTTCTGACAGATTGCAATATTTACCCATCACAGCTTGAAAGAAAATTTATCAGAAGAAATGGGTGGAACAGTGGAAAATTACTCCAATAAACAGTGGTTCTTATTTTTTAAATTTGGTGAATAGACCTTTCAGCAGTGGCAGGAATGCCATTGAAATTCATTAGGCGTGGCATTTCCCTGTTTATCTAAAATGAGAGGAATTGTATTGAATTTCCTTCCCCAAAATTGTTCCAGAAAGCAAATGTGATCTGTCAGATAGCTAATAAATGGGTTTCTGTGCTTACTGTCTTAACATTTGGTGTACAACAGAAACAAGTAACTTGAGCATCTTGGTAACTTAAGTGCTGTGCTATTTTCTCTTGGAAGAGCTCCTCTATAACTTGAGGGGGACTTTGCTATTGGGCCACTTCAGATTCAGAGTTTCTAATGTGAACTGTGAAAGAGTCTAAGTAAGCATCATTTTTTCTGATGGTCAGATCTGTTCCAAATGCCTTTCACATCAGTGCCTTGTGACCCTGAGACACCCATCAGGTGGAGAGTCATTCCATCAGGGACTGGCTGCAGAGGGTTTCAGGAGCAGGAGCAGGTCAGAGCCAGGAGCAGGAGCAGGTCAGAGCCAGCAGCAGGAGGCTGGGTGACAGTGCCACAGGGGTGCTGAGGGAGCCCAGCAGAGTCCCACAGGCCCAGTGAGTAACTGAGGTGAGCTGAGACTGGGCTGCCTCCATCTAATGCTTGTCCTGTGATACAAACTGGCACTTTGCCATGCCAGGCATTCAGAGCAGTTTGGCAGCTGTGTTAGTTCTGGTTGAAACATAGGAATGATATTCATTCCCAATACTCTCAAAGCTTGAAGGCAACTCCATGCAGCAATGAACTTAACAGAGCTGGAATACTACAGCTCTTCTTGAGACCTCAGAATTGTTTTAGGAATATATTTCAGACTTTAAATGGTCTTGCATGTTGTATTTTGGGAGAAGGAGGATGACAGAGGCAAGCACAGCTGATGCTGAAGCTGCTGTTGAAAACAACACACTGTGCATCCATGGCCTGTGATACCCTAATCCTCCAGCTGACAATGCCTGGTGGGCTGCCAGCTCTCACAGAGGGTTGTCACTTTCTAGTCCTCTCTAGCTTTGAATGTTGCCTACCTGGTGACACTCACAGTGGTGAGAGACCACACGCTGGCAACAGGCTGTTTCTCTTCTCTATGCCTTATTTCCAGAGTTTTCCCACTGATTGATTATTTTCCTACTCACTGAATTTGCATATAGCCTAGGGTTAAATATGAAGCATAGCTGGGCATATTTGTTTATTTGATAACTGTTATCAGCTCATAGTTAATGCTAGGACTCTCCTGCAGTGGGGTGCTATAAATAACCCACTTCATTACATAACAGTGTAAAGATTTAGAAGCCTTTGCCCAAAGCCAGACATGTAACAGAAGGGTTCAGGGGTTTTGATAGCAACTTTATTCCACCAGCTACTGCAGCTGGATGCCTTATAAGCAGAGAGATGACAAATAACAAAATTGAAGCCACGGTGGTGAAAGTGTCTCATAGCTGTGACTTAGTGGTCAGTTTGAAAACAAAATCTCAGGCTGTATCTTGGTGGCAAGGCTGTGATTTCTGCCAGCTGCCAGAAGTGATTTCAAGATGTTGAACCCAGCTGTCACCTCAGACAGAGCCAGAAGTCTCAAAAGATTCAAGACAAGTTTATCTGATAAATAAATAGTGTGTGATCTGTATGGATCCATGCAGATTCTACATACTGGTACCAAGCTAGGCACAAACAGAAGGCCAAAATGAAGAAATAGAAATTAAAATTATCCTCTTTCAAATATTATTGTGCAGAAGAACAGGAAAGCTGTGCTGCCTTCTCACTCACAGTTACGACTGTGGAGTTGTGCAGCTGTGCAAAAAGGCAGAATTAGATTTTGGCATTAAGAACCTGTCTTGAAAAGAAAATTAAACTATTAAAATTCGTACAAAATATGATTAACAATAGTAATATAATGTTGGCAGTAAAAATTCCTTGTATTCTGTTCCTGGAATTTATAACTCAGCAAACTGTCTGACCATAAAATCTTATATGAAAGTTAGGATACCATTTGGAAGTGAAATTGTGTTTTTCAGGCTCTAAGCTTTCACTGAACCTTTTGACTGAAGTAGAGCACTTGAGGAGTCAGTTGCAGGGAAAGTGTGCTGTGGTTTACTGAGCTCAGGTTTCTTGCTCTGACTGTGCTTCCAAGAACTTCGGCAGGTAAAATTAGCAAGAACATGATCGCTGCAAAATAATATTCTCTGCAGCTTTGTTGTCTACAGCTAAAACCTGAAAGCAGCTTTTTTGTATATGGCAGAAACCAACAGTGGCTGTAGAGGTGCGTGTGAAGCACAGGGAAGAGCTACCAGCTCAGGATGTCGTCTGAGGAGGAAGATCATCCAGAGACCCCCATTGGCTCCCCTTGGTCTTGGGTAAGAGACTGTGCCCTAAGGTGGCATAAATAACACTTAAAGCTTCAGAAAAAAGTAACAAGCTGGGCTGTGTGACCCTCAATAGTACTGAGTATCAGCTGCATTTTTAGCCTCCTGTTGAAATCTGTGTTGCATCGATGGTTTGGTTGTCTCCTCTAGTTCAGCCAGTGGACTTTTAAAATAAGAACTGAATGGGGAAAACCTTCTTTTGCTTCTCCTGTGTAGCTGGGCTCTACAAGGAAACCTGACTGATTCTGTACTGTCTGCTTTGCTGTCTTACTGGCTGTGCAAAGCTATGCTGTTGAAAGGCTTTTGAGTATAATGGAGGGGAAAGGATGCAAGGAACAGTGTTAATGTTTGCTCTGGAGGTCTGCATTAAAAAAAGAGCCAGTGAAATGCAGAAATGTCCTGTCATTTTTCTTCAGTAAGACTGAAGCTGCCTTAATGAAATACAGTCTGCACTGATGTTCCCCTAATAGTGGCTGTGATTCTGTGTTTTAAGGTCTGGGCTGATGCCTAGTGCTGCTGGAGAGGATGTGGGTCAGTACAGGGCTCTGGCAGAAAGATAGAGGATGAATTCCCTCTGAAGGGACGTTGGGTAGAAATAGGAACAGCTCTACTGAATCACCTGGCAATTTGCTAAGTTTCAGGAAAAACCAAGGCTTTCAATTACTTTTAAAAAAGCACTAAAGGGGTTAAAAAGCAATTACATGTTTTGAAATTAATATTTATGGTTTCATATATGGTTTTCATATCTCTTTATAGACATATACATCTATGATTTTTCAGGGAATGACAATATTTGAAATGGTTTCCAAATGTGGTCAGGCATAAATGTATGTGGTATGTCAAGAAATGATATGTCCTGCAGGTACCCAAGGAATTACCTGAGACTTGCTTTTTGAAGGGAGAATGCACAGAATAAATTGGTTTAGCTAATAATAGGAACATGGATTTAAACTGGTCTCATCTTTGGAGGAACATGCAGGGAGGGTGAAAAGGAGCACCAGTTGTTCTCACTATCAGGACACAGGCTTCCTGTTGTGTGTTGGTAGATGTCTGTTTTTGACAGATAGGAAGACAGTTTATAGGTGTTGATTTCTAAATTTAACATAGGTGGCAACTTTATATTTCCACTGAAAATTCTCCACAGGCTGAGCAGAATGGAGGCTGGGTGGGGAGAGATGGGACTGATGGCTGGAGCACTAAGCAACATCAAGACTGTGTTCAATATAAACCAAACTGAAAAGGAACAAAGAAGTCAGGGATTTTATTTTTTTCTTTAAACTTCAAATGTCACTGAATGCCTGGCTTTCACCTTTATTAAAAATTAAGATCTACTGCACAATATTTTAACTATTGCATTTGTCTGAAGTGCACTTTAGCTTTAGTCTTGTTCTAGAAATTTCCTTCACATATAAGTCTTTTAAATTGCCAAGGAAAGTCATGGATCCCACTGCCCCTTTCAGCAATCTGTTTTGCACTGAGTGTGTAAGATATAAGTGAAATAAACAGTGTTATTCAGCATATAAAGAATATCAGATTTCTGATCTAAATAGATGTGCTAAATATCATTTGAAACTGTTGCTATTGGCCTTTAGGAGCTGCTGACTCTGGGTTTCTGCTGAGGACATCAGAAAAGAACCACTTACCTCTATAGGGTTCTGCCTATCACTATGTTGTAGATACAGAGAAAATTTTGGTCTTTGGAGAGGATAACAGAATACATATATTTGAGAATATTAAAAGCTCATCACAGAAAGCTCCTCAATAAAAAGATTCCCTAGGTATGCAAATAAAAACATATGAGCTCCAGGCTTTGAAATGCAGTGCATGATTAAAAACTTATATGCTTCCAGAAGCAAAAATTTGGTTTTTTAAGCATTTAGACTTCAAACTGCCTCTGATTTATCCTGATGTTGTTAGAGGACCAAACAAATATGATGTCATATAGACATTTTCTAGGGTTATGAATAAGATTGTATACTGATGTCCTTCCCAGAGGAGGAATAAATAAAAAATAACAAATAAATTGAACATCACTGAGAGAAGCTGATATAACATGTGGGGATGGTGGTCAACACTGGGCCTGTCAAAACATAGCAGACATCAAGGAGAACTGTGCAAATTCCTGCATCAAATACAAACTTCCAATACTGCCCTAGGCAAAATTCAGGTTTTATTTGCTAGTGTTTCAAATTATTAGGTAGCTGTGCTCTAAGATGTCTGCTTGAGACCTTCACGTTCAGAAGAATTTCTACAACTTTCACCTTTACCACAAGGAGCCATTTATACTGGAAGCCCAAATCAAACAGGCACAGTTGAAAATGGTAACCCTCATTTCCCTCCAACACATATAATTTTTAGATTCATTTAACCTGCATCTTGTGTTGTGTTTGAGATGCTTTGGGAGAAGCCTTCCAGAACTGCAATGCCTCTCTGCTGTGAGCTGCCAGTGCTGCTGCAGCTGGTGCTGCCGAGGCAGAGGGACTGCAATGCCTCCTCAGGACAAGCTTCCATCATTCCCTTCCCAGTCCCAGACCAAACCACAGTCATGACAAAGCACTGTCATTTCTCTGGGGCTGCAGGCAGTCCTGGATTCACCAGATTCCAGTGGGGATAGCAATTCAAGTAGCATCAATTTCTTTGGAAATCTAAGGACTGTTTGTTTCTCACTGTGAGACATTCACTGCACTGAGCAGCTGTCCTGGGTAAGTCAGAAAGAGCAGGGAGGGCAAGAGGCTGCTCCCCACAGCCCCCCAAAGCTGTGCCAGCTCAGAGCAGAGGCAGAGCCATTGCCCAGGGGATGTGGTCCTGCACTGACAGCAGGGCTGCCAGAACAGGGCTGCTCCCAGCCCATGGCAATGCTCTGGCCTCTGGGACTCCATCCCACGCATCTTTGCTGGGAAGGGTCTCTCTGGGGGGATTCCTCCCCTCCTCCTGATCTGCAGCTGATCTGTGCCATTCTGGGATCAGCTACTGCCCTAAGTACAGGCCCATGGGCTCAGCTCTCCTCCTTTTATTTTGGTGGGTTTTTTGCATCCACCTCCTGAGCAGACTCCACACTTGTGAGGGGCAGGAGCATCTTTCCCCCCCACGGGTTCCCTGCCATGCCAGGCAGGTTGGCAGCAGCAGCCAGTGCTGCTCCATTGCAGCTCCTTGCTCCCATTTTGGAGGGCTGACCCTTCAGAGAGTGGAGGATGTATTTTTGCAAGGGTAAATAAGTCTCAGTGGTATTCACTGCAGATCTCGAGCATCAAGCACATGTGCTGCCTTCCCATCTACTGAAAAACAAACAGTAAGTTGAACCCAGACCCTTCCCTGTGGTTCACTCTTTGGGGGCTGACTGCAGGCCAAGTCCTTTTGCATTTTATTTAGGGCAGGTTGCAGGAGGTCAGTGATCACTCTGTATTTGGAGATCATGTCTCAGAGAACCTGCCCTGTCTTAATATAGACCTGAAAGTTCAGCTTGGTGCACAGGGATGAAAGGCTGTGAGGGCCAGGGGGCTGTCAGCTGCTTCACCCCAGCTCCTGTCACCTCCACTGCCTTGGCACCATAACCTTAATTTGAGTAATGCTTTAGCAACACTTTTTTTATCTTATGCTGCCATAAATGCAAGCAGAGTGTGAACCTCTGTTTTTGACTCTCCTACTCTTTTTGACATGGTCTGTGACATGGTCATTCCTGGAGTGTGAGTTTGCACCTGGTCAAGGGCAGAGTCCAGGGACTGGTCAGCCCAAGGCTGAGCTTCAGCAGCTGAGCAGCCAAACAAAACCTACCGAGGTCTAGGCTGCAAGTGGAAAACACTCTGAAAAGTGGAGCAGATAAGAAAAACCCAACCCAAACAGACAGAAAGCACAAGCACATCTCAAAGAACCAGAGCTGTCTTAAAACCTGAGATTTTTTTTTGAAATACAGTAGTACATATTGGTTTCCTGCTACTGGCTTTTAAATGTCTGCATTAAAAAAATTATTAAGCTGTTACCAATCATGGCAAAGGCTAAAACTCTTTTCAATTTAAAGTCCCCTGCCTCTGGGAGGTAAGAAAAAGCTTACTGAAAAGCTTTTAGCATAAGTCTGACACTTCCACTGCATCTTCCACAGAGCTTCTGCTCTAAAACAATGAGCAGATAAAGGTGGGGCTGTCATCATCTGAGCATTTCCCACTGAGCATTTCATCACCAGGGAGCCATGAGGCCCTGGGTGCCACAGCAGGGTGTGCACAAGAAGGGACCATCGTGCTGCCACCTCAGAATATGTCCCCTCTGTTTTTAATGCACACAAGCTGGGGAGATCATTGAAAAGCCTGCATGGCAAAATAGTTCAGAAAGCACAGAACTGTCTTCTACTTTGCTTGAAATTACATATTTGAGGTGGGTAATATGTTAAGGAAATAGACCAAGTGACCTTGGGGATCTCATTACTTTTACAGAGTTAGAAATCATTTAGAAATTGCAAATGGAGCTGCATATGCTGAAGGCTAGAGACAGCTATGAGATGAGTGTGGACACAGAAAACAAAGCTGTGCTTGCCTGGGAGCAAGGGAGCAGTGAGAAGAGAAGGATGTGTTTTACTCACAGCATGGCTATCCTGCCAGGGCACATTGCCTCACACTGCCCCAGGCCCCCAGTTCAGATGCACTGTGTTTTAGAACTGAGGTAAATGCCACCTGGAATTGCAGTTCCTGAAATGAGGAATGGAAGTTACTCCAAGACCATCCTAACAAGTAATTTTTTCTCTTTTGGTACCAGATGCCACACTCATAGGGAAATAAGTCAATAATTTTATGAGAATTTACCAGCACAATATCATATATATTAAAGCAGAGAGAAAAAGAAGTTCCTGAAACTGTTTCCCCTTTAATCTATGATCTGTATTGTCCCAAATGGAGCTGGTAGTTTTTACTGTAACTTCACCATCATCCCTGAATTTTTTACATCTGTGCTGCTGCCTGCTGGTGCTGTACTGGGATGGTTTCCCTGCAAAGCTGACAAAAAAGGAGAGCCTTCACTCAGTGTGCAGAGCTTCTCTGTGTTTGGTCCTGTAGGGATGAATTTTGTGGGCTTCAGTGTGAGTTTTGTTCAGCTTCCCATGATGCTGTCATGGTGCTCAGGGGCAGGAGGCAAAAGGCTGCTTATCCCTCAGTAGAACTATTTAGAAATTGCAGTTCTTTAAACCTTCAACAAGTACCAAGCTGTGATTTTTATCTTTACAGTCCCCCAGGAAGTTCATTATTAAAACCCCAGACCAGAGTATGAAAAGGCAATCATTTACTCAAACACAGCAGATTCTATATCACAGGCAATGCAGACATTCCCACTCACAATAAAGTCTTCATCCTCCATTCAGAAAAGCCAAGAAGGAAATACCTGATGGAGGCATATATGTGTTTTCCATTTTTTTCTTGCCTTCTTTTCCTTTTTTCCCCTTCTGTCTTCTGAATTTCAAAAAAGCCTTGGTCTGATCTTGTAGTAGTGCTGTTTTGTGGCTTTGCAGGGAAATGCTCTGCAATAATGGATGAACAAATTGCACTTTGCCCAACAGAAATGGGGAACAAGGAATTGCATGGCTGGTCCCAAGCAGGAAGGCCAGGAAGCAGCAGCCCACTTTCATGAAGGACAAGTCAACAAGGAAAATAAAACTGCAAAAGGACAGACTGAACATTGGCAGCTAGTTTAATAAAGCTTTTTTTTTTTTAATTTTATTTTATTTTATTTAGGCCCACTCTCCCTCTGAAGTGAACTGTATCAATCCTCTAATGAAGACTGCTGAGAGGAATAAATTTGCAGGATTAGTCTAGAAATGAATCCAGTACACAGAGAATTGCTCTTTGCTCCTTCTTCATTCCTTCAGTAAACTTGGAGCCTTTGAACCAATATATCTGGCAGATATCTGACCCATGGATCAGGTGAATAGTTTTAGCATATTCTTCTTTTAAATGCAGAGCTAGCAATGTGTCTGCATAGCAACAGAGACAAAAAATACAGTCTTTTTCATTCTAACCCATTCTATAGTTGTTGTTTTAATTAATTGATTCATTAATGTTATGTGTTCCAGTCACATTGCAAAAATCTGTAATAAGGAAAAAACAATTAGTGAGAATAGCTGTTTCATAAAGGTTATTTGCCAAAATATCCTCAAGCCCTTCTGGGCTACAAATCATCTTAAAATAAAATAAATATTTTCCAATGAATTTCCATGTACAAGTGGCAAGCCTCAGCTCTGTTCCCTCCTGTTTTTGCAGAAGTTGTATTGATGCCAAAAGGCTTTTAAAGTGAGGGATTTTTAAAACAAAAGTGCCCTCCAGTGGTCCCACATATTATTTTTGGCTGACACTTGATATTTATCTTCCCCTTCTTAGAAATGAGGCCATATGATATTTAACAGCTTGTAGCAAGTAAAACCAATTAAACTGGATGCACCCTTTAAAAAAAAAAGGTCAGTTAATATGAATGTATCCTTATATTGAGATATATTTCTTTATCTGCTAACCAGTTTGAAAACTTTTAATTTATTCACTTTTAATTTTTTTCATCTTAGGGGTGTTTTTTCCTGCACTGTGCTGGGCTATTCTCTCTGCTCACCCACTGCACATTGTACAGCTTTGACTCTAACACCATCCCTATTGCAATCTCCTACAGGAAGGAGGAGACCTTTTAAAAGCAAGCAATATATCATCAGACATCTCAAGGGTAATTTTTACTTACACAAGCAACTAGGATTTCAGCACAGCTTTGCTAATAAAATCATTAATTTTCCTTTAAAATCTGAAAATTATGATGGATTACCTTATCTTTTTTTAAGTACTTTAGGATTCCATTGACTCATTAATTCCTGGATATTTTAAGGTGGAGAAGGACTGGGGAGAGGTATAAATCGAGGCTTTAAAGAATTTCCACCTCAGTAAATATCTCTGAGAAATCCCTGGAGTTCAAGAATTTTCTCTCATTGTAAATTTCTGAGCCACTCCACTCTGCCAGTTTTGCTTAGAGTTTTTTATGAGTCAAATGCATCTGAGGGGCAGCATTCCTTCAGATGGACACTTTGGAAATTCAACGTAAATATACTCTTTAATAATTAAATAATTAATAAAAAAATTGAAATCTCTTTTGCAAGACAACAGTTTCCTTAATCTGTTTTATCCTTATTTAAAAATCCCCAAAAAAAACAGATTAAACCTGAAGGAGAGTTTTCCCAAAGGGTATTTAAATGCCCTTCATCCTTATTTCCTAAGCTAAATTGGATTCACTGTATGAGTCTTGGTGCTTTTGTAAATCAGGAAATGCAAGTGAGCTAACTTAAAGCAGTTACAGACATGACCTTTGATAAAAAAAGTTAAGGTGCTGCTAAATCTCTTCTCCTGGAAATTTAATGTTGTGTGTGCAACAGGGGCCAAATTTGAATATAAGTCAAGCAAGACTTGACTCTCAGCTAAGATGGGAAATGAGCTGTGGCTCTTGCCCTGGTCAGGGCAGTGCTGGCCTGAGACAGGATGACAAAGCTATTTTCCCTCACACTGCTGGATGAGTTTCAATAACCCTCTGCAACTTTCTCAGCTGCTCCATCTGTTGAAAGGGGATTATGTTAATAACACTTTTTGCAATACATTGTGACATTCATCAGGCTGTGCTGTGTGTAAGCAGGGTAATGCAGTTAGTAAACAGAGTACAAACATAATATTTTCCCCCTTCTATGTGAAAAGTAATGCTAAGTGAAAGGAATTTAACTAAAAGATGACATTTACCCTATTTTTCATCAAATTCCTCTCCTGCTTCCCCCCAGCAGCTGTATAAGATGTAAAGGACAAGCCCATGAAGATAGGCACAGACCAAAGCAAAACCTGTGTGCAACCCATGCTATAAAGCTCATGTTTTCCTCAAAATTAATACACTTTCTCTCTTTCCCCCACACCTAGTATAGCAGGTTGTGGATAGTCAGGCCCTAATGTTACAACTGAGAACAAGTAGTTTCTTTTAACTCTTACTTATTTGACTAATTCACTAATTTTATCTTCTTCCTTCCATGGTAAGTGCTGCACAAATGCCAGTAGCTCAGGAAATAGTACAGAAAAGAGCTCTGCCAGGACTTGTGAAACAAAAACAAGATGGATGGTAGAAGGAATGGCATTTTATCTTGGCATAACTCTATCACAGACAAAAAGGTGGTTTATTAATAGTGGTTTGGCAGACATACTATACCAACACTTCATGACTGCAAGCAGACCAAAGCAGGTGTCTAATTTCCTGCAGGCAGCCTGTGCCTGAGGGGTGGCAGGGTTTGCAGCAGGAGTGGCAATGGTCAAGTTTCCTCAGTTTTCTTGGCAGCTCTGAGCAGCTGGGTAGGTGAAGGAAGTCCCTGCAATGGATGTGGAACTATGAAAATGTTCTGGACTGAGAATTGACCCAGTGCTTACTGCAGAATCCAAATATTTGGCTTTTGCTTGGGCTGGGCACTTCACTTTTAGCCTGCAAGCAGGAAAGGGCAATGAAGCAGAACAGCCAGGATGGATCCAGGTTTGGCAGAAAGAGAAGATGGAAGAGATGTGGTTAATGGTGAGAGTGAAGCAGAGTTGGAGGGTGAGGGTCAACAGATCCAGGGGCATGGTGACACTGGCTGACACATGGGGAAAGGTTTCCCTTCCACACAGCACCCAGTAAGCTGTAGGCAAGAGCTGGGCTGCCTCCAGCCCAGCAATGCTTCTCCTTAGCTTTTGGCAGGAGCTGGAAGGAGCCTCTGCCCTCCACCGAGGAGGCTGCCAAACACCTGAGGCATCAGTGGGATCATCTGGGGAAGAAAGCTCAATCTCAGCCACGGCAGGGATTCCCACAGGCTCCCTGGGGCCCCCACCTCCTGTTTTCCTGTGGATTTGATTTCCACCCATGCTGGGAAAAAAAAAAAAAAAAAGGAAGAAAATAGGATGCTGCAGGTTTATCACCTCATTTCAATGAAAAGAGATGTTTTGTTTGAATCCATGGAAGGATTTATGTCTACACTCCAAAGACAACAATCCTCTTGGGAGTAACTCAGTCCTTGGAATTGTTTCTATCTCTCCACTCCCTACAGAGGGAAGGGTGAGCTCACTTAGGCTTCCTCTAAGGTTTGGGAAGATGCTGCTCATTAGGAATCTGTGCAACATTTGCACAGGGGAGAGGCAGCTCCTCACTTAAACTGGCTTGTCTTAGTTCACAGCTATTGAACAGTGGTCTTAATTGCTTGGCAGCACCAGTAGTTTGCTTTCTGCTTTGTAAACCTTCAGACAATCATTCCTGAAGCCAGGCTGGAGCAGACCTACCTCCTGACTACTTGCTGGCCTTGTGGTAGCTGTTCCTGACCCTGCCATACATGCCAAACAAACCTTTCAGCTCGTCCTAGGCTGCCTAATTAATGATCACTTTTTCCTTATTATATTAATAAAGTTGGTGGCAAGTAGCAGAGAGTGAGTGACTGCCCAGACTTTTGAATGCTAAGATTTGGGAAAACTTGACTTAAATTAATGAGGATTTCACAAAAGAGGCATCCTGTGACAACCTTTTGATTTTGTATAGTGTGTGACAAAGTGAGCCCCAATTAAACCTTCAAAGCACTGTTGAAGGCCAACAAACACCAGTATAGAATGTGAGTCTTAGTGTATCTTCCTTTTCATTATAAACACAAGGATAATTTCTTTATAAACTCTGGGATAATTTAGTGCTGCAACAAAGGAAGTTCTTTTAAACTGATTTTCAGGATGTATTTGCACTTGCTTTCACTTCCCATTGACTATGAGATTTTTGCTGAAGAGAAACTGGCTTTGATGGGAGCAGTATGCTCTAGGTGAGATACAAAAGCAGATCTAACCTGTGGGGGAAAAAGATGGAAAATTTAATGGGAAAAGAATAGAAGGCAGTTATGAAAATGATCTTTCCAAGACAGGTCAGAGGTACATTTAGAGAAAAAAGCTTGTATTTAAACACTCTATGTCATGCCATGCTAAGGAAGCTTAAATGGATCATGCTCTAACAGTGCAACACTCTCTGTGGATTAGAAAGGGAATCCAGGCATAACCATCTTTTTATGAATATTTAAGGTGAAAGGTGCAGCCCCAGGATCTAATCTCACTTAAAAAAAGGTCAGATTGAAGTTAAGGGGAACTATTCTCTCACATTAATGCACCAGACAGGTACATCTGGGCTGGGTACAGCAGCATTCTTACATTAAATGTCTTTAGATTGGATATCATGGGGACTCCAAATCCAGTGCTACCTCACTAACACAAGCACTAACAAACCAGCCCAGAAAAAGGATATCTTTCTATTAAACCGATGCCACATAATGAAGACTGTGGCCTGGGTGAAAAAGGCTCTGAAAATTACTTTACCTTTGCCTTGAGGTTGGCACCTGAAGTGAAATAACAACAGCTGGACCTATGTGCTTGTCCTCTTCAGGAATCCCTTCACATAGGAATAATTACATTATGGACATGGCATAATGAAGTGAAAACAAGGACAGCAGGAGTCTGCTGTGAACAGATTATTTCTTGCCACCATTTTTTTTTTTTTTTGCTTAATCTGTGAAGTTAGTTCAAAAATTAATCATGCCAGTCTGGAGTATCAGGAGGTGTTAACCTCTCACAGAACAAATTTCACTCTCTACAGCCAGGGATCTGTAAAGCTTCACCCATAGAATTGCCCTGCCTGGAGAAAAACTATATGACATTTAACAAAGAGACTGGTGGCTGCCAGGCCACTGAGCCTTGTTTAGGTAAAATACTGAAAAAGTAGGAGGAGAGCCAGAAAACTTTTAAAAGTGTGACATTTTGACATGGTGAAAGAATTTCAAAGCCAATGCAGTCATTTTAGTATTAGTGAAAGATCAAGGGATTCTTAACATTTAAAAAACATTTCTAAATACTTTTAAAGCTTTCTGTGTGAACAAATACTAAATGTACACCACAGAACAAATGTTCCTGGCCCACTGCATTCTGAGATGCTTCTTTCCAAGAACTTTATTCAAATACTTGTTCTTGTTCTGCACATACTGTTTTTCTTCTAGTCGGCAATGTTGCAGCATATATTGATTGGATTTTATGACTGCCTTCTTCCTAGAAATAGTCCTGAACAGTGTGTAGCATTAGGGAGAAAAACAAATCACTTGCAATGAAGAGGCACACTCCCCTCCTCCTTATTTTCTGCCTTTCTGGTCAAGAGCCAGCAGGGAGCTGCTTCCAAAGTCTATTTATGAACATGTGTTTATTTTTGCAGGCATGCAGTCTTTACTACATGTGAGCCCTGTGTACTGACACAATGAAGTCAAAAACTGTGAAAATTGAGAAATTTGCTTTCATAACAGTAGCCTGGGTTGATAATGTTTCTCTATTTTATATTAAAAAAAACCAGAAGCAGACTGAGGTTAGCTGGGTTGTGCAGAGCACAGACAGCCTGCAGTTGTGCCAGCCACAATGGAAGTTTCCAAACTTCCTGACCTACCCCTCACACACAGGATTGTTTTTCCTCTTCTGTTTCTCCACTCCAGAAATCTGATCTTGGGACACAAGGTCTCTTCAGGTTACAAACATACCTATGTTCCACAAAATGACATAAACTTTCTCCCTAAAAAGCTGTGGCTAGCAAATCCCTTAAAAAAAACTCTATAAAAACTACACACAATACAATTTTTTCTGCTGTTAGGAATGTTCATCTGAAGCTTTTAAGATTTGAATGCAAGAAGGGTTTCAAAGAACAACAAACCTACCTGTTTTGGTTTCTTTTTTTTTTCCCCCCTAGATGGACAAAGTGGAAAAACATCCATGTATATTTTAATTCTCTCACACTTTAATGGAGTCTTGTTATGTCTCTATCAAGCCTGTCATGAAGTCATTAAAACCTGTTGTACCCATCACTGTTAGCACCCTTCATTACTCTGGACAGTGACTTACCTGCAAGTATTTACAAGTATTGGCTTGATGGAACTTCCCTCTGTGGCAAAATTTAATATTCTTTGAATAAACTGCATTCTGATGGGAGGCTTTCCACAAATCAATGGATAGGGGGGATGGGAAGCAACACTAGCAGCATTAAATAGGTATAATACCCATAAGGGAGAACTCTAAGTCTACAAGCAAACAAAGTAAATAAACAGAGAGAATAAAAAGCCCAGCTAGGTTTTAGGGGGCAGCCCCAGATGTGGCCCTCACCTCCCAGTTGCCATAACCTTTATGCCCCTACAGAGGCAGCTGTAATAGGCAAATGGACAAAGGGTTCAATTCACAACATGAAAGGCTTGTGCAGCTTTTCAGTGTACAGCACCCTTGTTCTGCTGTCATCTTCCTAATCCTATCCCCACTCCTGAAATTCATTCCTGAATTTGCACAGAAAACAAACGGGATGAGGGAAATGCCCCTTTCTGAAGGCCCCCCACAAGTTTCTAAGAGGTATTTGTACAAGGTGCTTGTATGTGACCCATGGCAAAGTTTGCTAGCAAACAAAAACAGAGTCTGTGCCCAGTGTTATTTGAAGAGCAGGCACAGCACAGCAGCAGCTTTGCTCTGTGTACTGCTGGCTGCTGGGGAACCTGGGGATGTTGTGTGGCACAAACCCAGCTTCTCAAGTGTTTAAACAAGCCTGCTGCCAGTTCTGCTCTGCTGCTGTACCTGTTTGACCAGAATCCCTCTGAACTAAATGAAGAACTTACTGTCAGTGCCTTCATTTTTCTCTTTGGACAGTCCTCAGTTTATAGGCCTCTGAGCTTGTATCTTGTGTCTCAGACTGAACATCAGAGGGCAGATCAGTTTTGTTTGCTCTGTATCACAAAACTCCAAACTTTACAGATTCCTTGTGGCTGCAGATCCTGCGTTTGACCAGAGCTAGCTCTGAGCTCCTTTGCCTTGTACTTTACAAGGAGGGTCTGGATGACCCAAAGCCTCACCAGCCCAAGGTCGTGCAAGGCCATGGGCAGTGGCAATACTGCAGTCCTGAAGCTCGACTACCCCCCAGCTTTCTGCCTCTGGCTGTGAGGAGGAGCAGCCATTTCCACCTTCTCTGCTGAAGGACATGTATTGCCCTCCCCCATGGCTGGGGAAAGCTGTGGGTAGCAGCTGCCATGCCCAAGTTGCTCAGGGTCCGCAAAGGCTGATGCCATGAGGGAGGGTGGGGTGAACATCAGGTGATGTGGATACATCACCTCATGAAACACCTTTTGGTAACCTGGGGTGGTTCCTAAGAGAAACATTCCCAGGTGCAGTGTTAACTGCAGCCACTAAAACACCTGACAAAAGCAAGTGCGTGCAGTGGCGGGGCCACCGGCTCAGCCCAACGCGCTCCGCCTGCAGCGGCTGCGGGAGATGACTAAACAGCCTTTATCAGCAGCTGTTGCAAGACTCAGATAAACAGCTGATAATTCTCTCTGCAGTGGCTAGGGTGAGGTTAAGAAATGGGAGGAGCTCAGCAGGAAGACTGACCTGGCATGAGGCTCCAGCTTCATAGTGTACTACCTTCAGTCCTTAATTTTTTCTTTATTTCAAACTCACTTCAAAGTGTGGGGAGCAAACCACCATGCCTGAACCCTGCTGCAGTTTGCAGAAGCTCCAGGACAGAAATGCCATGGATATTCTCACTTTTTTTTTTTTAATTTATAGGCTGAGTTATTACCAAGCATTCAGCTTACATCTGAATTTCAAAATCATTTAGGAACTTGACATAAAACCGTGGGAGATGAACCCACTGAGGGCAGCCCTGCAGAGGAGGACTTGGGGGTTCTGGTGGATGAAGAGCTGGACAGGCACTGGCAATGTGCACCCTTAGCCCAGAAAGTCAAATGTATCCTGGGCTCCATCAAAAGGAGCACAGGTGAGGCCCTGTCTGCAGTGCTGCACCCAAATCTGGGGTCCTCAGTGCAGGAAAGACATGGACCTGTTGGAGCAAGTCTTGAGGAGGGACACAAAAATCCTGGAACACCTCTCCTGTGAAGTCAGGCTGAGAGTTGAGGTTGTTCAGCCTGTAGGACATCCTGAGGAAACCTCAGATCTCCAGTATTGAAAGGGACTATAAGAAAATAGGGAGAACAACTTTTTCCATGAGCAGGCAGTGATCAGATAAGGGGGAACGATTTTAAACTAAAAGTGGAGAGACGTATTTTTTATTTTAGGGAAAAAATCTGCACTGTGAGGAGTGAGGCACTGGCCCAGGTTCCCAGAGAAGTTGTGCATGCTCTATCCTTGGAAGCATACAAGGCCAGGTTGGATGGGAATTTGAGCTCCCCGGTGTAGTGTGTGGGGGTTAGAACTAGATGGTCTTTCAGGTCCCTTCCAGCATGAGCCATTCATTGCAATGCAGGTATCCATGTTTTCAGAAAGGAAGGGGCAGGAAAAACACTGTTCATGCTGCAAGAGCTGCCCTGGCACCCATGCTGTCCCCAGAGAAACAGAGGCTGTGAGGGCTGGGCAAGCAAGAGGACTCCAAACTGCAGTGATCTTCCCACCCTACACCTGTTCCCGTCTCCATGTGATGCCTTAAAACCCTAAAGCTACCAGAGTGCTTGAGCATAATGGCTCCTTTAACTGTGGGTCACATTTGAATGAGGTGATAAAACAGATCCAGTTTCTTGTTGTGCTTCATATGATAAAACTTGACTCTGCCTTCCATGTTGTAAAGTACTTAAACTGTTCTGTTCTTCATGGGCAGCAGCTCCCATGTTGCCTCCTACAGACCATTGGCCTTATTTTGGTAGCCTTCTTACAGAAGATAAATATAGATAAGGGTTTTTTTTCTTTGGAGCAGTAGAACATCAAGCCATTTAATGGGGAACTCATTACTGAAGCTTCTGACAGAACTCTTGGTAGTTACATTTTCTTTTCCACACTATTTACTAATGTCCCAAGCTTTATCTGATCAGTTACAACCTCTACAGGAAAAGTAAAGTTGTCAGTCAAACCTGATTTACTTGAGAAGCTAGGAATGGTTTTCTTACTTTAGGTCACTTAGTAAGGTAATATGGTCATAGGGCAAATGGATTGTCATCTTACCTTGAAAGAAAATGGCCCTCCTTCCTCTTTGTTATTTAAAATTACTCTGTAGTGGAGATAGCATCTTCTCACAAAAGGCACCTATTCTGGTTCTCTGTGAAAGAACTGATCAGCTGCTTTGCACTAGGTACCCACACTACAGGGAAAATATAACTCACTCTGGGCATCAGATGCTCCTTAAGGGAAGTGAGAGGATGTTTCTATCTGGTATTAGCAGAAATGAAGCACTCAGTGTGCACTTAACTGCATTTAGAGGCATGATTACTGCAGGAACCTGATTTAAATTACTTGAGTAATTCACAAATGAGTAACTTTGTTTACAACACCTTTTGCATCAGTGTGATGAGCTAAACACCAGTCAGGTGATATCGTGAGACTGAGTCAGAAGTTTGAGACAGAAGAGCTGCTTAGATCACCCTGCCCATCCCTTGGCTACTCTGCTGTACTTCCCTATAACTTGTTTCTGCACTTTTTTTATTTTTTTTTAAATTCAAAACATTTCATGTTTTCATCACCAGTTCCTGAATTTTTTCCCTGTGAGATTTCCTTGTTAGGAAAGAACTCCTGAAAATGGACTCTCATTCTGCCATGACACTTTATCACAGACTAACAGAATACAGGGCTGGAAGAGATTTACAGGTTATCGGGTCCATCTCTATGCCTAGAGGCAAATTCAACTATAATTAAAACATTTCTGTCAAATGTGTGTTCAGCCTGCTCTGAAATCTCTCAGCCTCTTCCGGCAAGCCATACCTGAGCTTGGGTGCTCCTATTATTATAAAACTTTCCTAATGCCTAAATATTTCCTGTTTCATTTCATGCTCATTGCATTTTCGTATCTCCTAAGGGAGTATGGATTACAATTATTACTAATATTTTTTGCTTGCGGTATTTTTATATATTTTCCCCTCTAATTGAGAGTATGAAATATAGACTAATCTATTATTCTGCAGATATCAGCCCATATCTGTTACCCCTGTTCTGTTTTACTTCACCTTCTTTCAGCTAAAAGAAATATCTTAATTCTTAAACACTTCATGTTAAGTTGGGAAAAGTACAGTTTGGCTTAATGCTAACAGATTCTCTTTAGGGGTCAAAGGGCAAATTTTGCTTTGCATCATTAATTTAGGTTTTCTTGTAAATATTATTCAATTTCCCCTGGCAGTTTAGGAGTATATTATTTATTTTAGACATCAGAAGAACTGTGCAATAATGTTTGTGATATGCCCACACTCCTGGAAGAAGAAAAGCCCAGGTAGCTCCAGAGGAGATCTGGATCTCTTTGGTAGTAACTAAACAGTGACAGTGTCCATTCTCTGGCTTTGATGGTGCCTGGTGTGATCCAGTCACCTCCTGCTGTGGAGCTCCACCAGCACCCAAAGCCAGCTGCCTCCTTGAGAGGCGTGTTGGGAATGCTCTGTGCTCCCTCCCAAGCTGGGAGCTGCCAGCTGGCTGTGGCAGCACTGTGCCAAGTGCTGCTTTTCCAGCATCAGGGCACAGGCCAGAGTGTCCCAGTGCCTCCGCCTTGACTCTGATTGTCTTGTCCAGGAATAGCACTTGTGTCCTATTTCACTAGCTTAAGTGCAAGGTCATCTTTTCCCCACATTAGCTTGTTCTCTAAGGTCAGCAGGGTGCCTGCTGAGGCTAGCACAGCTAAGATATAATGCATTTTGGCTGCTTTAAAATAATTTTTGCTTCATGCCAGTTCGTGTTTCCAAGTCTACTAAATAGGAAAGACAGACAGTTGATTTACAGCAGTCATTCAAAAAAAATGGACAAAATATAATTCATTAAATACAAAATTTTTCCATTAATTGCAGGTCTGAATGAAAGCTCCTTAGGGTTGTTTTTCAAATGTGAGCAGGAACAGAGATTAGACAACTCAAAAGATCAAATACTTAACTGCAACATTAACTGTACTTGTACTTTCAAAATGTTGGCAGGGATCCTGGAGAGTCGCGTGGTTGTTGCACCAGTACACAAAGAATGTTTTACAGGACTGTCTCTGATCACTGTTTTCAGAGGAACTGAGTGCACAGGCAGCAGCACTTTTGTAAAATTACCAACTCTGTTGCAACACACTGTTGACTTTTCTGCTAATGAAATGTGCTGTTTTCCTGTGGCTGTTCCATATTCTGATGTTTCTGAGATTTATTTTTTGTATAATAGAATTTTGATTGTTTTTAAAATAGAAAGGAAAAGAAAGAATGTGTGCTTGCAGCCCTGAAAGCCAGCAGTGTCCTGGGCTGCATCCAAAGCAGCGTGGGCAGCAGGGAGGCGATTCTGCCCCTGTGCTCTGCTCTGGTGACATCTCACATGCAGTGCTGCATCCAGCCTGGCCTTCAGCACAGGGAAGATGAGGAACTGCTGCAGCAAATGCACAGGAAGCCACAAAGGTGATCAGAGGGCTGAGGCACCTGTCCTCTGCAGACAGGCTGAGAGAATTTGAGTTTTTCAGCTTGGAGAAGGCTCTGGGGAGACCTTATGGCACCTTCCAGTACCAAAAGGGGCAACAAGAGAGCTGGAGAGGGACTTTTTATGAGGTCTTGTAGGACAAGGGTGAACATCTTTTGACTGAAAGAAGGTAGGCTTAGATTAGATATTAGGAAGAAATCCTTTACTGTGGGGATGGTGAGGCACTGGAACAGGCTGGCCAGAGAAGCTGCAGGTGCTTCATCCCTGGAAGTGTTCAAGGCCAGGCTGGATGGAGCTTTCAGCACACTGGTTTCATTAAAGGTGTTCCTGCCCATACCAGGGGGGTTGGAACCAGATGATCTTTCAGGTTCCTTCCAACCCAAACCACTCTATAATACCTCTTAAACACAACCAGGCACAAGCAGCAATTGTATTGAATTCAGCATTTGCATACAACATGCATCTGTACTTCAATTATTAATTTAGCCTGCAAAAATATTTCTGATCATTTTATTATTGGGGTAACACTGCCAGTATTTCTATTCTGCTTCTGAGAATAGAAAAGATAGACCACTTGTTAAAACAATGGGCCATGTGTAAAGAGGTCTACTCCTAATTCAGATGCTAGAATTCCTTTGTAATGCAGAATAAGTAATTTAATCAGGGTGTATTTCAACCTCTTAATTTGATAAATGATATTTATAATGTCTTCTGGTCCCTAAGATTTTTAAGAGACTCGGTAAACTCTGAATACTGTGATGTAATCCTTAGTGGAATGTCCCAAGTGCAAGATATTGTCATGAACAGAGAAGGTCTATGTGCCAGACCTCTCTGTCTTTCTCTGATTGTGCCACCTCAAACTTACTTGTCACATCCCCCACATGAAATGATATTCTAATTATACATGTACCAGAGTGTGTGAGTGTAATTATCAGTGTAATTAACAGTAATGGAACCCTTAAGAACTGGACCTACCAGAACTAGGTGGATGTATTTCTGTAGTGCTTGTTTTCCTATTTCTGATTGCTCCCTATTTGTAGTGGTTTCATGGTCTTTCAAATGGAATGTCTGGTCTTTCAATGTTGTCCTGGTTTGGAAGAAAGTTCAGAAAAAAGCATAATTTCATGCCTTTTCTATTTGCTCAGTAGAATTCCACAGAGTATTTTGGGTGTCACATAACTTAAGAATGATAGAGAGCAGTGTGTTTTTTCCTTTTTCCTGGTAAGCATTTGTCTTTGAAAAATACTGTGATTTGAATATGAGTTTTGTATATGGGTGTTTTGAGAGCACACCACCAGCAAATCTGGCCATAATTTTCTAGGCAAGAAAAGGAAATATTTTAAATTATTTGTTCATATCATCATCATCATCATCATCATCATCATCTTTATTGGTCCTACAGAGTTAGTCCTTTCAGTATGAAATGTCAATGGAATAAGTATTATAAAATGAAGTTTAGAATTTCTCTTCAATAACTTTTCCTTTTATTTAATCTCCAGCAACACTGAAAACTCACCCTACTTAGTGGGTATTAATGCAAATATGTCTTGCAACTGTGGCTTCTGTAAAAAGGAGATCACCATTCACTCCTACTTCTGTGAGCTGATAAAGATGTTGTCCCAGTAATTGTCACTTCAGCTGTCTCTGGAGGTACAGTCACCCTGCTGAGGCTCCTGTGCTGCCTGTCTGCAGAGGAATTACTCACAGAATATATTCATTTCTCTGCTATGCAGACCCTGAGCACCAGGTTGCTTCAAAGAGGCTGAAGTGTGTTCTTGTTCTACAGAACTGCTTTTCCTGTCCTTCTGGGTACTAGAGATCTTCCTGTACCACGAACACATCTAGGGATGATGCCATATGAAAAGATCTTTGGCATCCTCATCCTGCAAAAGAATAAAAAGAAACTTTTGTGGTCTATGCTTCTTCAGAACTCACAGAAATTTCTGGCTTCCAAGTTCTCTCCAGCTGATGATACAAGTCCTACTAGCAGAGGACTGAATCCTTCTGCAAAACCCCTGAAAACTGAGGTGGTGGAGAGAGAGAATTGAGAACATTACTCAGTCCAGATAAAAAGTGAGGATGACACAAAGGCCATGTAGTTTACAAAGGAATGTTAGGAGAGGTATTCATTGAAGATGGGTTTCAAGGACCATGATTGAGTCTGTATATATTAACTCCTGTTTATGGTTACTCAACTACATTATTTTTCACGTTTCTTTCAGATTCCATTGATGAAAGATCCTGGTTGGATTCGAAATGTCTGGACACGCAATCTAAATGTAAGAATTTAATGATTCATTTGCTTTTTAACTCCAGTGCCTTAGAGCAGGCCCAGCTTGAAGCCCAGTGGTCTTTGGTAAAGCAGGATGAGGAGTGGTTAATTCTTGCCCACTTCCTGGTACCCAGTGCAGAGTGTCCAAGTGCCACTCTTTGGACACTGTGTTACTGTATGTCACCACTGTAATGTGACATTATTCCTGTGAAAGGCTGAGTGGCTCTGTGAAACTGCTGGCCCTCATATGTGCCCAGTACTAGCAGGATAAGGATGGAAACAACATATAAATTTGGAAATTTGGCACATGACCTGAGCAATAAGCAGAGTGAGCAAACCTGTGGCAAATGTGAGATTGCAGGACAGGTCCCAAAACAGGGAAAACATGCCCAGACATCTCTGCTGCTGCTCTACTGGAAGGCAGAGAACACATGTGTGAGGTGGTGGTCTTGGGACACAGCCATGGATTCACAGCAGAACCACTCAGGAGAAGGAGTAAGAGAGGGAGAACAGCACTTCCCACACCAGTTATAGAGCTGCCACTGCTGAATGATGAGCAGAGGAGGCAAAAGAGGCAGATCCAGGGCACAGCCTGATGCTTGTCCAAGTGACTTGGGACATTCCTCAGGGTGACCTACTCTTACAGTGATGGTGGGCCGGAGTATTTAGAGGCTGACTTGATTGAAACCACAGGCAAGTCCAGGCATTTCCACCCAGCAGCAAGCAGAGCTGTGCAATCACACCCGCTTAGCTGAGCTGCTGGAGCCACTGTCCAACTCTGTGCAGGATTCACAGATGTGTCAGCCTGGGTGTGATGTTAGCATAGCTACACTGCTATCTCATGTAAATCCCACTCTGGGGGTTCCAGACAACCTACACAGTGCAGTGTAGGATATTCTCTATGGTTTCCAGAGGAACCTTCCTGATCCAGGAGCCTGTGGAGACTTGCTTGCAGCTGGCTGGTGTGGGAGCTGGCTGGCAGAGCCTCTCAGTTGGCTCTGGCACATGTAGGAAGGTGTGTCAGCTCCAACAAATTGAGGATCCAACTTTCATGCTGAGCTTGATGTTAGCAATGTCAAGTAAACTGGACAGCTAAGATAAGCCAAACAGACAGTCTGAAATGAGGATGGGGCTGGCTGCTGTTGGCAGGGGTTGGGTTTGGACAGGCCATTCAGTAGCTGGGCTTTGCAGTAAGAAAGATACCTGGGAATTCAAAATGCCACTAGAATAAACAGGGAAGGAACTCCATTCAGCAAAGGACAGCATAAAATGTGAAAATTAAAATTAAACACATGTGAAGCTACAGATGAGATCTTCTCATTCCAAACTTTGGGAACATTTAGATTTGCATGCAGGTGAGATTCTGAAATTTACAGGAACATCTGCTGGTTAACCAAAACATGCCATGTGAACCTGTGATGTAACTTTGAAAGGATGGAGGATAATACATACTTGCAATAAGATTATACTTTAAGAAAGTTCAGTTTATGAGTTATTTGGACAAAATTTTGAATTTTTAAAAATGTATCAGTACTATGTTTTTTGTCTTAAATTTCTAATAAGCTAGTACAGAAATATATGAAGAAGAGTTTTATAATGTGGATGTGCTACATTTAAAATCTACTCTACAGAAAGAAGATTGTGGGAAACCAGCTAACCACAAGTGATTAAAAAAATCTTGGAGACTGTGCAAATAAAAGATATGTTTGCACTAAGCTGTGCCAATATCTTCAGAGAGATGTTAGCAGTATGAAACCGAAAGTGACAAAAATGTATCAGGCTGAGTCTGCTACAGGAAGCAAAATTACACAGAACAAATAACATCTGACCCGGACAAGGTAGATAAGCAATAAGCATGATCCCAGCCCCACGCAAGCAACATGAAAAACATGCAGGGTGAATGAACTGGGCTGTTATCTAGGGCTGCAGGGGAGTGACATCTGATATCACTGGGACAACTACACAGGGAGGCCTTTCTGTTAGTGCCCAAATTGCAGTGTGGGGATTGGAATGGGTAAAACGGTGTCTGAAGAGTTCACATCAGAAGCAGACATGTACCTTGACATGACTCTGAACCACCTGTGGGTATGACTTTGTTTTTTATTCTACTAAATAGGATTATTTGCTTTGTTTTCTGATCAATCCTTTGTCTCTTCTTGTACTATGGCAGAGTTTGATACAAAACACTGCTTTCCTGCACCTAGTCTTGCTTTTTTTAAAAAAAATCTTTACCTGTTTGAAACAATGAGCAAACCCTTTGCTTGTGTAATATACAGTTCACTGGCTTGAAAGGATTATATTGCTCTGTGTTAACTGAGCACTAGGTCTGATACTTTCAGACTCTAAACTCACTGGGATGGGAATTCTCTTTGTGCAGGATATGACCAACACAATGTGGCTGACACGTGAGTAATAGTAAAACAAGCTGATGTTGTTTTTGTGGGCAGAAGCTGCTGGCTTTGAGAGACTGGGTATGGTGTGTAGATTTGTCTGAAGTAGATATTGGAACGAGGGTAGCAGGAATGAGGCAAAGTACCTGATGAATTCTCACATTTGCATAATGGAATATGGAAAGCATACAGGCCAGGACAAAGGCTTTCTGTTCCAGGATGTGCTGGACCTAATGAAATGCATTTCCCTAATTTCAGCTATTTGCATAGATTCACACAAAGTGCTTGCTTTAACACACACTTCTGCTGTATTTATGGAACTAGGATAAATTATTTTCACAGTGTGTTAATTCTTGAATGCACCTATATTCTCAAAACAACTCGAAAACATAATGCTTTTAAACAATTCTTGCCTGTATGCACAAATGCATTTGTTGATTTTCCAACAATGAACAGGAATACATGGAGACAGAATTGACCCATTTATGTAAAGAGCTACATGTAGAGCAGGCAGGGTTGATAATACATTCATTTATAGTATCTTAATACTGAACTAACAAAAATAGTTCCAACTTTCTCAGTTCAACATTGAATTACATTTCCTTCTGATGGATCATTGCCTCCTGGGAGCCATTGAAACACATCATATCTTCTGAGCAGATTTTGTAGACATAATAAACCCACATTTAAGACAGGTGTGTTCCACTTGCAAAAACTGTTGTGCATTTGACTTCAAGACTCTTTTATATTGAAGTTTTCATTAGAGTAAAATTTTAATTTTTGTTCAGCTTTCAACACAATGGCAGAAATCAGAAAAAGAATACTTTCTTTCAAACCACAGACTACAGTTCCTCCATTGGTTAATATACCCTTTGTCAAATCTAAATTTAGTTTTTCAAAGAATTATTTTTAGACTGACGGAGATGAAATGTTGTTTAATTATAGTCCTAAAATAACATTCATAACTATGTTCAGGGACTTTAGTGCTATAACACTTCTGGAGAGACTACACTCATTTTGACACAGAGTATTTTGAGGGAAGGATTTACTGAATTACCGTGTACACTTCTGCAACTCATAGAAATTTGAACATGAAACTGACATAAAATATCATTTTCATGATTTTGCAAACTCAATCATACCTATTCAAGTTGTAGAAACCATAAAACTTAATTTTTCAGATAATATCACATAGTATGCATGTCCTTACAGCAGCTACAAAACAGAAACAAATGACAATATTCCCGCCTTAACACAGTTAAAGTTAGAGTTTTACACAAGTTCTCAGCCTAAATCAGGAGAATGAACTGCTTAGACAAGAGAAAGAATGCAGTATTTACTGATTAATTGCCCAGGATTGATGCAAATAATTAAAGAGAATTTATGATGTGCAGAATTTATGTGTCTTATGATGTGCAGGATTTAATTCTGTGCCTCAGTTTATTCCTAAGATTTTCACACAATTTTGATTATGAACTTTATCTATAAAAACATAATATTAAGAACAAAAGAGCAGACAACAATAAGATGGCCAGTTTTTACAGCAACCAAGACTGAAGACTATTTGCTTAAGCAAAATAAGTTTTTAAGCATTGTCATTGTTCTATTAAGCTCAAATTTTGCCTGATAAAAATTTATCACAAGAATTCAATGGATGATTGTACTTTTAATTCAAAACAAGCACAACCTTTGGCTCCAACTGTAATCACTAAAATCCCCAATAATGGACTTAAAAGGAAAACACGTCTCAGACAGATTATCCCAATCCAGTATCTCACCTCTCCCCTCAAATCACCTGGTACAGAGCACTGAGGTTAAAGATGCAAGAGATCTGAAATCCGTGCTGCCAGATTAAGGTGTCTTCAAGTTTGGCACAGAAGAAGGAAAGACAGGACAGTGTGGAAAGATCTTAGGGGGCCAGAGCTCCCTCGTGCCTTGCTGTTACAGAAATTCCTGAGAAGGAAAAACAGGATTCCTTCAGGTGAGGGCACAGAATTCAGCAGAGGCTGAATTGAGAAAAGTGCCTTTTTAAATGTTACACACAGTTGCTAAAAAAATCCCTGCTCTAACCTGGCTATATTCTGTCACTTCAAATATTCAAGAAAATTGAGCATTAGTGAGAGAGGAAAACAGTAAGTAGTAAGGGGTTGCATAATCTTACTTTTTTTACAGCAAAAGTAATAAACCTTTCTTTACTTTGGAGGAAGGGATGAAGATGAGAACTTTTGGGCAGTACCTGCAGAAGCCTCCCCCATCAGTTCACTGGTGAGGGAGATGACAGCCAGAGTCTGCCTCTCCTCCTGACAGGCTGCTCAAAATCTTCCATCTGCCTCTTTCTCAAGGGGAGATTAAAACCCTTCTCATCCAGTTTTTACAACAGCCAGAAGTCACTGCTGTATCTGGGAGAGTACAGAATGATCTCACTTCAAAGCCAAGCAAACCTGCTTGTTGTAATGCCAAGCCAGGGACAGTGTCCCTGAATTCACCAGGAGCCACACACAGCACAGCCCCCCTCCACCCTGGTCTGCACAGAAGTGAAGAATTTTTCTGTCACAAGAGAGAAGGACCAAATAATGCTACTTGTATTATGAAACACATTTTAGATACTTCACTCTCTTTGTGGAGATATAGAATGAACTTCAAGCAGACCTATATTAACACTTAATTCTTATCCCACCAGAAGAAAAAGCTTTACACAAAATGTCTATTAATTGTCTTATTATCATAAGTGTAGCTGTTACATCTTTGCTACCTACAGTTTGCCTGGAAGGTGGAAACAACACAATGTTCAGTTTTAAAATCCCCAAGCAATAACTTTCAGAACCTATTTGCAAGAATAATTTGATATTGGTAGACACTCTGATCTGGAAATTTCAGACATGAGGCTGAGAGAAAAGCCACAAACTTCTCAACAGAAAGAGTTCATTTCCAGATACCTTTTTTGTCTTTGGGATTAAGATTGTCATTTTAGTTTCCAAGCATTGCAGGTACTGTGGAGAAAAGATTATACCCTGGGAAACAGACCAGCTTTGTTTGAAGTTCTCAAAGCATGTTTTGTTCTGAACTATTTTGTTCTGAACAAATAATACTGATGATTTTGATTTGCTGTGCTTTGAAAACAGTATTCTGGACAGAAGCTTTGCTGGTCATGCACAGATGTATTGGACTGATGAAAAGCTAGATATTGGACTGGAAAGCATTTCTATCCACGACAGTATGATCTCTCATTTCTTGTATGTGTGTGCACTTAGATACCAGTATCTATTTTACCTGAGGAGGATACAGGTCTGTGTTTGAACAGGCATATGCAGAAATCGTGGTCTTGGCTGAAGAAAGAAAACATTGATGATTTCACTGTTACATCTTTAATCTCACATCCCAGTTGCTTTGCTTTATTGGGGCTCAAGCTTTTCTAAGCTTTTTAAGATTATGTTTAGAGAGCTCAACTGTGGCTATTTGCAGATTTGGAGCTAAATTGCTTTCTGATGAGATTGGACTGGTACAAGTGTACCTCCAGCAGGGTTAATATATTTAGCCTCCCTTGTTCCTCATTTAAATACTCCTACACTCTTCTGCTTTGATGATATTTAGATCATAGTAGTCAATAGAAGTCTCTGTTTCTCAGTAACCAAGTATTTTGTAGCAGAGAAATTACTTTTGAAAAGTCATCAAAAGTGAAAGAGCTGCTACGATATAGAGGAAGCACTGAGGTTCCCATGGGTTTGCATGGTTGGATGTGGACCTAGAGGACAAAGAAAGGCTCTTCTGAGGACTTGTTATATTCTGGGAAGCAAAAAAAGACTTATCTAGTGGTTCATTTGTTAAGACATCCCCTTTTCCCCTTCTTTTCATTGAGGGGGAGGAAAGGGTGTATCTGTCACAAAACCAAGTCCAAAAATACTTGGTTCAAAATCAAGTTTGGTTATGCAATGCACACACTGACGGCATGAGAGATGTTATCATCACAGATGAACATTTTGGGACATGACCAATGCTTCCTGCCCTGCCTCTAATTCCAGCTGCCACAGTTCCTGGAAAATTGCAATTCCACATTTGATCATTTGACAAAATAATCCTCTCAGTTTTGCTTTTCACTGGTCACTGCCATACCTCATTGTTGACCAAAATTTTATACTACTTCTGATGACATCACAGTCCTCCTGAGGATGATGCCATCCTCTCACCTTTTAATACAGAGGTCAAAGAACAAAGATAAAAAATTATGGCAGAAGTGTATTGGCTGGCACGTGCAACAGTCAGCAAATTATCATAATACTCAGGAACTGTGATGATACAGAAAGTAAAATCCCAAAGCTAAAGCTGTCAAACTGCAAGGATCTCAGGGGCAAGAAGTTAAAGTCAAAGGTGGGGGGTGGGGGGAAGGAATGTTTTAGAAATCTCTGCAACTAAATAACATTTAGATATACTTTTAAAATGGTCTCCAATCAAGCACTTAGAAGCAGATTAAATGACAGTATTTACATGCTACAACACCCTGCACTACTGTGCCTTCAAATGAAGGACAAAATGAAATGCTAGAGAATTGTATTTGAAGGAAAAAAGAAAAGGGAAAACCAGACAGAGAATTCAGCAGTTTATCAGACACAGCTATAGATATTGTATAAAAATATCTACTTATGTTAGGAGAGAAATTCCTTTGTTAGGATGGTGGGATGTTTAATCAGGTAATTACAGAGTCAGTCAAACTGCTTTTTGATGTTTACACTGGAATAAAACTAGAACAACTCTTAATTTACACTGTGTGAACTACTCTGAGTTTATTACTTACATAAAGGATGTCAGCACAGCTTCAGAACCAACTTAGGAGTTAATTACACATTAAAAGCTAAAAGTTCATATTTTCTATTTACTGAATAATTTTCAACTACACATTGGGCAGGCATTAACAACTGCAGTCATTCATAACCCAGGTCCGTGTGCCTGAACACCAATCCTAGTTTTAGAGGGGGAAAAAACAGACATTCTGCTAATGCACAATGGTTTGAATGGCTATTTTGCTCACTGTCAACATCTTTGCTAGGAAAATCTAGTGTCCTAAGATAGAATTGAAGGCTTTTTTCTCCCCTCTGCATGGAATAACATACTTTTTTCTAGAAATCTGTTATTGGATTTTATAAAACTCTTCTGTGCTTGTCAACTTTTTTTAAACCCAGTTTTATCAATTTACAAAAGACTACACAACTCAACTTTCTTCTTAAGTGTATTTTCATAGTAAATATGAGCCCAGATGATAGGCTAGAACTCCACTATGTCAGAACTGTACAAACAAAAAGTGAATACATAACTTATAAGGTCTTTGAAACAAGAATCAGAGTTAGGTAATAAGGAATTAATGTAAATTGGCCATTAAAGGAATGGAAAGAAAAACTTCCATGAGCAGTTCCTTCAAAATTTTGTGGACAGTTCTAGATCAAACCTTGGTAAACAAACAGCTGTTGACTAAGACAATGACTCTGGAAAGGAACCTGTCAAAGGAGAAACCTTTCAGGAAGAAAACAATGATACTTCAGAACTTCATCATTCCTGAGTGTGTTTTGGAAACGACACTGTCAGGGAATTTCCTCTTGCTAGGGCCATACTTCCTCTGCCAGCTAGTCTGTGGGTAACTCCAGATTATTTTTAGGAACCATCCTGACCATACTATCTGCCAAACTCTGCACTGGGCTGAGTCAAATCTGCAGCCATGACCATGCTAAGGCTTGGACAATATCAAAGAACTGGTCATGTGCTAGTGCTTGGTTCTCTAGATGGAACTAACTGAGAACAGTTACGAGCTGAAGTGCAGCACAAGTAAGGATTTCAGAATGAGCTGGCAGAGGTTGTTCCAGGAAAGTAACCTGAGGAACACCACCCTGCACACTGGTCACACCATGAATAAGAACAGAGTGAAAAAGCACAGAAAAATGGTGCCCTGTTGTTAAGGGAAGCTCATTGTCACTGTACAAGCTTTTGGAACTTCCCACAGCATCTTGTGTGTATTGTGGCTGTACTTTGTAGGAAGAGAAAACATGACCTTGCACATGGAGTAATTTAAAATGCAGAGCATTATTCTGTGGTCTATTTTACGTCAAGCAGCAGATGGTTGGACATGATAAATACCTAAACACAATATAGTACTTCCAAAAACGAGAACCTACCTTCTGGATTTCTGAAAGATGCATGAAAGGATGGGTGTTGCTGAGACTGTGGAAAGACAGTGTTTTTGATTCAGTATGTTATTATGATCGTGTTTTGATTTCAGCCGAGCAGTGGAACACCACAGAGGACCAATATGTTAGAGCAGTCCTCCCACCTAACATGGATGGTGATAGCTGGAGGTTACCAGTTTCTCAGAGGGAACACAATATGGGATTGTATTCCACACAAACACGGTGGGCAGAGCACTGGTAGGATCCACAGACAACATAGATAAAGCTTCTTGTATCAACAGGCATGGGGTTATTTACCAACATTTCTCACTGCCTACTGACTGCCCACTGGCAAGAGATTAGACTGAAATGCCTGGGAAATGAAACTGCAGTTGTGTATTGCTTTTTCTTTGGGACTAACTATACACCCTTGTTTGTCATGCCCGGGCAGAAACTGCCTCCACTGACTTCTCTGTCCTAAAACTGAAGTGTACTCATTAGTGTAGCTGTGTAGCCAGGAATGGAGAAGAGAACAAGAGGTAGGGATCAGAGTCTGTGAGTTTGCTCCAGGTCCTGTCACTCAGTGCCTCTGTCTTAGCTGTGAGCTGTGCAAAGACTGGCCAACATGGAAAAGGAACTAAACTACTGGAGGAAGATGTGTCACAGAAAAACAATGTGAATGATTACAATCGGGTGATGACCTAGAGAAGATTCCACTAAGATTGTTTTGGAGTGGAACCAGGAATTTAACAGAAATGGAAGGCTTAAGCGCTAGTTACTCAGCAAGATACTCTTCCCATGCTTCAGCTGCATGTACATTTT
Source organism: Erithacus rubecula (assembly GCF_903797595.1). NCBI lineage: Eukaryota > Metazoa > Chordata > Aves > Passeriformes > Muscicapidae > Erithacus > Erithacus rubecula. Next base: position 13,441,189 of record NC_136685.1, on the reverse strand, counting down.
GGGGACTACAACACGGAGATGCAGGAAATACAGCTCTCAAAAACTTATTTTCAATCCTAAAATTAGCAGAGTGCTTCAATAATGACCTCTGATCCCTTTTTATTTATTTTTGTGTATAATCTTTGTTATCGTTTCCCCCCCCCCCGTGTTATTATTTCCTGTTCATTTGTTTTGCACATAGCACCACCCTCTCCTGAGTTCTGTAAACAAGACTTCAGAAAGGTCTGGGACATTCCTTCACTAGTTGGATTAAACACGGATCCACTTCCCTGTCCAGCTGTGGAAGGCGCTCAGTGCAAACTGAGGTTAAGATACGGTTTACACGCAAGGAAACCACTATCAGTGGAAACCACTTTTTATTGCCTCGCATTTATTAAAAGCGATAAAGAGTCTGATGCTAAAAGACGTGCTTCTGACGGCGATGAATGCTGGGCTCTGGCAGCCCAAGCGCCGCCTATGACGGACCTGCCTTTGATCAGCCTGGGCTGAGCGGTTCCCTTTTCCCCGCTCCGTTTTTCCCAGCCAGGAACCGGAGCGGCCGCCGGCCGCGGGATCACCCCACACACCGCGCCACAGCCGCGGCCCCGCCCCGGCCCGCGGCGGCTGCGGCAGCTCCGGGCGGGGCGGGCGGGGCAGGCGGGCCGCGCTGTGCCCCCGCCCCGCCGCCTTCCTTCCCCGGGCCGCGCTGTGCCCCCGCCCCGCCGCCTTCCTTCCCCGGGCCGCGCTGTGCCCCCGCCCCGCCGCGCCTTCCCCGGGCCGCGCTGCTCCTCCGGGCCCTCCTCCGGGGCGGCACCGCCGGCCGGCCCAGCGGCCCCGCAGCGTCCCCGCGGCGGCACACGGGCGGCGGCGAGCGGAGCTGCGGGAGCCGGCCCGCGGCTGAGGTGGGTGCCGGGGCTCTGGCGGCCGCTGCGGGAGGAGGGAGGCCCTTGCTCCTCCGGCTGCCCGCGGGCAGGGAAGGCAAGGCCAGGAGCCGCTGAAGGCAGCGGGTCTGTCCGGCTTGGGCATCCTGGCGGGGCTCCGGGCGGCTGTCCGCATCCCTGACCGCATCCCTGACCGCATCCCTGACCGCATCCCTGCCCGCCTTTCCTTGCGGAGCCGCCTGGCTCTGGGCAGTGACAGCTGCGCTCGGATTGCTGGGCGCATCGCGGCTGGACGCTGCTTTGTGCACGGGATTAGAGAGCAGATGTGACGCTTTCCAGGTGTCCCCTCAGAGGGAGTCACCCTGCCTGGGATCTCGCTTTGGGGTCCGTCCCCGCCGAGCTGTGTGAGCTGGTGGTGGCCAGTGCCCCTCTATATGCTGCTGCTTCCCCTTTGGCTTTAGGAATTTTGCTTCCCTTTACCTGGCAGCTGCTGATGCAAGTCGCTGCATTATGCCCCTGCTTCACTAATACTTTCCCTGAGCCTGAATAATGACAGCAATAACAGGACAGAGGGATTTAATGACATAGCACAGAGCCTGGCTAGCAGCAGTGCAATGGCTACACAGGAAACGAAACTTTCAGATATTTTGTATTTTGTGTTACCCCTCTCAGCACTTAATTACTATTCTGTTGATTTGAATATCTTCTCTACCTTCAAGAAGCAAAACTAAAAGCAAATGTGTCTTGTGGGGAGGAGACAAAACAGTGGGATGTTACATTTGTCAAACAGAGGAGTTGTGTAGCAGTAGTATCCCAGCTTTGATGTTGCAGACCATCTAGCAGATCATTTTTCTTTTCACATGAAAAGTCATAAACCTTGATGAATCTTTTGGCCTCTGTTTTGGCTCCCAGTCTGGAGGGTGTTTTGAAATGGTTTATTTTCTGGATAGCTTTATCTGTGTCCCTCCCTCTGCTGTCTCAGGAAGCAAACACTGATAAATGCTTAGTGTACGTACATAAGATTTTGTTGTCATCAGTGCATGGTTAGAAGTAAGATAGGTGAACTCCTATTACAGTAAAATGATCCTTCTTCCATGAAGAGAACTGGAGAAAAACTGAGGAGACAGTGAAGGAAATCAGATGGAAAATGCTCAACATAAATATGTTATGATTTTAGGCATAAAGCTATGGAAATACTTCCAGTGGTTTTAGATACTTTCTGCTTTTCTTTTAGCTCCAGGTCCTTAATGCAGATATAGTCTACCTGATAATACCTGCTTACCTGATGCAGTGGGGCCTGTTTGTAAGGGAATTGGGCAAGTTTTAGTCTTTGACCCTTTTCCATACCTGAGTGTGTGCAGATGTACAGATTTGTTTATCTGTGAACATATATACATACAGAGCAGTCATCAAAACCAGTTGAAATACAGTAAAAGCTTACTTTAAACTCTAAAAATGCAGAAAATATAGAATCTAATGAACAACTTTGTTTTTCAATCCTGCTGAGAGAAATCATGCCAAGTCATGTGAGGTGTCTGTATAGAGTGGAGCTACTGCTGTTTTTCTATTCTGATTTATGTTCCCTCACTGACATCAGAACAGAAGCACAGGGCAGCACAGTACATGAGTTACCACAAATTCTTCAGCTACTGTAAAAGTTCTTGCTTTCAGGCATCAGTTTGTACTTTTCAATTTGTTGTAAAGTTCGAACTCCATTATTCAGGGTCAGTCCAAAGGGGTCTCAGGCCTTCTGTGCATTCCCTCAAAGTGTCTCCATGAGGAGGGAAACACTGTGCAGTTGGGAAGTTAACATACAACAAGACCAGGGGAAATGTGGAAGGTCTCCCAAGAAATCTCTGGGGAAGGAGTAGATGAGTCTTGAGATGTGATTTCAGGACTGCCTGGAATTTCATTAGAGGTGTCCCTTGTACTGCTGACTCTTGGTTTCTCTCTTTCTTTGGTAGTAGCAATTGGTTGGGTATGTGGGAGTCAGATCATCCCATTGATCCAGCTGGAAATTATTTTTCCTGTCTTTAGTGGTGTTACTTTTCAGTGCTGACACAAGGGCAAGATTTTAGAGAGTGAGGAATGTGCATCTGGGAGGTTGGTAAGGGGGCTGTGGTTGCACCCTTCAGTTGGCCTTGACATAATTCTCCTGGACTCTTGAGTACCAGTTTGATACCCTGACTGTGGGGCTATGGGTCAGTTCTCCCTTTGAACATGAGGATTCATTGCAGGCAAGTTTTGACTCTTCAGTTTGAAATTTTTATTTTAGCTGCTCTCAAGAAAATATTCTGTCCTTTACAGAGATTTCATGAAGTATTGCACCAAGTAAAGTTTTAACTGTTTAAAATACAGTGCAATGTCAGAACTAGAGGAATAGTCATCTCATATTCAAAGTCCATGACTGTGAGTGGGTGTGAGTGGGTGAGTGGGCTCTTGGAGGGACAGGCAGCTTGGAAGATGAGTTTGATCCATTTGATCCATTTGACTCTCTGGCTGTTGTAAGAAGTCACAATATTTGGCGCTGGTCTTGGGTAACTTGAAATAGAAGTCAAATAGTTCCTAATAGAATTAAGCCCAGAATAATCCCAACCCTGAAATATTTGTGGAGGTTTGACTGGCAGGAAGCACAATGCTCTTACTCTGGTGTAGAGCCAGCCATAGGCTGAATTTTGCTTCCTGATGTGGGACATACAAGTGAACTGCACCTGTCTCCCAACTGACCAGACTTACTGCCAGATCACCTGCAGGAATGTGGTCTGTTCCATGCAGCTGTGACTATGGGGAAGTCTGGAACAAATGTGAGTGTAATCAGACTTGGACAGAGTTTGCCCTCCTATTTACAGCACAAACAAAGTCACACTGCTCAGCAGAGTGCTCTGGAGTTCTCTCTCAGCAGCTTGTCCAAATTGGGGTCATGGCTGCTTATGGCTCCCTTTCAGGTCATGTGTACAGGTTTCCTTTCCCAGGAAAAAAGAATATGCATGGAGAGTGCTTGTCTGTGTCTCTCTTGGGTGAGTTTGGCCTGCTGCAGTTGGGATATAGCCACAGATCCTACTTGAAACCAATGAGAGCTGCACCCTCTGAGACAAAAGCCTCAGTGACTTGCCCAGAATTGTGTGGGGATCTTGTAGGAGAGTAGAGCTCTAAACTGAAGTCTCCCAAAGTCCTGTGCAATGTCTTCAGGGCTCCTCTAGAGAAAGTCAACCCAGGCTCTGATTTTGCTCTGAAAAATGCACAACTTTGGGGTTCTGCCTGGACATTTACTCAAAAAGGTAGGGTGGGAATTAATGGCAGTGACTTTAGGTTGGATTGATTAGGAACTCACAAATAATTAAGAAAAAGACTTTTGAGAATTCTTAATGATTTTCTGTTTCCTACCAGAAATGGCTTAAAATACTACGGGACTTGAATGAGATGATCAAACAGCATTAGTGACTTCACAGTGTGTTGACAGCTTACTAATAAAAGTACATATTTAAAAAATAATAGAATAGTAGTTATTAAGAGCTTTTATAATTAAGAAGTCAGCATTACTATGGTTGTCACACAGACATGAAGGGTTAAGCTTAATTTTGAAATTATTAGTCTGGAGAATCTTCATCTGAAATATTTTCTTGTCTCTCCTACCTTTTTCTCATCAATCGTTTTTTAGAACATAACCTCTGAAACTGTTTTTCATGGTAAAGGATATGTCAATAGCAAAATTCCATTAGTTGCAGTAGAAGGATTAAGCGTTCAGCACTGCAGACAAAACTGGATTGTTTCAGAGTCAAGAAAATAAATATTTGATATGCAGTAAAAGTGTGTTAATAAGTACTGACTTTGAAGTATTATAATTTACTTACTACTTTTTTGTAAATGAAGAATAATTTTCTTGAAGGGGCCATATTCTGATTCCCAGTTATAGTCTGGTCTCTCTCAAGCTTTACATCTTCAAAACAGAAACCAAGGACAGGTCAAGGGACCAGATGGAGCAGGTTTGTAAAACTGTCACAGTTTCAGCATCAGCAGCAGAGCTGCTGTGATGCATTTTAACTGAACACTGGCCCATCAATTTTTATCTTCACCATTTCACAACTATTATGGATGTTCTTAGGGGGAAAGTTGATTTTTTTTTTTTTGTGCTCATGCCAATCACTTTAGCAATGAACCAGGGTCTCATGATCATATCAGGTATTAAAAGTGTAACTGAAATATGTGTCTATTTTTGTGGGTTTGTTTTTTTTTTGTTGGCTTTTTTTTTTGTTTTGTTTGTGTTATGTTTACCATTGATGCAAATCTTCATTTCCTGGCCTGAAAAGTCAGTGCACAATCATATCCATGGAACCTTAGAAAAGGGGCTGAAAGAGATCTAAATGTTGCCAAAGCTTATTCTTGGTGGCCAGACCAGCCAGTACCATCTATTCTATAAAGCTCTGTAAAGCTTTAAAAGAAGGTGACTCCATCCAAAGTGGCCATGGGAGTAGTGCCCAGTCCATCTTAGCTCCTTAGCTGTGCCTTGGAATTGTTGGTGGAGTGCTTATTGGCCTGTGCCTAAAAGAAGCAGATGTTGAAATTTACCAGCAGAAGATGTTGAAATTTAAATAGATTCAGTGGAGATGTCCAGGCTGTAATGGTCAGGTCTCTGGTGGGATATAGATTGGTTTACTGCCTTGGGCACAGGCACAGCAGCAATGTCTTTCCCAAAGGTTGCAATTGTCTTTAAACCAATCCAGCAAATGTTTGTCCCGTTTTCAAAATGTTCTGCATTGGAAATTTTGTATCTTCCAGAGGAAGTGTGTTTTACTTTTTAATTACTCTTAAAGCATGCCATCTAAATCTGTTTTTAGAGCATGTTGAATAGCACTTACATCCCTTAGTAATTTCGATATGTGTGGACATCTAATCTATTATTTATTAGTGTTGTGGCACCTGATGAAACACCAGGCATTGCAAATGGAAAAAAGGCCCTTGGTTCCTATGATTTTCAGTATTTTATTTTGAAAAATGCAAGAAAGAAAGATGAAATAATAAAGGAAAGAGCTGAGCTATAAAAAAATCCCAATTAAAACAAACAACGGAAATCATGCCACAAGGGGTACAATTACTGGTTTTTCCAGTGGGATTAGGACATAGTCTGGTGCACCTGTATGAAAGAAGTGGATTATCTAGATGACAGTGTGTTTGATCTTACTGTGGCATGCAGAAGGGTGGGACTTTAAAGAATTAATTTTGTTAGGTCAATCTTTGCTAAGTGAATAAATCAGTTAGGTAATAAAGGGTATCACCTAACTATTTTTGACTTATTTTTCCACATGATGATCAATTCCAAAAAATAGCTGCTATCTTGAACAAACAAAATAGTTGGAAATTTTCTAGGCTTTCTGGAAGGTGATTCTTATTAGATTTACATTAAAAATTATCCTAGACAATGCCTTTAATTTTATAATACATGCAAAATCTAAAGCTGTGAAATTTCTTCTGACAAAGAACAAAACTCAAACCATTTGAGAATCCTGACAGAAGCAGTACAGACTGTTCTCACTTGCAAGCTTAATCAAAGGATTCTGAATTTTCCCAGCACGAAAAAATATTCTGTGCTGTGTCCACTAGCACGGTATGAGAACAAGAGTTTTACTAAACTGAGTAGAATGAACAGGCAGGCCCTGGGGGTTTTACCCATGATGTAAACTCATATTCACTGCTGAAGTTGCTGCTGCCTGGTCAGTAAATGAAAAACTTCTTGGAGTGGCCAGAGTGAAGTATTGCTCCAAAACCACATCCAGTCCCTCTGGGGTTTGAGGAGTGTTGGTTTCCTGGAGTGCTGACATGGCATGGACCAACTTTAGGTTCAGAGTACAAACTTAACAAACCTCAGACTCCAGACAATCTCAGCTTTGGTTGGCATGTATAAAAGGTAGGATAGAGGGCCTACAAACATCAGAGTCTAATTTCTGAACTCTTCCCCATTTTAACTACAGTATTTTTTGTTCTCTACATTTGAAAAACAAGCCCATTTTTGTCAGTTTCTTAGGGAAGTGGAATTTATATGATCAGTCTCTCAGTCTGTCTTTTAATTCCACAATGACTTTGTTGCACGTACCAGGTTCAGGCCAGCTTGAGAGCAGTGTCCATCACCAGCTCACAGTTTGAATGTGGCACTTTTTAAGGAATAAAATATTTCCACTGTATGGAAGCAAGCTGTGCTGAGCTGTTTGGCCTCAGAGCTTGAGGATGGTGTCCAACTTTTTAAATTTGTGGGTATGAAAATAATCTTAGTGTCCAAAGACAGGGCAAGCAGAGTAGCTAAGATTTGTTGTGAGCAAGAATAGTTGCAAAATTCTCTGTTTAGGATTTTAGGAGCCCAGCTGGTGTAACTTGAAAGAGTATGTGTGAGTCCTCATATTTGGGTTGTCTGTCCAGAACTCTCCCAAACAGTGGAGTTCATGTACTGTCCCAGCAGCTCCTTCTCCACCAAGGAAGTCACGGCTGTTTTGCACCTAGAAATTTTGTTATTTCACCAGACCAAGCATTAACTGGGGTGAACTATACTGTGTAATTTTGACCCTAACTATAGCTGCCTTTGCATTTAATTTAGCTTAGTAAGAAATGTGTTTGTTTTTCTGTTTTAGGCTGGAAAAATCCCCAGTAAAAACGAAAGTATTTTTCCACAGCAAAAGGGTAATTTCAAAAGCTTGCTTGTATCTGCCACCCTGGAGGCTGACTTCTGAACTTAGATTTGTTCCTGTGTCATGCCAACTTTTTTAAGAGTTTGGATGGTGGCCCCCAAGATAATTAGGGGGCCAAGACCTTATGACTTAGAAGCTGAGGCCAAGAAAATGAGTTTTATTTGTTCTTCAGAATACTCAGTTACTTTTTGGGGGGCGTAGAGGAAACAGCTGGGATAGTAGAAGTGCACAGTGGTAGGACAAGAGGCAGTGGCACAAGCTGCAACAAGGGAAACTCATTAGATATTGTGAAGAAAATTTCCTCCTGAGGTCAGGGATAGATAGGATCAGGAGAGCAGAAAGGCTGAGCAATCTCTGTCCTGAGGACACTGATACCTCTGCAGGACCAAGCTGGTGTGCAGCCCTGGGCACATGTTCGGACCAGGTGACCTTTTCCAGCCTGTTGTTTTGTGACACAGGGTAGGGTGTGGCATGAGTTTCAAGTGCTGTTCCCTATGAACCAGCTTGCCACTGGATTTGCATTCAGGAAGGCGATGTTTCTAGTGTGTAATAGGAGCCCAGAAGTGCTGATACCAGTTCAGTGCTGGAGAAAAGAATATAATTGCCATGAAGTTTTTGTGTGTTGGTTTTTCAATGGCTGGCACTTTCTGGATGCCTGAATTGAGGGCTATGCAGAAAGGCTTCTCCAAACACTATTTAGGGATTGTTCTTCCATTTGTTAACGTCTGGCCCGGTTTTGGCTGAGATAGAGGTTTGTTTCTTCCTAGTAGCTGGTATAGTGCTAAGTTTGGGATTTAGGATGGGAATAATGTAACACACTGCTGGTTTAGGTGTTCCTGAGCAGTGCTTACATTATGTCAAGGATTTTTTGGTGACTTATGCCCTGCCAGTGACAGGGCTGAAGGAGTTTAAGAAGTTGTGAAGACACACAGCCAGGGCAGCTGATCCCAAATGACCAAAGTGATATTCCATACTGTAGACCCCCAGAATATAAACTGGGGGAGAAACTGGCCATGGGCTGCTGCGTGTGGAATGGTTGGGAATTGGTCAGTGGGTGGTGAGCAATTGCACTGGGCACTACTTGTTTTATATGTTGAAATTATTTTATTTGTATTATTATAATTTATTGTTATAGTTATTATTACTTTCTCCCCTTTCTGTCTCATTAAACTGTATTTCAGCTCAGGAAGTTTATCACTTTTACTTTCACTTTTCTGATTCTCTCACACAACCTGCTAGGATGCGGAATTGGTTGTGAGCAAGTGACTGTGTAGTGCTTTACTGCTGGCTGAGGTTAAACCATGACAGCATCTTGTACACTGAATACTTTGAAAATCAAACAGAATTTTTTTAAAGTTAGAGTTTTAGTCTTAATCTTTTTATGGTTCCACTCCCCAGTTGTCAGATGGGGAAACTGTGATTGTTTTTCAGGGACAATGTAATAATGACTGCCATAAATAATTCTTCCTTCAGAGCACAGTTTGTGTCCTGACCCATGTATTGCAACAGAAACAGAGAAGAAGGCAAAGCCTCAGTCCACACAATGTGGAGGGACTTTTGAAAAAAACCATAGGTGAACAATAGTTAATTAGAACAGCAGTGCATGGAAAAAAAACTGCCTTAATTATAGCATTTTCTAACTTTCAGATTTTTTTACTTTAGTGCTTTCATGGTGTTCTTTAAATAGTCTTTTGTTTATAACTGTAAATCACAGTTAAAATTTGGAGCCATTTTACACTGTGTCATATATATTTTTGTTGTTTATGAAAGAACACAGCTGAAAGAGTCTCTATTGTAGCAGCTGCTGCTGCTGAGCAGTGGCTGTCTCAGGCTCTGAGCTCAGTTCTGTTCTCATCTCCATCAATGGGAGTTTCAGCATTGCCTACCCTGCAAGTGTCTCTTTTATTGGTGTCCAGTGGTGTAGTACAGCCTGGAAAATAACTTGTGTGTGAGTTTTATGCTCTATCCTGTGTCCTTTGATGAAACCACTGAAACCAATAGACACTAGAATTCACTTATATTTTGAGAGCCATTGAAAAACTTTCTTATATTTTAAGCATGTCTGCATATGCATGTTAGTAATTTCTGGGGGACTAAATATGTCATGAAATATATTAAACAGGGCATGTATTAATAATGTAGAAGCAGCAAGCTAAATGCTAAATACTAAATAAATGCAAGAGCAGGGGAAATAAAGCAAATCAACCATCAACATAAGTGTAATTTTTAATAAAACTGCAGATACTGTTTGAAAAGGCTGTAACAAGAACAGCAAAGTTGCATTAGAAAACAATGTTTAAAGAGTTGAAGGTTGCTTGTCCATCCTTAATGCATATTTATTGTCTGAATGCATTATGATAGCTTTTAATGGGAGAAATTGCTGTAAAATGGGAAAATAGTCTTTGCCTTTAGTGTAGTGTAAAATTAGATATGCTCAAAGCTATTCACATGCCCTGCCCTCAAAAGCCTGGAAGTAAGTGGAAATACATGAGAAAAGTATTTCTGGTGTTGAGGGCACAATAAATTTCTGGTGTTGAGGGCACAGGAGGAGTTGTTATTCTGGAAGTAATGTTTTCCTCTTCAGAGTTAATTGGAGACATTTATGAGCTTCAAAGTCTGACAGTGGTTTTGAATTCAACTGATTGTAATGACCTTATGGAAGTTGTTACAATTTTCTGACTTATGAGGTCCCATTTGTCTTTTAAGGGCTCTCTACAAACATGCTGCAAATAAATTTGCTGGAAAATCTTGATTTTGTGCAAAATTTCTAATTTGTGAAACAGGAGAATACCCCACTCTGTCTCTCTAATGTCTCTAAAATACAAAGCAGGGATCAAAATCCAATTTGTTTCACCTTTTGTCTTACAGGTCCAAACCATGAATTACGTTGGACAGCTAGCAGGGCAAGTGTTTGTAACTGTGAAGGAGCTCTATAAGGGTCTAAACCCAGCCACACTGTCAGGATGCATAGATATAATTGTTGTACGTCAGCCAGATGGAAATCTGCAGTGTTCCCCTTTCCATGTTCGCTTCGGGAAAATGGGAGTTCTGCGTTCCAGGGAGAAAGTGGTAAGAAAATGTGACAATTTTTATATGTCTGTGAGTTAACTATAGCATGGAAGTTACTGAATGTTCTTTGGTCTGCTAGTTGAGGTTTTCTATAGATACTCTTTATAAAAAGAACCTGAATTAATACAAGCTTCAGTTAAAATGGTTGTTACTGACTCTTGCAGTTCATAGCATAATATGTAAGACATTGACTTGAATAAAAAACAAAACTAGCCATGAAATTTGTAACATTTATGTTCAATAAAGCAAAATTTTGAATGTCCTAATTTGAATCTATACTAAATTTCATTAGCGACTATTAAAACCCCTTTCTTTGACATGTTCAATGATGGTTCCAAAAATGGAGATATTAGTGAAGTAATATTTTCAGAAAATATAACCTTGAGGTTAATTGAAGCTAGAAAAAAACACTGATGACCTTGAAATAAATGTAACTAGGCTGAGTAACCTGGCAGTGTATAAGATGTGAAGTCACCAGTGTGACAGATTATTTTAGGAAGTAAATTGTAGCTCCGTATAGTCTAGATTCTAAAGTAGCTGGAGTTCTCAGCAGGAAGATCCTAAAGTCAGCATGGACATTGTTCAATTCTTACTTAGATCAGAAAGAAATTCCAAAATCTAGAATTCGTAAAAGTTGAAAAATGTTACTGTGCCAATGGTGTACTGTGTCTTGAAATATAACATAAATGTAGACTTGTGCAAGTCTCTAAAAAATTGAAAGTGAAAATGGAGTTGGTGGCAAGCATGGCTATAGTCAAAGAGAGGGAGATCCTCCTGAGAAGAAATTGAGATAGTTAGGGCTATGCACTGATATGATAAATGTGTGGAACGAACAGACACAAGAGTTGAATGTAAAATTATTTTTCTCATTTGTGCTTCTCATAGTGTAAAGAGAAGTCTCTTTAACGAATTCAAAGACAACATTAAGAATTTGCATTTGGAAGTACTTCTAGTGCAATTTAAAAATAGGCTATGAATTAAACGATGAAATAGATTTGTTTGGCAAGTGAAGCATTCAGAATGATATTTTAAAGATCAGAAATTTATGTAAGGACTATAAACCTTTCTGAGTAGAGGAGAAGGTTATCAATGAGCTGAACAAGTTAGAAAAACATTTTTGTAATTGATTGCTTTGTGAAGGGATACTGAAAGAAAAAGAGTAGGTCACTATTTCTTGTTTATTATAAGGTTTCCATTATAATGCTTCCTTGAGAAGCATTTTTTAAGTGCCAGCAGCAGGTCTAACCTTCTTTCCATATGAGAATATATTTATTTTCTTCCAGGTTGATATAGAAATTAATGGAGAGGCTGTGGATTTGCACATGAAACTAGGAGATAATGGGGAAGCCTTTTTTGTGCAGGAGATGGATAATGATCAGGTAAGACTAAAAACTACTTTTAATTTAATTAATTTAATTTAATTTTAAATTTAATTAATAATTAAAATCCAATGCCCGCTCTTCTGAGTCAGTTTTGAGGTTAGGAATCTTGTTGAAAAATATACTTTTATCCATTTTACAGTTTTGAAAGTTTCTGGACAATTTTCTGTTATGGAAATTTAATGCTTACTGTTACTTTGGGTGGTTTTTTTTTTTAATTATTGAGATTTGAAAAAGCTGAAGATAATCATATAAATGAAGAATAAATTATGTGTATGCCAGTATGTGAACAGAAATGGCAACTACAAAGTTCACATGCTTGAAAGTTGTGTGCAAGAGGTTAATTGTCCAGGGACCTGTTTTTTGCAGAAATCTTTGATTTGAACATATGCACGAGACTTCCAGTAAAAGTGCACATGCCCTGTAAACATCTGTGGACACATTAATTCTGGTGCTTCTCATAAAAATGATCTCACAACTGTTATTCATGTGGTGCTGTGTTTAAATGATAATGTCTGCTGTTGAGCTGTGATTAAACACTGGTCCAAATAAATTATAGTCACAGGAACTTTGAGTAGTCCACATGTAATGTAAGAAAAATTTTGCAGGCATTTCTCTTCAGATATCCCCAATAATTTTTGTCACTGTCCAGACTAGGATAGGTGTGTGTTGAGCATGATATTACTAGCTTCAGGTGAGAGCTTTGTGAATGTGCATCTCTGTACCTTTATTTTTTAAATTTTTGTGTGGTAACAATTATTTGGTAGGTGAAAACTGCTGGAAATACTTCCATGAATGTTAAGAGATGTATATGTATGACTGAATAGTAGAGTGTTTGTGTGATCTAAGTATTGACCTGACTACTCTCTGTCACCTATGTTGTGAAGAGGAATTGTACTTTAAAAATGTTCAGGTTCTAAACTGAGATTTTGTTTCTGCTCTGTATCATATATGAGGTGGACTTAGGCTGTAAGCTGGCCAATATTAGATGCTCAGAGGATGCTATATTAAGAATATTGTCCCTGTTTTGTCTAAGGAGATGCAGCTATGGAAAAATTTCCATATGCCATAGAAGCATAGTGAGCATCCAGATGTCTAATCCTTGTTATTTTTCTGAGGAGTAAATAACTTAGATTTTGGTAATTTAGATTTTGTGCATAGTTCTTAAAACCGGTTGTATGACTGGTGAAAGAGCTAACGTGTTTTATGGTTTAAATTTTTTCTTTTTCAGGAGGTGATTCCTTATCATCTCTCCACATCTCCCATTCTGTCTGAGGGGACTGCCTTAATGGAATCCCAGCTGAAGAGGAATTCCATAGACAGGATACGAAACCTGGACACCAATGCATCCTCACAAGTCCCGCCCCAAGGATCCCAGCCCTCTAATGAAACATCTCCAGTCTGTAGCTCTGTGAAAAAAAGGAGGAAGAAGAGGAGGAAGTCAACTCATAAAATAGACAGCTTAAAAAGAGAAGACACACATGGAGACACATCAGAAGATGAAGACATGTTTCCCATAGAGATCAGCTCAGAGGAAGAAAAAGAGCCATTGGACAATTCAAGGTATCATAGTGGGATTGAGATATGGAGTGGAAACCTGGGTTAATGATCCAGTCCATGCCTTCTTGCAGTAACTTCTAAGTCAGAATATATGGCTGGTAAAGGTGTTACTTTAAAAATAAAGCTTTAGGCTAGAATGCTGTTGGGAATGTTAGTAGTTAAAGAAATGAAAATGACATTAAAAACTTAAGAACCCTCTGTGATGGTGTGAACTAGATGGTTTGAATCAGATACAATTTCTTTATCTCCTTTTAGTTCAGATTATACTAATTCTTCTCTGTGATAGGGTTTGTTAGCTGAGGTGTATGGAAATTCAGTAATCAAGTATGTTTTTTAAATGTCACTTCTTTCCCCCTATTTAGGATCCCTGTTCCAGATGTGTTTGTTGATGATGTACCTGACATAAAGGCTCCTGCAGTTTCTGTGCTTTCTCAGTCTGCACCTTACCTTCATTCAAATGGAGAATGGTCACCTCTTCAAAGGTACTTTTTCTGATAGTACAGTTCTAGATGGTACCCTAATTTTAATTTTTCCATTAGTGTCTTCTATGCAAGTACTATGTGAAATCTTACTAAAGGTTTTGATATCAAATGTAGTCATTGATCATTATTAGATAAATGCTTTTATATTTGCAATAAGATAGTGTACCAAAACATCAACTTGACTTTGTCTTTGATGCAGCAAATGCTTACATACAAATTCAGGTTCATAAATTCTTTTGTTAATGTCAATGTTTGCATATAAATGCTGTAGAGATGAATGTTTTGTAAAATCTGAATATTTGCCTGCTGCACATACCCTGTAAGGGCTTCAGTGAATGTAGGCTTATAAGTCTTCAGTACTTTAAATGTAATCCTTTTAGAAATTTCCCAGATAGGAGTTAATGTATAAAAACAAGATTTTTTTTTTAACATATAGGAACTTTTCATGTTGCTTTGAATATAGGTATATTTACTGTGTGAAAAGAACATATACAGTATTTTTTCTTGTATGTGTACTTGTGTACATGTGTGTACCTCTCATGTGAAAACAGAGCAGTTTGCACCTCCCTTTTTGTGTCTGTCAAAATGGGACAATTTTTTGCTAAATGCATTGCACTGTATTTCCAGTTAGGTCTGTGTGTGTGTCCCCCACACGTGCTTCATGTCCCCCATGCAAACTGCTGGAGTGCATCAATAGTCACAATACCTTGCCCTAAGAAGTCTAATGTCAATATTCTGCCTCTGTAGTTGAAGGGGCAGAGGAAGGGAGTGTGAGGAGATTATTTCAGGGCAATGGTGAAATGGAACTGTTTTGAATTGTGTCCTGGAAGAAATGTTCTCCAGTGCCTGTACAGCTTGATGTGATTGACTTCACCAGGCTGCTGATAGCATTTGTCAATGCCCTGCCCTTTCGATGGCTTTTGGAACTGTGTGTTCTCTTTGTTTCTTGATTGCAGTATCCTGGATTTTGAAAACTCCAAATGTAAATTCGGCATTTGTGTAACTCATGCACAAAGAGTTTATGTTAATCAGCACTTGTGAATATAATGACAACCTGTCTTTCTTTCTCCCAACATGCTCTGCTGCCCAGTAAGGCTATAGATTGCATAGTGCAAACCACTCTCCTCACTGTGCCAGCAGATGGAGGCCTGTCTAACTCTTGCCCTCAACAATCTTCTCACTTTTCTCTTCCAGACAGGTAGAACAGTTGTTCTCCCTCTTTTATGGACTGCTTTTTAATCCTTTTAACACTTTAATACACCTTTAACACATTAAGGCTGTGTGAACTGCTTTTGAATTTATAACTGTACTTATTACTAACCCAGAAAGTGACATTGGAAACCACTTTCTCTGCTTGCTTCTTTATGTGCATTGGGTAGAGGTAAGTTACCTTTATCAATCATCCATTAAAAGAGGATGGCTGATATAAAATCATGCCAATGAAAGCCTGGGTTAAAAATCAAGTTCATTAAGATGATAAAAACCCCAAAAAGGAAGAAATTAGCTAGTGAATTAATTCCTCTGAAGACTGACTTTTCCACATAGCTTTTTACAATCAATATATACTTTAATGACGTTTTTAGCCCATGGTTTTCCTGAGTTGATTGCTTGTGCATAGATTGCTAAAACAAAAACCACAGAGACTGAACAATAAAAGGTGCAGATCTCATAATGGGAGGAGCCCAGTGCCAAAAGAAAACTTCTTCTCTTTGGGAGAGGGAGAAGATTTTTTGTGTGTTGGATTGCAGCAAGGAGGAAAACCTTGCAGAGTAAAGATGACACAGTAGATAACATATCCTGGTTAAGGTTCAGGAGACTGAGACTAAGCCTTCACAGTAGTGTAGGATTCCTCTTTTCCAGAGTTAGAGGTGGATATAGACACTTGGTGTTATCTTAAATTCAAGGAGACTCAAGATTCTGCAGTCAAGCTCTTTCACTCCATCAAGTCAATGGAGAGAGGTCACAGCAGCATTAAAAAAATTAATGTAGTAAAATACAACCTCTATAAGTCTCCATTAACCTGGGAAAGCTTTGAGAAATATATCAGTCTATATTCCTCATTGCTTATATCAACATAGTTGCCATACTAGGTGCCTAAAGCCATGTGAAGACTGATAATCTTGAGGTTTTCCCAGCTTCTAGGTCTGCCCTCTTTAACCTAACCATGTTGTGGCACCAAGTCAAAGTGAGGTCTTGAGATATTCAAAACTTGTCCTTTGTATGCTCTCAGGGCAAGGAAAAGCAGGAGCACAGATTGGGATGGAATAGGGATGTACTCTGGAGTCCATCTGTCTTACAGACTAGATAGACATTTAAAGTGCTGTACTAATTTGTGTGCATGAGGCTCTGTGCTTGCAGCTGTTGAAATAAAAAATGCTTGGTGGGTCTTTCAGCAATTCTTTTTTTCCCCCTCTGTGGGAAGTAACAAATGCTATTATGGCCACCTAAAAGGAGGTTCAGAGGCTCTCAGTCATTGCTGTGACATGTGCATGACATAGGCCTCTTTGCTTCTGGTCATCTTTATTGCAGATATTTTTCTGTTGCAGTTGTCAAGACGGACACAGCTGGCACTGTCACCAGTCCTTTATTAAAAGCTTTTTGTGCCTTCTCTCAGGCAACAGTACACAGCACTGACTCCTTTCCTTCTTCATGACTGGCTAATCCCAACGTGTCCCTTACCCAGCCAACTAACCATATCTGTCCCTCACACAGCACCTTACCTTGTCTGGCCCCTGCACAGCTGCCTGTCCCTTACCTCCTCACAGCCAGCAGACTCTATCCCAAACTGCAGCAGACTCCAATTCACTCTACCCCTCAACTAGTTAGCCCAGTCTTTTATAACCCCCATCCTCATTGGGCAGACACAGCTCTTTTCACTCCTTGGTAATCAGTACAGCTGTAATTCATTGGGGAAGATTGCCTTCAGCACTGTCCTTATAAACCATCCTCCCATATTTTTTGTCACACAAGACAGGACTTTTTCTTAGGTGACATTGCTGCTTTTTCAGGGATCTCCTTCCTTTCAGTGGAAAACACTGCAAAGATCATTGTGGTCTGTTATTGCAGAACTGCCAACCACAGGCCAAGTTCCTTGTTCTTTGTCATTAGATTAGATTAAGTGCAATCATAGCTGTTAAGGAATACACAGGACTGTGACACAAATATTCAGCATCTGTGGGATATGAATCAGAGATGCCAATCTAAATACCTGAAGTTTCCCTTCCTTCTTGTGTAGTGCTGACAGGATGGGTGGCTCTGGTTTGATCTGCAGTGTCTTAGCAGTCTGTGCAAGGCAAGGGAATTTCAGCAGGGCTGAGTCAGTGCATAACTTGAGGACACAGGAACTGTAAGACATAGTTCAGCCCAAGGCAAACCCAGATCATTGGGCAGCAGTTGCAGCAAGAACCTTCACAGAGCAGAGCTCTGCCTGCTTTAACATCCACACATATGTGAGAGCCATTTTTCTGGTAATTCAATTGTGTGTCTCAGAATATAAATCCTGGTGCTGAGTAACAGCTCAGGCTCTTCTCTACTCAGCTGTGTATACAAGGGACCTGTATTTTCAGGGAAAATTATGGAGAACTCCAGGTTGCACTCCACCCCAAATGTGTTTTCTTACTGCAAAATGCAGAGGTTCTACCCAAGTGAAGCAATACCTCTATTCTCTCAGGGTGTCTGAGTAAGTGAACTTGGGCTAAGCAAAGACAAGTTAGAGATTTTTCTGAGTAAATAACAGGTATCTTGGAGGTTAAGATGTCTGTAGTGCACAGGATAAGTTAGACAGGAAGTGAGAAGGCTTCCTTAAATCTAGATATTTTAGGCTTAAAGCAGCAGTGGGAGCATTATTGCCTACTGAGATTTTCTGAAGTGCTCAACCTACTGATTTCCAAGGTTTCAATGGCCTCTAAGTATGGACCACACTGCAAATCCTACAAACCTTTCAGTGGAAGATTTAGAAGTTGATGAAAAACCCACTAGGCATTTCTTGAATCCTTAGAGCTTGAAAATACTTTTAAAATTGCACTGTATTGATTTCTTCATCTGTCAAATTGTAGGCTATACCCTAAGGACTGATAAAAAAATTTAAGTTCTCAGGCCCTAAAAAGCTGACTTATAAATTTTATAATTTAATTAGGTAACATAAATATCTGTAGCTAAAACGTCTTAGTATCTGTGCATATTCAAAGTGTATTTTACTGAATAGATGAAAACAGTGAATAATGTAGATGATTAGGTTGCTATTATTTCAGATGTGATTGTGAAGTAATTATTTTGCTGTGATCAGTCGATTTCCTATGAGCTGGCTGTACAGAATGTTAAAAAGGGGAAACTATAACACCTTCCAGTAGCTAAAAGGAAGAGGGACTTTTCAAAGGGACATGTAAGCAACAGGACAAGGAGCAATGGCTTTGAACTGAAAGCTTGGACTTTTGGCAAGAAATTCTTCACTGTGGAGGTGTTGAGGCACTGGAATAGGTTGCCATGAAATTTTGTGGATACCCCATCCCTAGGAGTGTTCAAGGCCAGGCTCTATGGGACTTGGAGCAACCTGGTCTCATGGCAGGGTGGTTGGACTAGATGATTCCTTCCAACCCAAACCATTCTATAATTCTACCTTTATATAAATTCTTCATATTTGATTTATCATTTATCTTTTTCTGAATAAATGGAATATTGTAAGCAGTTTGGCTCTTTCACAGAACTGTAGAATCACAGAATAATTTAAGTTGGAAGGGACTTTAAAGATTCTCTTGTTGCAACTCTCCTGCTATGGGCAGGGATATCTTCCACTGGGCTGGCTTGTTCAGAGCCCCATTCAGTCTGTTCTTCAGGGATGGGAAGTTCACAACTTCTCTGGGCAGCCTGTGCCAGTTCCTCACCATCCTCTTAGCTTTTTTCCATAGACATCCTCAAGTAATTCTTCCCAGGGCTGCTCTCAGTCCATTCTCTGCCCAGCCTGTATTGGGATTGCCTTAACTCACCCTGCACTTGGCCTTGTTGAACTTTGTTGCATTAGGCACTTCATGAGATGGAAGCCCTTTGTTTTTGAGAATGGAAGTAACTCAGTTTGGACCTTTGATTTAGGAATGTTGTGGATTCTTTTGTTGCTTTTAGTTTTTTTAATCAGGATTGTATGAGTATACCAAGACATATTACAGCTCAGATAAAAAACTGCAATCTTTGTTCAGGAGGTTCTGGGGAAAATTCTGTGGTCTGTGTTATGCAGAAAAGCAGAGCAGATAATCTGAATTTCTCCTTCTGTCATTGAAATTAGTGATTCCTTATTTGTTAATGACTGACTTGACATCACATTCTTGACTTCACCACATTAAAAATACACTCTAAGCTGATAATTTACAAATTAATTCATAAATATTTATATAAAGTAATTATCGAAACAAACAGCTAAATATGTTTCCACTAAAAGGGCTCAAATCCTTTGTGTAGCTCTCCTGCTGTTTTCCTTATAAACATCCATCCAATGGTCAAACTTAACAAGTTAGAAAGGAGCCAACTGGATTTCTTAGATGAAGGTATTACTTAGCCAAGAAAAAGGGTTCATGTAATTTCTGCACTTTGCATGCATTATAACAATACTAACATCTGTTCATCTGCTGCTCCTAGTACCACCCCCATTCTTTTTTCTATGCAGAAAAACAAAAATCCTGCTGAAATGTTCAAGTCCAGTGTTCTCTTTCTATCTCTTTCAGCTTCTCAAATACTACTTCTCTGACAGCACTTACTGAAAAAGGGATGAGACCTCTGAATGCCAGTGTAAGAGGGTCATGAACTGTTTCAACTGTTTTTCTATACTTTCATACTTTCAGTTGGCTCTTGATTATTTCAGCCTTCAATTCCCTGTATTGGTGGACATCAGTTTGGGAAGGGTTGTGGTTACTTTTGTAACATTTTTTGTTTGTTTTTTTTTAGCCCATCAGATTCACGTCCTCCTACTCCTCAAAGTGACTCGGAGTTAGTCAGTAAACCCACGGACAGAAGTGGACTGAAGGATAATCCCCACATGCACTGGGCATGGGGAGAGCTACCCCAGGCTGCAAAGGTATCCAACATAAGTTCTTTAATTCCTGCTAGCATCTCTTATGCTTTGGTAGGGCACATGTGCTTTGTCTACTGCCAACTGCTGAAGAGGTAATGGATCCTGGTTTTACATAAAATTGCAGTGTTTTATGTAAGAGAATTGAATCTTACTCCATAGGAGGTATAGGAAAATGCCTTATAGCATGGATACTCTCAACATTGATGATATACAGTAGAAAATGAAGAAGTACCTGAGGCCCAGTCTTGTAAAAGTTGGTAGCTTAAAAACCAGAAAAAATCAACCCCAACGTCCTTTTATAAATCACTGAAATTCATAAATTATCTGAAATGGAAATTAGGTGCTTGGTATTAGCAGGTTGACTCTCAGAAATGAAAATGGGCTGCTTCAGTACAAAAGCATCCAAAGGCATCTGCAGATCTGTATCTGTGGTTGTGCAGACGTGCTGTTCTCTTGGCTGATGGGGCTGGCTTGGTGCCCGTCTCCTCCTGGAGTCATTTGTCCCAGTTAGGTGTGGGATCTGCAGCCAGCAGTGTTGTTTCCAGAGCTGCACAGGAGCTGTGGGCAGCTGCTCACACTGCAGGCTGGTCAGGTGCTGGCTGGCTCCTTGTGACAGCTCCTGTGGAGTCACAGCATTCACACAGGAAAGGGGAGCATTAGGGCTTACACGTGCACCAGGCCATGAGGAGTAGAGGTCAGGTTTCAGTGGAATACTGCAGCTGTGGGGGCTGGGATAGGGCAGAGTTTGGCACCTCCTTCTGAAGGCTGGCTTCTCTGCAGAAAGAGCTGCAGGAGAGATGGGCTCACACACAGTATAAAGAGGAAAAACTGCTGCTTTGCAGGGAGATGGGCATCCTGTTTAGAAAGACTTCTGTGTTCTGGTGATGGCACCAGAATTGTTATGGCACTATTGTAATTTATTGTAATTAATTCACTGTTGGTAATTAGTGAAAAAAGGAGAGATGGGAGTCCAGAATTCTTAATTTCTTCAGAGGAACTCTGGCCTCTTCTTTAATATGCCAGTGGTGAGTTGTCTCATAATCTCTGTGCTATTCTTCTCCCTGTGTGTATTACAAGATATTTGAGAGCTATTTTCTGCTCAAAGAGAACTGATTTAAGTGCACAGGTCATGCATTGGCATTTGCAGTCTTGAATGGAGGGTTTCCTGCTAGGAAATTTAGGCATATCTTTATCTCAGTCATACACCTTGGGATGTATTGCAAATCTTACTCCCAGAAGCTTTTCTCTCTGCAGTCCCTGTCTATGTTCCTGGCCAAGCTATTGTGATATTGCCATACCTGATCTGGGAGTCATACTTTGGCTAGTGTTGAACTTCATGTAAGTTTTTTGGTGTGACATGAAGGTTCTAGCAGCTATGCAGCTGCTGTAGTTTAGCTTCACTCTGGTAAGAACACTTCCTGTCCCACACTCAGAGAAGATCTGGAATTGTTCCTGTAAAGTGATTTAAATTCTAAATCTGATGATTGGACAGTATTCTGGTGCCTGAGACCATCTTGATTGTGCAAGGACTCCAATCTGCACCATCTTCTTTTGTTTGTCAGGTTTAGCTACTGAAAGAAAGTCAGGATTTTCACAGGGAGAGAGGAGTTGACACCTTGACAGTCTGATCTCATTGGAGTGGACAGAACAGGTTAAACTCTGGCTGTTGTATTTTTTAAGAGCTTTTCTTTGTAGTAATCTGTTTAATTTTTCTCACAGGCCAGTTCTCTACTCAAAGCAAAGGAACCCAGCATGGCAGATGTAAATCCTTCTGAAAGCACTCACTTCAGGGTCATTCAGAGTTCTCCTGTAGAGGAGTTTAACACAGAGTCTCCTCTACCTGCCCTTGGACAAGCAGATGCAGGAACTGCTGATGAAAGTGAGCCCTTACCAGCTGAGACAAATAAGCCAGAGACAGAGCTGCCAGGAGCAGCTGAACCCCCATTGCCTGCAAATGAAGAAATAAAGCAAGCTGCAGCTTGCTCAGCCCAACCAACTGGCAAGATGGATTCCCCTTCCAGAAAGAAAGGTAAAGCTGTTGATCCTGCACTTTTATATGCATGATTTTATCTTCAAATTTCATGGTGATAAAGCATTTTATTGCCATATAAATTAATCCGTGCCCTGAAGGCACTTTCAGATCAGGAAAGGAATAAGCTTTGGAATGAGCCTTCAAAACCTGAGTTGTGCATCAAGCAGTTCACATGAGATATGTATTAGAAGATTCTTCTTGGTCTGAAGTTTTTGGCAGCTCCATGCATATGAGCAAGACTACAAAACTTGCTCCATTTGACAGATTCAGAGATTTCACTTTTATCTATAAGCAGACTGTAGGTCTGCTTGTTCCCCTGTGTGATGTGTTGCTGGTAATTGTGGAAACTCTCTGCTCTAGTGCAGAGTTGTAGTATGTCTTTTACACAATGAACAGATTTGCCATAAAATAAGGTGCTTTTGTTGTACACGCCCTGTCCTGAATATGTGAAGTATAACTTCATCTGCTTTTCTATCCTGATTTCTGGGCTCTATTTCCATGGTATTTTATAACCAGTGAACAAATGCTGTAGTCTTCACATGAAATTTATTTGCTTACAAATGTTCTGTTTTAGACCACTGATTATTCCATAATTATGTGAGCTCTGTATATGCCTAGTTTGTGCAGCTGCTTTTTAATCAGTAAACATACAAGTTTCTTGGTCTCTTCCCCATGCATTCCACTGTCTTTGAAAACAAAAAAAATGACGTATTTCTCTGCTTACTATTCAGTCCTTGTATAGATTTTCTGGTTGCTTTTGTGATGCTTAGTGTTGGAAATTGGGACAGGGAGAAGTTGTGGGTTTGAGAATGAATTCCAAATTAGGTTTTGGCCTTACAGTGGTTACTTATCTAGGTGTACTGGCAACAACAAGGCAGTGGTGGCTCTGTGTTTGCCCTAGTGACAGGCATGGAAGGGGTGTGCTTTCCCCTCCAGTGGTGCATGTACACACACAGCACATCACCTGTATGTGCTTAAAAGTGAGTTGTCTCCATAAAGAACCAGTTATTGTGTGTTAGTGACTATGTTATTTCCCTTTTTCAGGGAGGGATGGAAGATTAGTTCTCAAAGATTAAATATTCTGACTGCCATACTGTGATAATAGGCCTGTGCAGTACTTAGACAGTTTTCTTTTTGCTGCTTTCCTCTGGTGACCACTGACTTCTGATTCACAGTGGTTTTTGTCTTGAGTCTTTGGCATGTCTCAAAACTAGTCCTCTGCTACCCCATTTTGTTAATGCATGTATATGAACTACTTGTTTTGAAATTGGTGGCAGTATCATTTTGTACAAATACAGTTCACAAACTGTTACAGCTTTCTGGTTTCTCAATCTTAAAATGTATAGCTGAACAGTAATAATGGGTCTGGATTGTTACTCAGAAAATATTAATTAATAGGCTTATTTGTTCTGTCCCTTACAGACAAACGGAGCCGGCATCTTGGTGCTGATGGTGTTTATTTAGATGACCTCACTGACATGGATCCAGAAGTTGCTGCACTTTATTTCCCCAAAAAGTATAAGTCCTTTTCTTATATTATACTTTTTGAAGAGCTCCTTTCACTTTCTATATTTAGATCAAACTCTTCATTGCCGACCATATAAGACTTTTTTTCACGGTTCAAGCAGAGATGGAGGCAGAAGGAAAGTGAAGTTTTGTAGAGAGGAATATTAGAACTTTTGGAAGGTGCTGCTGAGAAAAGTGCTTGCAGCTGGTTTTCTGTTCTGGTCAATTAAGCATCATCTATTGATTGTGAATGGTTATG
Organism: Erithacus rubecula; assembly: GCF_903797595.1. Lineage (NCBI taxonomy): Eukaryota > Metazoa > Chordata > Aves > Passeriformes > Muscicapidae > Erithacus > Erithacus rubecula. The sequence goes on along the minus strand of NC_136685.1, from coordinate 13,417,310 downwards.
TAATATATACTGATGTTTGTGGGTGTTATTCACATGTCCTGAGGGAGCAGTTGGCCTTGGGATATATTTATCCCCATGTCGTGACTTACTACCAAAAATACATATCTTACTGTTAACAGTATTAGCAGAAGATTATTGCTCTAATGTTGCTTTACTGTGGTTGATTAAATATGAACGTGAGAAAATAAGTTTGGAAGATGCATGACAGAGTTACATATGAAAATACTGCACCCTTGAGCATACAATTTCCAACTTGTTCTGATCTTTATTGGAGCCTCTTGCAACACTTGCAGTTCTCCTTTGACCTACACTAGTCCCTTGACAAAAGTCACTGAGCAGCAATGAAAGTAGCTTATGTACTTTATTTTTTTTGCTTGCTTAAACTTAGCTACTGTAATATTAGCATTTCAATAAAACTGAGAAGGATTAGTTATATGGAGAAAAGGTTGGATTGAAAATTTCTTTCTCAAATGCATTTATATAAACCTGGAATGGAAAGCAGAGTTTGATGAGCTTGTACTTTGTAATAATGATCTCATCAGGTTTTAAGTGGGTATAATGATTTATTGTTTCTGAAAATTTTAATCCTAGTAGTTTACATGTAGAGTGTTTTTCTTTGCATATTCATGACATATAAATACACAAACATACACATTATTTATTTAAGTTTAATTATCAATTTATATAGTTAATATGAATTAAATAATAAACTTATATGCTTGTTCTTGTTCCTGTGTGGGAATAGTTTTACTAGTATAACTTTGCTTATTGTACCATTATTTTGTCTACTAAGATTTTACAGTTTATTGTTTTATTTTCCTAGCTCTTATTTATAGTGAAGCTATAATTATAAATGCCTAGTTTAGGCAGATAAGTAGAAGCAATCTAGTATTGGAGGGCACAGGAGGCCTATATTACTTGGTTTTGTTTTGCTGTAAAATTTAAACAAAGGGGTTTTTTTTCCTTAATCGTGTATCAGGTCTAAGCAGTGCTCGTTCAAGGGAGTGAGTTTGGGAATGGCCACTGAGTTCCCGGTTTTCCCTTGCAGTGGGGACAGTGCCCCGAGCCGCAGCGCGGGGGAGGCGGGCCCGCGGCCCGCCAGCCACTCCCCGCACTCCGCGGGCAGCTCGGGCGTTGACAGCGGCGCTGAGAGCACCTCGGACGGAGCTCGGGAGCTGCCCTCCATCGCCATCTCTCTCTGCGGAGGCCTTACTGACAACAAAGAGATAACCAAAGGTACGGCGTGACTCTGACTGTTGCAGACACGTGCTGGCAGCGGGGCTTGAGCTTCCCAGCCTGAGGCTGCAGAGCCCTCCTGTGGCTGTGCTCAGCACAGATAAATACTGCCCATGTGATGATAAACTTCTTGGAGCTTCTCACGATTTTTAACACATTTGAACAATCTGCTGTATATAAAAATTTTTGGAAGTATTTTATTGGTATTTTTACTTCCTGATAGTGCTATGTCTTGTATGATAGTAGTGTTAATGATACTTTTGCCACTTAGTGCAGTACGTAGCTATGAAATTCACAGCCGTTGGAGTCAGGAGTGAAAAAGGTGGTCCATAAAGTTGAAAAGTTTAACCTGATTCATACTCTACCTCCAGTTTCTTGTGTAAATTTTAGGTAAATCACAATACTTTGTTCCTTAAACTTCCAGCGGCATAATGTGAAAATAAATGTGTTAAGACTTGCACTTTCTGCAGTAATGTGGCATCATAAAATCATATGAGCCTGATGCTACACTGACTGATGCTCACAAGCTACTTATTAAAATGTTTCAAATATACTGTGATTTATTTGAGTCATACTGTCATCTGAATCACTTGTAAATTACATAATTTTTCTAAAAGGAGATTTTCCTCCCTCACAGTTCCATCCCTGAGCTTTCAATTTAGGTTGTATTTTGTAAGGAAAAGCACTCAGAAACAAAGAAACTCATCTTCTGAGACTGAGAGTCTCTGAACAACTTGCTTCCACATGGCAGTTAAGTCTCAGCATCCTTGTAATAAAGGTGAAACCAATGTCTGAGAGGAGCTGAGAGGTTTAGGTTGGCCCATCCCAGGCATTTATAAATGCATGCTTTACAAATGTAACTTCTTTCCCCCACAGAAGAATTCTTAGAACATGCAGTAACATATCAGCAATTTGTGGACAATCCTGCTATCATTGATGACCCTAACCTTGTGGTTAAGATTGGAAATAAGTAAGTATATTTCAGAAAAAAAAAAAAAAATTACTGTGGTAACAAAGACACTTCTTTGTCACTTCAGTGCATTACATCAGTATAACTGTAACTGAAAACCAGGTTTTGAATGTTTGTAGCTTGGATTCATCCAGAAAGAGTCAACTGCCTAGAGAATTCAGGTCCTTCCAGTTACCTTTCCTACTTTGAATTGAAAGTGAAGTGCAGTTTCAGATGACCTATTGCAGCTAACTGACACAGTTTGAATTTCAAGAAGCTGTTATTAAATGCTAATAGTATTCACATTCAATTGATAGAGTAAAAATGAAATACTATGTGAACTTGCTAAGGCTTGCCCTGAGCCAGTTTGAGCAATTAATATTCACAGGGATATGTCAGTCTGCTTGCAGTCACTCACTACCAAGCATTTTTTTTGTAGATACTGAATATTTTGCTAATATGCCTCTATAGAGGCCTTGCTTTTCAAGACTTCTCAAACTTCACCCACTGAATATGAGGCTTCCACTTCTGCAAGGCTAAGACATTATTTTGTATGTTTATATTGCTGGCAGCAGGGCAGTGCTGTGGTCTAAGCAAGATGCAGCTTTTTTTGGGGGTCTTTAACTTGAGAGTTCCTTGCACCTTGCATACAGTGCAAGGAGGAGAGATCATGGCTTTGTGCTTAGAGAGGTTTGGCTGCCCTTAGTCAGACATGGCTCATGCATAGCTGATGTACCAGGTGATAGTTTGTGCTGTGTGTGCTGCAGCCTCATACCTGAGTCTCTCTGTGGTCTGAGGTGAGTCACTTACTGCTTCCAACACTGTTCTCTGATCTACTGCCTCTGATGGTAGTGTTTATCTGCCTAATGAATGTATTGGAAAGAGAGGAGACCTTAGTGAGGATCCTAATGTCATGTGAGCTTCATCTTCCCTGGACAATGTAGTTGTCCTACTGTCTGCAACAAGAGTTGAGCCATGTTCAGTTTATAATAGCAGAAGCTTGACATCCTGCAGACTACACCCCCTAAGTTTTATGTAATTCCCTGATGGAGAAACAGTGAAAAATTTTTTAAAAATGTGGCTTATGCTGTGATAAAGAGCACTATAATAAGGACTGTAGCTGGATGGATGTAGCCAGAGTTGTGGTCAACAGCTCTGTCCAGATGGAAGCTGGTGATGAGTGGTGTCCCTGAGGGCTCTGTCTTGGGACTGGTGCTCTTCAATATCTTTGTCAATGACACAGACAGTGGGACTGAGTGCACCCCCAGCACATTTGCAGGTGACACAAAGCTGAGTGATGCTGTGCAATCAACAGAAGCAAGTGATACTGCTATCCAGAGGGACCTGGACAAACTTGAGAAAAGAGCCCATAAGAAACTTACTAAATTCAAGTTAAAATGCAAGATGCTGCAGCTGGTTTGGGGCTATCCCAGATGTGAGTACAGGCTGGGAGATGAACTCATTGAGAGCAGCCCTGTAGAGAAGGACTTGAGGGTTCTGGGGAATGAAAATCTGAATGTGAGCCAAGAGTGTGTGTTTGCAGCCCAGAAAGACTGTCCTGGGCTGCATCCAAAGCAGTGTGGGCAGGTTGAGGGAGGTGATTCTGCCCCTCTGCTCTTTTCTGGTGAGACCCCACCTGCAGTGCTGCATCCAGCTCTGGAGTCCCCAGCACAGGAAGGACATGGAGCTGTTGGAGTGAATCCAAAGGAGGGACATAATGGTGACCAAAGGGCTGGAGTGCCTCTCCTATAAAGACAGGCTGAGAGAGTTGGGGTTCAGCCTGGAAAAGAGAAGTCTCTGGGGAGACTTCATTGTAGCTTTTTAGTACTTAAAGGGGACTTAAAAAAAAAGAGGGAGAGCAACTTTTTATATTGGAACAGTGATAAAATACAGGGGAACAGTTTTTGATTAAAAAAAAAAAAAAAAAGAAGAGAGGTCTAGATTAGACATCAGGAGGAATTCCTTATTGCTATAAGGATAGTGAGTTACTGAAACAGGTTGTCCAGAGAAGTGCCATCCCTGGAAGTGCTTAAGGCCAGGTTGGATGGGGCCCTGAGCAACCTGATCTAGTGGAAGGTGTCCCTGCCCAAGGCAGGTGAGTTGGAATTAGATGATCTTTAAGGTCTCTTCAAACCCAACCATTCTGTAATTCTGTGATGACTTGAGTAATGTGTGACAAATACCCTTTGTGCTCAAGGTCTAGCTTCCCTTGCATACCCTGAAAAATAAATATGGTAAATACCTGTAAGCATTCTGTGGAATAAGATGGTCTGTTATTACTAGTGCAGGAGGGAGTTTGACCTGTGCTTCATGGCTTTAGCTGCCAGGTGGTGAATACCAGGTAGATTGTGAACTGGGACTTTGGGATTACAAAATGCTGTAATTGTCTCCCTTGCATGCCCAGGTACTACAACTGGACAACAGCTGGTCCCCTGCTGCTGGCAATGCAGGCATTCCAGAAACCTTTGCCAAAGGTGAGATTGAACTTGAAGGCTGGTCAGAGGAGGAGTTTTGAAATGGTGCCACTGATTAAGGGAGGTGAAATGGGTTGTTGTACAAGAGAGTCTGTACATCAGTAAAACCACACAAAACCATTTGTCTGTCTTATGTTATGGCCTAGATAAGGACTAAGTTTGGTCTGTGAATAGTGTTTGTTTGCTTGGCTAAAGTTATTACAGCTATTTTGAAGTAGGAAAGCTTCTTTTTTACTTCATTAATATGGATTGTAAATATAAATTATATTGACCCATGTTGGTGTTTGCTGTAGCTGAATACTTGGTGTTTGCTTTCTGTTCTATATGTATACAGCATATATTATTAAATACAGAGAAATAACCTCAGTGAATAAGCTTTAAGTACTAGATGAGGAAGGCCTGCAGCTTGCAAACTTTTTGTTTCTCAGTTGGTTTTCATATCCCAGGTAGTTAGTGCCAGATGGCTCTGTGATTGTGTGACTGCTGTATGTGTTGTCTTATATAAATGTGCTGAAAAAGTTAGTTTAGTGCCATATGACCTGGTGCCATGTAGGTGCTCGTGACAGAAATACTGTAAATGTGTATAAAGAAGTAGTATCACCACTATCACTCTTTTGTGTCCTGGTTAGACATGTATTCAATAAATTTTTGAACCTAAACTTTCCTCCTGCCATTTGCAGTATTTCCCATATCTTTGGGATTGTGTGAATTCAAATGCTATCTCTGTCACCATCACTGTGGACTAAAAATTTCTTAAAGGCCCAGAATACTCTCTGCCAGTGTTTGTTTCTTAGTGCCACATTACCTCTATATGCAGTCATGTGCAGCTGCATGGTACCATCCCAGTATAAAATAAATTAAGCTTAAAAATCCCAACTATCTGGTAAACATGGCTTGAATATCAAAGATGTCATAGTCAGCTGCTTTGTGCATTACTAGTAGTCATCAAAGGTGGGATTCATTCCATGGGATTCAAATGCCCACAGAAGATACATAGTTATCCTTCTCTGTATTTGTTGGGTGCTCACACAATGTGATTCAGACCTTGATAGGTGCCTATTGGGTCTTCAGTGGCAATAAAAATAATATAAAGTAACTGCATTTTAAATTAAACACTTCAAAACCTGAGCCAGATGTCTTGGGTTTTGCTTAGGATGGGTAAATAGAAGAAGTTATTATAAAATATTTTTTCCACAATGTGACAGGAGATAGCAATTTTTTCAACAGCTTTATATTTAGGTCATTATTCATATAGGTTGAGAAAAATCTTCTAGGAGGGTGTAATTCAATGTGCTTGGGATTTTTTAATTGTTAATTTATACTCTGAATGCTGATAACTTTCTAGAGAGTACAGTTTTAATTTAGTGGAGAAGCCAGTATTTATAGAACAATCTGTATGATTGGAAAGGTTTACTTGGTTTGCTGTACCTCTGAAACTGCAATGACTCATTTATGTTACCTGTCATCCTACTAGTTTTCTTCATGACTTTTTACTTAGTTTTAATTTGCAGTAGTAATGAAACTAAGGAATTGAAATACTGAGATACTTTATTAATAAACAGAGTTTATGAAGTGTTTGAAAATGGAAGTTTTTACCAATATAAATCACTGATGTTCTGTAAAATACACTTAAATGCACATCTAATAATAAGCATGTGAATTCCCTCACTAAAAGTTCATAGGACATCTCCTTGAAGTTGTTGACATGTTTGAGAATCTCCTTGTAACCATTGTTCTTAATGGTTGCTCTCCATTCTCCATAGCTCCATCTGCTCCCTGTTTTCCTTATTTTGTTTGAGAATCTCAACTTTATTCCTGTCAGTTTTTTTCTCATATACTTTAGATTATATAGTGAAGAAAACCTATAGAAAAAGGGATTCATTGTGCCACACATTACCTGAACACAGCCCCATCTTAATTGCTAAGAGTTCTTTAAAGTTTTTAAATTTTTTTAAAAAATCATTAATCAATATCACAACTTTCTTTTGGTGACCTTATTTTCAGTGGAAGCTATCAGCTCAGAAATAGAGTGGCCAAGCTGTTCTAGGGTGTACCAAACCCTGTGGCCACTTTTACCATAATATTTTCCCATTCCATCTGTTCCTTATCTCTTAGTGAAAGAATTCAGCTCCCCCTGTTGCAGTACATAAAGTTCCAGTCATGGATATTGAAAGAAACTTTTCTACTGGTGTCCAGTACGTAGAACCAGTAAAAAGTAGAAAAAGTTTGTAAAAGAAACAATTCTAACATTTTCACTCAAATTCATAGTGTTATAATTCATAAATTCATAATTCATAAACTTATAAAAGCTAATAACTTCTTTGATTTATTTCTAAGCTGATGATTAAATACAAACTGTAAATAACTCTTGCCTGTCAATTTGTTATTGTGTTGCATGATGCCTCCTTCAGGAAGTGATTATTTTCTTTTTAATGTATAATTTGTACTAAATAACTTAGAAACAGCAGGTTCTCCATTCTAGACATTATACTAATATCTCTTTATGCTTTTTTTCTTCCTTGATTTGATTTGTTTTTCATTTTCTTTTTAAAAATACCATAAGTATTCATGCTTAAGTTACTTCAGAGCAGCTCTGGATACCATTAGATTTTGCTTTAGTAGAATTTATGGTCCACAGACAGTATGTTTACTTTTATTATATTTATTATCAGTTAAAATTGTGTGTTTGGCACTTTTTCATTTATGTATGTCAGGTTGTCCTTTATTTTGGGTCTTTTTTATGTTACCATCCATTTATCACAGGCAACTGTGGAATCTATCATGAGGGACAAGATGCCCAAGAAAGGTGGAAGATGGTGGTTTTCATGGAGAGGGAGGAACAGCACTATTAAAGAGGTAAGCAGAGTTTCCTGCTGGGTATCTGCATATTCATCCCTCAGAACTTTACTTCAGAGGGTAGTTTGGTGCTGAGTTTGACTGAGGATATACACATTAAACATGGTCTGAGGTCTGGTTTGTTTTGACTTCAGAAAGCTTTGGATCAGACCCTACCTGAAACATTTGCCTGAAGAGTTTTGGTTGTGCATTTATTTTCATTACACAGATTTGAGGCAGTAGTATCCAATGTGTTAAATCTCTGTTTGGAAACCTAGAATCCAAGAGTAGTGCCAGTAATTTAAAGTTTTCATGCAGATTACCTGTGTTTCTGCATCTTTCTTCTGATGGTCAAAAAGCAGACATGTTTGTGAGTAGTGTGAGCTACTCATAAAACTCAGCAAAATCTAAGATGGCAAACTGTATATATATGTTGGTTTGAAAGTCTTTTTAAGTTTCTTTTCAGAGCATTAGAAATTTGTGATAACAATCTTAAAGTCATGGGTGAACATTAGAAAACTGAATAAACCAAAGCTGTAAATTAAATATTGCTGTCTAGTAAAACCTCTTTATGTTAATTTGTACTGCTGAATCATTAGTACTCGAGGGGAAAAATTACTCCTAATATAATTTTATGGTTGTGTCTCAGTCAAGAACTTCTTTAACCTTGCATGAAATAGCCATTGTACTGATCTGTGGGCATGGGTTTCAGAGCATGAAATTTTAGTTTTATAGTTGCTTGAAGTTTTTAGGATTTTCTCTGGAAGTATTTGGTTATCTCTTGAGCTGTGGCAACTTTAGATGGAGCTATGTAAAGCAGAACTATTCACTATTTAAAAATCTTGTGTACTGACTTTGCACCTACTCAAGACAAAAGCAGTTTAGAAAGTTTTATTGGATTAAAGATCTTAATGATTCTATGAAAGATATTTTGTGGGGATTTTTTTCCTTCTCCCAAGTCATACTTTGCTTTCTCAGGTGAAATCTAGGTATTTGAGGTGCATGAACTGAGTAGCTATGGAGTTGATCCCAGAACTTCAATAGTACTAGATGTCAAACCTGGTATTTCTCAACTTCTTCCCTGCAAAACTAAATCTTAATTATTCTTCTGAGTTTTATAGTTGCAGTTTTTAGTTCTTTGTACTGCCTTTATTCTTTAAGGGTTTTATTTTGCCTACAAGACAAGGGGACAAACATACTGCTGATTTTCACTAAGTCTGTAAAAGACAGAATTTGATTTTCAAATATTTTTCTAAAAACATTTACTTTCTGCTCAACAGGAGATGCACAACTACTCATACTTGTATTTTTACAGGAAACAAAGCCAGAGCAAGGTATGAGTGAGAGTGGATTTACAGAAGACTCTTCACAGATGAGCAGGGCAAACAGGTATGCCTAAAATCATCTGTACCTGAAACAAGCAAGAGTTACCATTTAAAAATGAAAGCAAACAAAGAAATACTGTGTCAGCGAAATACTTTTAATTTGTTACTCATTGCACCACATAAATGCAAATGGGAGGCCCCTACCCATGGCAGGGCTGCAGACCTTGGGAGTGCACTCTGGCATTTCTGTGGTTTGGCTGACAGCTCTGGGACACACATTCCAGCCCCTTGAAAAACAAACTGTAATTGGAGCAGTTCTCCAAAGCTACATGCATTGCTCTAGAGTTTTTAAGGGAGCATCATAGATGAACCCAAGCTGGTTTTGGATCCCAGTTGCTTAAAATTTTTTATTTATTTGAATTTATGGCCTGACAAATTACTTGGTAACTGCAGATTTTGGAAAGTTAAGGGACTTTCCAGAGTGTTTTTCACAGGCAGTAGTCATGGTTTTTTGTTACTTCTTTCCAGGATTGCAGAAGTCTCTTCTTGTGCTCCTAACAATCTTACTATATAGCCAGAATCTCACCTTGGAGTGTTCTGTAACATGAGTTTTAGCTTGCTTTGGAGGGATGAGTTAGCCAGGGACACATCTCCTACCTTGTCCCTTCTCAGTGCATATAGATCTTAATGTAAAGACATCTTGTTTGTGCTGGCTGCAGTTACAGCTGAAAAGGACCAGATTCAAATAAGCTTTATGCTCACTAAGTGAGGTTCAGGGCTCACCCTTCTGAAACAAAAAGCTCTCATTCTTTATGATGGTTACAGTCCCAGCAGTCCCACACCCAAATGTACTGGAAGGAGGATTCTTCATTCTGTAGGAGATTAGCTGTTATCTCTGTTGCCTCTGAGACTGAGAACCAGAGTAAATTGGAAAGGCTGATTTTTCTTTTTAAGGCTGACAAGTGACACATAGGTCTGCTTCTTACATGGTTGTTTAAAGACAAGCTTTAAAGTGGGATTAGGAGTTCAAGCAGACTAGATTCTGAAATTGGTGTTCTTTGTTTGAATTTTAACTGGCCTTAGAAATCTCTCATTAAAATTTTTTTATTTACAAGCAAAATGTGAGAAGTGGGATATTGAATAAAGTTTTTGAGATCATGTCACAAAGGAAAAGATAGACTTTTAAATGTTGCTAGTCATGACATGCAGTACCTTGATATTGGGTCAAGACTTCCTAACATCAAACAACATCCAGGTGTGATTGAAATAAAAGGCCAAATATTAATTGTTTTAAAAATTAGATTTGTAGGATCTGAAAGAATTTTAACTTGTACCTACAGTGTCAGATTTTTTTTTACTGTAGAAAAACTTTCTTTCTGAGGAAGAATGTCCTTAATAAGTTTCTAAAAAAATGGTGGTACAAAACTAATCATTTCAATGTGTATTTAAATAGAATACTGTGAGGGAGCTCAGTTTTTTTTGACTTTCCATCATTGTATTCTGGAAAGGGTCATCCTGCAAATCCTGGAAAAGAATAATCCAGTTACCTGAAGTTGCTCATTGAAAGAAAAGGAGGCGTTAATTTGTATAATAAAACTTCCATAACCTGCATTTTTTTAAAATTAATTTTTAAATTCTTTGGGGAAGGAGAGAAGAGTGACAGAGAAAACCAGCATAACAAGTGCCTCTTACCTCTTTTGAGAACAGAGGATATTTTTTGTAGTTATGGCATCTAATGCGTTTTATTTTTTTATCATATGAGATTTATGCGTTAATATAGTACATTCATTTATAGTCATTACATTTAAGTAATGAAAACTGTTGTTATAACCATTCACCTGCCTGTAACAATCCAAGTTTGAATAATGGAGAATGTGTGAATGAAAGTTTGGTGGTTCATTGACATATTAAAACTCATTATATGAATGACCTCCTGTGAGACAGTACTTGGTAGCAGAGAATCAATGACTTACTTGGTGACTCACTGTTAATGCATTTTTAATGGACACTGAGATGCATTTACTGACATGATCACATCATTTTCTGTGTGTGCAATGTTCCAGAATAAAAGATGAATCTTCTTCAAGTGATGAAGACCCTAGAGCTGCCAAACAAAACCTCGGGTCATTACAAACCAGTTCCAGTCATCTCTCATCATCGTCTGGAATCAGTTACAAAAAATCACTTCGACTCACTTCTGACCAGCTTGTGAGTTAATTTTACATCCTTGTCCTGAAATGTCATTTCTAATACAACATGAGCCTTTACTGTTATTCAGGCTTCAAAGCTTAATTAGCTCTTATATCTTGCATTTAATTCTCAATCGTTGTATTTTTCAAAAAAGCCTTTTCCCTTCTCTTTTCTGTATTAAACATGAATATTGTTCCTTGCAGCAAGGGGTTTGGAGATGGGTTCTCATTTAGAAAAATATCAAAATTAAATTCCAGCATGTGTATTTGTCACTTGAATAAGTGTTTTGGAACCACATCCTTTCTTGTAGTATGTGAAACATATATATGTTAACAACTTCTCTTCTTTCTCCTTCCTCTTTTCCTTTTCTCTCATTTATAGGCAGATAATTAAATTTTGCCTAAATACAGTTTTCTGTTAGTAATTTCAGAAAGAGCTGCTTGTGAATTTATAATGAGGCCAGGCTATTGATTTCTTTGGAGCTTATTAGTTTCTTTGAAGCTAATTCTCTTCTCCTGTGATAGAGGTGTTTTGGCTAATGGTGACAAAACTGTTGCAGTTTTGTGTTCTGTATATTTCAATTTGATTTGGAAAAATGGGCTACTATAGGGAAATATTCTTGTCATCTTAGGGTACAGATAATTAATTTTCTGAAGGAAACCCACACAAAATGTACAGCATTTAACAGCCCATCACTCACTGCCTGGATAATTTGTAAAAAGTGCAGAGTTTTTCACAAGAGACAGATGAGATGTGTTGGTTATTTTCTGTTGCAAAGAGAAAGTAGGACTTACACAAATAAAATGGGACTTTTCAGTTTCAGAAAGCTTGAAGAAATTAGCTGAAGCTAAAGCTGCTCTTAAATTGGTTTCTTGATGAAATGCTGAGATTGATCAGTTACCCATGAGTTCTATATTCTCATATCCTTTTCACTTTTTAACTAATTGAAAAGTTGCAATGAAAGATAAGGAAGAAAAAGATATACTAAGAATATTAAATTCCTGCAGGTCTTGGAAAAATGAACAGCTAGGTTCACAAATAGAATCAAATCAGTAACTTCTTGCCCCACATGTCACTAAGGGGCACAGGAGAGAGTGAAGAGCAGCAAAGTGGGAGAGTTAAGGATAGTTAGTGTAAGCTGAAGAATAATAGTTCATGTGGTGTGAGAGGCTGATTATTGTACAAAAGAGATGTAATACTGTAGAACACAAATTCCCCTAGAAAAAAATCTTAATTTATGGAATGTTTTGTTACCCATATTTCTCTCTGCAAATGGATGTGTCTTTCAGAATGAGGAATGCCCATAGATGGCTCCTGTTGTATCATTTATTACTGTTTATGTGAAGACTTGGGGATTTTTTTTTTAATTCACCTGATTGTGAAACAGATTTTTTTTTTGTTTCATTTTATTCTGTTCTATAAATCAATGTGTAATATACACCACACGGGCTAAGCTTCTGCTGTTGTTATTTAGAATACTTCTTCTGAAAGCAATAAAATTTGTGTCATACTCAGTTCCCACAAAGTCTTCTAATTGTTCCATTGTATTTATTTCTTGTTACTGAAATCCTTCCTTACCCACAGATACAACTTATCTACATTCTTAAACCATCTCTATGCCAAATGTATTAACTATCCCATCCTTTCATAGATATATATATATATATATTACTTTCCTATTTCATGGGCTTCCTCCACCCCTCCAGATCCATGACTTGGGCTCTGTTGCACTCAGGATGGGTGGTCAGGACAGGAAAGCAGCATACCTGATTGCTGGGCACTCATTCTTCATCATGTAATGTAATTCATTCTTCACAAGTTCATGTAATTCCAAAGGTACTTTGCTTCCTGCAGCATACAATTTACACCACAGATTATTTTTCCCCCAAGGTTCTATCTCCCTGAGGCATGTATTGGGTCTCCCCATCCTTCTGCATTACCCCTCGAGTACACTCTAGTCTTTAGGCACTAACAATCCTACAAATGGGTTTGCCCCACCTTTCCCAGCCGAATACACCAAGGCAGTAATCACGTGCAGCTTTTACACTGTGTCCATTTCTCATGCTCAGTTTGTTGATCATCTTGCTGATAATGTCTTGCAGAAAAGCTTAAAGCTCAAGAATGGCCCCAATGATGTGACCTTTAGTGTTACAACCCAGTATCAAGGCACTTGCCGCTGTGAAGGCACCATTTACCTGTGGAATTGGGATGATAAAGTTGTTATTTCTGATATTGATGGAACAATCACACGGTGAGTTCATGAGCATGAGAACATGAGCCCTTCACATGCAAGGGGTTTCACCTTTAGTTTAAAGGAAAACATAATTAAAAGGGAATGTTAATCACAGAATCTTCTTACACCAGTGTCTTGGGATGTTTTGTTTCTTGTTTTTGGTTTTTTGGGGTTTTTTTAACTTATTTTTAAATTTGGATTTCAAGCAATACAACAATCTGAACTGAATTCTTAATTACGTGCCCATTATTTATCACCTGTTGGTGTTTCATAGTAATCTTCCCAGCAGTATTGGAGGACCTTCTGCAAAATCCTAACCTTTTGATTGTATCACACTTATAAATTAAGTAGTAATTAAAAGGAGTAATTAAATATGAAGGAGTAATTAAAAAGAAGAAACATGTGAATTTTGTTTTAAATGGCATTCCTGGGGTGATAGGCATTATTACTTAGAAGACTAGACTCCAAAATCAATGTCAGAACTAGAATCTGATAGAAGGTTTCAGATTAGCCCTTTGGGTAAGACTTATAATTTTGGAGTGACCAAAATGATTGACTGACTTGCTGGTTTGTATTTATTTAGTATATTTAACACCGAGGAAAACAACTGTGTGTGGAATGGGGAAAGCACAAAATAAAAATAGAAGCATTGTCTTTTAAAGTGAGATGTTTAATTTGTTTTGAAATCAATTTCTTGCAAAATCATACTTAGCTATATCTAGTTGGGAAAAAGAGCAAGGAAAAAATAATTTTTGAGAGCAATCTGAGGGAAAGTAAAACCCTTGATTTAAACTGAAACTTTCTTCTTTCTTGTGATTTATCCATTCTATGTCAAGCTTCTCACTTGGTGCCAGTGTAAATTAACATCTCTCCCCACTTTGCTTTCTTAAGCTTCAGTAAAGTGAGTGGGATCTATTCTCTCTGCTATTGATCTGCCCAGAGTTACTGAATCACTTCACCTTTCAATGCCAATGCAAATCCATCCTAAACCACTGCCCAGTATTTCTTCCTCTAAGATACAAGTTATTTGGGGTGTGGACTTCTTGCTGTGTATCTGTGCAGTGCTTAGTCAAGCAAGATGCTCATTTGCATTATTTGTTACAATAGTGTAAATAATTTTCTCTCATCTAAAGCAGGAAATATATCAAAACCAGAATAAATATTTCAAAGTAGTTTATACCTGACAAACTCCTGGCTTAATGTAGGGAAGTTAGTTGGAAATAAGCTAGAATGTGACTTACATCATACTTTCAGTTTCCCATAAACTTCCATTGTGGATAGGTTTGATTTATCTAGAAAACATTTATTGTAAACCTCAAGAAGCGTGCTTGGCACTGGTGGCCTCCCAGAAGTCTGGTTGATGGCCTGTGTGCTGTGACTTCTGTGTCATTTTTTGGGGCACAAGCTTACCCATCTTGGGGCACAGGAGTGATTTAAACAACATGGCCAAGGATGAGCATGTCAACCTGACTAAAAAAAAAAAGAAAAAGGAATAAACTAATTCTCTTCTGATGACAGTCCCTTACAGAATACCTTATTTTCATTTTCAGCTATCCAAGTAAATTAGTGGGATTTGTATTAGACTTGATTGTTATTATGTCTGTTTTTTTCAGTTCAGTTATATTGTTTTCCTTTATTCAGGTCAGATACTTTGGGTCATATTTTGCCAACTCTTGGCAAAGACTGGACACACCAAGGGATTGCAAAGTTGTACCATAAAGTGAGCCAGTGAGTATTCAGTAAATCTGTTCATGCATCTGTGGCTTCTTTGTGTTTATTCATTTGTGTGTAAAATTTTAAATTTCTCTAGGCTTATTTTAACCTATAGAGGTAACAGTTTCATCAGTATCTTGTCACTTCAGTGATGCTTACACAGTGTAAACATCTCCTGTGTGATATCCAGAGCAAAACCTGCTTTGTGCTAGCAAAAGCCCCCTATTTGTGGCTGATGATTGCTCTTCCAACCATCCCAAACAGATACAGACAGTTCCCAAGACTGTGGTAATTTGGATGAGTTATGCAGTTGCAGCAAGTGGAACTTTCTTGTAAACTGGGAATTGCAGCAGTATTAATTCAGAAGATGCTAATATACCTTCCTTTCACTCCTTGTTGAGGAGACTGTGAAATGCATAAAGACACTGGCCCAGGGTGGTCACTGTACTTGGAATTTCTCTTGCTCAGTTTGACTTACCTGGAGTTGTGCAGGGATGGAATCTAAAACATATGAAATGAGTCTTTGGGGCAGGTCCCTTTCTTTACAGTGAGTAGAAAGGGAGTTCAGTGAAACAGCTTTGATTTGAACTGTCTAAACATTGGGCTTCTAGTCAAGCAAGATAAATCTCATCCTTAAAGCACAACACAATGTCTTATCTTGACTAGAAATCCCCCAGTTTTGGATAATCACTGCTAATATTAGTTATTTTTTATATTAATAACGAGCTTCAAAGACACTGATGATAATGTGCTGATTATATAATTCATTTTATTTCTGTATGTAAGTGTTGCTAATCCAATGTTAAATTTCAAGGTTAGAAAGGATCAGTTTTAATTGGTTATTAAAACCGTGGGTTAATTTTGAGAGCAGGTGGTAAGTAAAAGTTTCTTAAAATGCAGTTTCAAGTTATTGAAATTCAATAAGGACCATGCTGTGAAGGGCCTAAAGAAAAGGCTTTAGCCTGGCAATATCAGTGTTTTAGCTGCTGTATTACAGCCCAGTAACTGACCTGCACTTACATCTGCTGGTCCACAGTAATAAACACCTTCCATGCCACTGGAGCAGGTAAAGGACTTGGATTCATCATGTTTGCTTGTGGATTTTCCATCCTGTGTAATTCTTGGAAGAAGATATACTGGGATCTAACCATGTTTAGAAAAAAATATTTTTTCCCAATAGCTGTTGAGGAAGCATCAGGAAACAGTATCAGCTATAGTAGTAGGAAATAGTATCAGCTATGCTTTAGGTCAGTTAATGTTGTTAACATCATATCCAGTTATGACCTAAAGCAATTTATTCCAAAACAATGGGGATGTTTCCTCTGATGAATATGAACAGGAGAGAAACAATTAGACTGTACCAGCTCCAGTGTGTTGATGTGTGGGAATGCCTATGGGTGAGCAAGGCTACTGAAAAAGTACAGGTGTAGTGTTGATTCCCTGGATACATTTTGCAATATAGTCAAGCCATTGTGTACACAGGGAGATCAAAGACAGAGTATGGGGATTTTTGTAATTACCCATTGAGAGAAAAAAAGGAAATGAGGAACAATGAATTGGTGTTTGAATGGGTTCAGATGAAATATCTGATTTTAATTTTTACAAGGAGGATTAGTGATTGTTTTCTTTTATTACAAGAATGTCAGCTTTTCTTATATATATAAATTAGCATATATGTTTGAAGAGACTCTGGTACAGATCACAACTCTCTTCTTAGTTAATCTGATTTGTTCTGTGTACTAGAGTTATGCTAAGGTTAGTTTATTGCTTTTTGTTTGACATGGATGATGAATTATAAATTATGGATGGTGGAATGTAAATTATGCCAGAGACACTTGTCTGCACATTAGACATACATGCTCACAGAAAAGACAGGACAGACTGGGAATTCACATACTGAGTTCTGTGTATAACCTCTGCATTACATTTGGAAAAAAAGTTAATTAATTTTTTTAATTGCAGTTGTTATTTCTGTGCCTGCCAGCATTATCAGTTGTTAGGGCTTTGATGATCATAAACATAGGGGCAAAAAATAGATTTGAGTCATGTTGGGTTTCAAATTACAGAGTTAATTATGTCGTGGCTAGATATTACAGCTGAACACCATATAAATGCTTTATAGTTATATCTAATGACCATGCGTGCCCTGAATACAGTATTTCTTTGTTTTCTGAAAAGTAATTTTTAATAGAGATTGAAAAGTAAGCTGCTATTAAGTTGACCTAATATCAGAAAGGATTCTGTTCTGTCATAAACAGAATCAAAGGCAAGCTGTGCCTTATGCCAAAATTTAATTTCAGTGTCAGGTTAAAGATTGCTTCTCATCCTGTGTTTTGAAACTCAAGTTCTTCCAGCTTGAGGAAATATATTAGTGCTGCACATCTTTTTTTGCAGAGGCAGGAATGCAGCACTGTTAATACAACAAAGGCCAGTATATCATTGCGTGCTTTATGCCAAGTGTTTTCCTCCTTTCAGTTAATTCTGAGAGTGGTTCCATCACACAGGGGTGGAAAGGTAACCTTAAAGAGTCATAAGTCTTGAGAGGAGCAGAGATAAATGAGGTCTCTTAGGTGTAATTACTAAATGCAGCAGGGCTACATGGGTTTTAATTATCCAGTTTTCTGACATAAATGCTTTTATTCCTTTTAAGTTAAGTTTGGGTTAAACATAAGCCTTTTTAACAGCCATTATTTGATTCATGTAAAAGTAAACTCTCAAAATTATTAATATGTAAACACCTGCTTTATTTTTACAGTAGTTTCTTCTTTTATATCTGCTCACAGAAATGGATATAAATTTTTGTACTGCTCAGCACGAGCTATTGGAATGGCAGGCATGACCAGAGGATACTTGCACTGGGTCAATGAAAGAGGAACTGTGCTGCCTCAAGGGCCAGTTTTGCTAAGTCCAAGCAGCCTCTTCTCAGCTCTTCACAGGTAATGCAATTTTGCTTTTACAGAGAAGGAAACTGAGGTTGGTGGAAGCTGAATTAACAGGTTTTTTTTTAAGTGGGAGTGCTTGAAACAATTAATTTATTTTATTTTTCACATATTGATGCAAAATTTAATTAAGAAATTTTGTTAGACCAAAATTTAGTAGTTACTCAATATCTGTTTTTTGCCTAGTTTATATTTTAAATGTATATTAAGTGTTCACTGTTTGCCAGTAGGTACTGCTTGGTGACTTCATGTGTTTAACATCCCGTGTTCATATTTGCCTATGGGAGAAATGTAGATGTTTTCATAGCAATGACTCTTTTCCTGTAAGATGTTCCTGTTGGCATAAGTGTATTTTTGTGGAAGGTTATTTCTTGGTGGGTTTTGAAGAAATTAATGTGAATATGAAATGAACTTTTTATATTCCTGAGTGCACTGTGGGATTTTGTGAGGACAATGTTATCTTTTCTAGGTGTTGAACTGTGGTGAGTGAATAATAACAGCCCAGATTATGAATATTGTACCTTCAGCCTAATTCAGTGAAGCATGTCAAGTGATTACTGAAAATATTTTAAGCTGTTAAAAGCTGCTGTGACAGGATATATTTCATTAGAATTTTTAATGGAAGGTTGTTCATGGAAGATGTTCTCCTGATTGAGTGACATGCTACAGGCTGTCTTACCAGTCATGTTCTAAATATAAGAAACCATGAAGGTATTACAGTGCACTTCTCAGACTGATTAAATAATAAGTTCAGTAGAAGGTAGTTACTGTTATACTCCTTGTATCTAGAAATACATTTAAAATTATATCCTTTTGGTATCTTGTTGACTTAAGGAATGCCTGTCTTTCAGTGTACACTATTGTAATGCTGAGGTGTGTGGGCAATAAATTACTTCATTGTCTTATCCATAGATTTAATCCTTGTAGGTTTGAGATCAGGTGTATGTGACTGAGGAAAAGTGGTTTAATTCATTTTTTTTGCGCATTCTCAGACATTCATTTATACATGGATCTGCTGTTCCAAAGGGCTGCTTTACTCCTATGAAGCTTCTATATTATTCACATCTTCCTTGACATATGTGTTGGTGCTAGGATCTTGGATTCTGAGCTTCTTAAGTGCTTTTGTGTCATGCTGGCATCTTCCTATGTTATGGGAACTCCAGACTCTGCCACCTGTTCAGTCTTCTTGCCAAGAGAAGCTGTTGTGAAAGGGCTTTTGCCCAGAGATGAGAACTCCTCTGTTCATTAATGAGTTCTCTATTCTGTAAGGAGCAGCTGAAAAGAAATAGAAGATTCATTTATTCCTTAACTTTTGCTAATTAGCAGTAGTGGAGAACCTGACTGTAATTCTGTCTTAACAGGCTGAGGTGCTTCTAGCACATATGGTGATGGCAATCCTTTTAAAAATAAAATTTGAAAAAACAGCACCATAAACAGTGAGGGCTAATGTAATCTATGAATCATTCTGCAGTTCTCAGGAGGCAGTTTACTTGATAAGAGTTTATGCCTCTTAAGGATTGATTTAGCAGATACTCCCTGTAATCCACTAGCCTTGCTCAGTAGCTATCATAGTAGCTATCATGTAGGTTTCAATAGAAGTTACCTTGTTTCATTTATTTACTGTACCCATTATGTAAATTTGGGAATACTGTTTTATCTTCAATCTGACTTCTAAAAGATTTATTGGAAAAGGGTGGATGCTATGCAGCAGTATCTAACTAGGTGAAAACATTGAATAAAGAAGATTAAATAGTTTGTGATGTATTTCATGTGTATTTATTCAGTTTCCCTTTTTTATTGTTTCAGGGAGGTCATAGAAAAGAAGCCAGAAAAATTTAAAGTTCAATGTTTGACCGACATCAAAAATTTGTTTTATCCTAACACAGAGCCCTTTTATGCTGCTTTTGGAAACAGACCTGCTGTAAGTAGTAGCTGAATTTATTTCTATTGCAGAGAACAGAAACGTTGCTGTTATTTCAAGATTTAGTTTATTAGAACTTAGAAGCTTTAAATGAGAATTAGGAACATTCTATTAAGCCCTGTACAAAAGAAAATATTAAGGCTCTTCCTCAAAAATGCCATGACTAGGATTCAGAGATGGAAGAGCAACAAAGTAATTTGGTTATATCTGCATAAATTATCAGTTAAGCTTATGTGGAAACAATGATCTCATTTTAATCCACACAGATACAGTATCAGTGAGATACCTGTGGGCAGACAGAAAATATTTCAGATTAATATTGGTGGAACTTATATTTCAAACTCTAAGTACACTTAAAAGATCTTGAATGTCCCATTGAAGTCAAAAGGTTCTACTCTGTATGGAAAGTGATAAATTGGACATAGAAAAGGCAAGGCATATCTCTGTCACCCATTGGAAGACTGGATATTTGGGCTGTAGATGGTTCCTGCTCCTGCCCTGGTGCAAAGAATGCTGTTCTGCATCTAGGAAAGGAAACAGACACATGGGCTTGGGCTGAGGGAGTACCCTGGCATGTGATTATTCCTTCTTTATGTCAGAGCTGACAGAGGTCCTCCCTGTCCCCTTGCTGTATTGTTATATTACAGGCAGCTTAGTTTCCATTATCAAGGCACCTTTAAACATATGATTATGAAATAACGTTTTAAAATCTTCTGTGATGTTGTACTATGGATAATAACTACCTCTAGTTCAGTTTTTGAACCTCAGGGAAACATGCATTGAAATAATGATTTTATTCAATGAAATTTTAAGTAAAACAGTAAGTTTCTCTTTCTAAAGTAATTACTGGTAGCTCACTCCCATGCTTGCTGTCAGAGTACAGGCTTCAGGTGTGTGATGTGCCATGGGCTTTGTATAGCTCAGGATCACAGCTCTCTCAGTCTTCTGCTCTGGGTTTTCTGTTGTTTTTCTGTTTTGGTTGGTTTGGTTTTGTTTTTGTTTGTGTGGTTTGTTTTTTTTGTTTGGTTTGTTTTTTCCAAGAGCAAATTCAGGGAAATATTTTCTGTACACATGGATGTTACAGGTGTAGACAGTGCATGGACTGCCATGATGCTGAATTCTTGAAGTGGCTGCTCATCACTTTTGTGCAGTTACTTATTTTGTTTTAATAATCTTTACAATATAGATATAAAAAATAAACTTTGTGGCTTCATTAACATTCCAGTTTTTTCCCATTTTGGCTTTTAAAACCATAATTTATATTAGCAAAATGGAAATTGGTTTTGCTCTGATCTTCTGGGAGATACTTTCAACTTTGATTTTGTCAAGCTCTTCTTTAGAACAGATGAAAACTTACTGTTTTCCTTAACAATCTGAATTTCTTAGAAGACATTCTTAATTCTGACTTCTAATTGTACTTCCCATAATTGTATCTGCATTACCTACTGGGGCTCACTGCTGCTGTTTTGGCATATATTTCTTGCTTTCCTTCTTTTCCCCTTGCTCTGACAGAGTATGAATATGCCAAAAATCTGAACTCAGAAGCTAAGTGATGGCTTTAGCATAGATATATTTGTTGTGAATTTTGTGACCTTGTCCTTAAAAAAAGAATTCCTTAAATGTCCTTAAAAAATGTTTTATGTGTCAGTTACATTTAACTTCTGTAACATACTCTGTTTAACCTCTGTTGTAACATACTTGGTACAATGCACACAGGACATTAAATATTCTCTGAAAGAAAAATGAAGGTTCTAATGCTTTTACATCAAATGTCATTAGTTCTTTACTGAATGTTATTGTTGTGTCAAGGAAGTTGCTGAAAAGATGAACATGATTTTGATAGTTTAAACTGAAGTGGCAAACTTCTTACCTAGCAGCAAATTGTCTGTTTGATGAACATTTCAATAGATTGACTTCATTTGTAACATAATGAAGAATTTCAGGCAAACAATAAGTAGGTAAATTTAGTACCAGTTCTGTGTAAATATGTTCTTTTGTGTAATATATTACAGCAGGATTACACATAATTTTGCAAAGGCAGAATCACAATTTTTCTTTTTTTCTTTTATATTCTTTTTAGGATGTTTATTCATACAAACAAGTGGGGGTTTCTTTAAACAGGATATTTACAGTTAACCCCAAAGGAGAACTTATACAAGAGCATGCAAAGACAAACATCTCATCGTAAGTAATCTCTTATCCCTAACACTTTATGGACTAAATTAATTTGCTGTGCTAACTTATGACTCAAGTTGCCCAAAGATCCATTCAATTTTAGTAAATAAAGATCCTTAGAATACTTCAAACAAAACAAAAAAGTTTTAGAATAAAATACGTATTATCTACTTCCCTTCAGTTAAAGTTACAAAAAGAAATTTTTTGGCATTTAGTATCATATATTCCATCTACTTTAATCATAAAAGATTTAGAAGTGGATGATTTAGTCTGCATAAAAATGAGACTCACAGATTTGCTGACGCCATCTGCCTCTTCCTGGCCTTTTCAAAATTTCCTTTTTCTGGATCTCCTATCTGGAAGAGCCAGAAAACAAAATCTGAAGAGAGGGTCAAGTGCTTCCAGCAAGTTGCTTAGGCACTGGCAACCCCTAATAGTGGAATGGCTTTTAGTGATGTTAAATGTTGGTGTCCTTAATTGAAGGGGAGCCATATGTGTATAAAATATGAATAATCAGTTGAGCAGGGAGCTGCTTGAGCCAGGCTGGACAGAAATGGAGAAGCACAATGTGGTGCCTGAATATTTTAGCAGGTGATCTGGGTGTAAAATGGCATGTTTATCACTAGGTGAGTATCATTTGTTAGAATGAACACATTAGAACATTTCTTATCCTTCCTGGCAGCTGTGCACCAAAATTAAATTTAGTTTTATTCCTTTGAGGTGTGTGACTTGTCCACCTTATGTGTTTGTAAATGTAGTCATGCCTTAGTGGTTGGGGACTGGAAAAAAGTTTAAAGTAAATGATCTGAAATGGGTCAGCATTCTTTTAATTCTTTTATTTTCCAGCTATGTCAGACTCTGTGAAGTGGTAGACCACATTTTCCCTTTGCTGAAAAGAAGTCATTCTTCAGACTTCCCTTGTTCTGACACCTACAGCCAGTTCACCTACTGGAGAGAACCTCTGCCACCGTTTGAAACTCAGGATGTACATCCAGCCTCATCTTAACCCCATCTCCAAATTGTTGGTCTCACCTCAAAGAATGGGTTGGCTTGTGTTGAAAGGGCACCACTTGGCTTTTGCTGTTGGCAGTTCAGTTGGAATCTGAAGTTGTGAAGTTGTGAGCATTGTATTCTTCCGTTGTGAGCAAACTTAGGAATGCTTTTTCATAACTAGTCGGGTTTCCAGGCAAGAGGAGTCTTGCTTGGAATAGGATTGCTTTTCTAGGTCCTCTCCTGGCTCCTCAAATTTTGCCATGCACTTCCATCATATAAGGTCAACTAAAAGTGCAGTGATGTTGGCAGTTAGACATGCCATAAGGTTGTAAAGTGATTCCATGTCTGTTCTGCATCACTGAAGCCATCTTCCATCCTGTCAGAATCCCTTGCCTGGAAGGCAGCTGAAGGTGCTCACCATTCCTGACATGATCTGGTGACACAGGGATTGCATCTATATATCAAAATTCTCCTCTCTGAAGGAGCAGATGATTCTTCCCCTCTCCCCTTGTTTGACCAACAACTGTTTAAGAGTTAATTACTGGTCTAGATTCTCAGCAGATGTAAATCACTGTAGCTGTCAAAACCAGTTGAGCTGTGTTTGATTTATTCCGGCCTGTTTTGACATGGGACATTTCTGAGGAAATAAATTATGTGTGATCTAAATAGAAAGTAAATTAAATAGGATGGGCAGATTCTTCCAGTCTCTCTGAGTTTGAGGACTATCATGCTTCAAGAGTAGCTTTTTGGATGAAGATAACTGTTCAAGTGGAAGATACAGGCCACTGTGGATAATGCCCACCTTACTGAAGTGGGTGATTGTCATTAAACACATCTTTCCCACACACAGTGTGCTGAGGTTGAAGATTTTTTACTGAGCCAAAAATAGTAAGGATTTTATCAAAATGGAATTGTTTTGTTTGAAATATTATTTTTGGTTAAAATGTGAATTTTGATGCTGGTGAATGATGCATCTCAGGTTTTTACTGTATGGTTTTTTTTGCTTTGTTTTGTATCATAAAGAATGGATACTTTTAGTGCAATTTACTCTCCTTTAAGGTAATGAAATCTCCTCATTTTTCTTTTTTTTTTCCTTATTTATCCAGACACAAGCTGTAGATATTGCTTTTGACAGCCTTAAAACTGAACTGTGTGCACAAAAAGCAATACTGTGGATCAGTTGATGACATTTTCCAAATGGTCTGCCTTTACACATTGTGGTACTTAAAATATGGACTCCAAGTGCCCACATGCCAAATGACTTCAAATGTGTTGTAGTTTGGAAATAAACTTTATTTTTCCTTTTGAAATATAATGAAAAGTCTAATTGCTTTCTGAATGCTGAGAATGGCATCATGGGCTTCTATGTACATTGTATTTCAATATGACTGGTGGTTCACAAGCTGTGGTCTCTACCAGCTTGTGATCTGAGGCTGTAGTACATGTTTTGCAGCTGCTTTGTAGTGTTTTCACTTAAAAGTTTAATAACAGGAAGGCAGAGTGGTCCAGAAGAAATTTTAAGATGTGATTATACTTGGTTATCACCCAGAAATTTGGAAATGGCTGCTGTGTCACATTTGTTCTGTAATAACCAATTCTGGTTTTGCATGTCAAGAGTGATAGCAATGTAGATAGGATGGTAACTGGTAAGGGTTTTCTAAGTCTTGCTACTGAAGACTTTATCTGAGATATTAGTGGGCCAATTTATGATTTCTCTGTGCCTTCAATAGTAATGAAAACAAGTGCAATGCTTTACACAGCTGCAGTGTGCAGTGGAGAGCCCTCCTTAAGTCTTCCTTTCACATGAATGTTGTTACTTCAGGCAAGGTAAACGTCCACTTCGGACATACCAGGATTAGACACAAAGAGCAAGAAATGAGTGTTTGACAACCCAGAACTGTTGTGTTCTCTTGAAACTTTAAAGAAAATGTGAATATCTTTTTACTTAAAGGTGTAAGAAATATGAGGTGGATTTTCTGAAATACAGTCAGTGGGGATTGCAGATTGCCAAACTGAGATGGTTGCATCTCTAAATATAGACACACTTTCCTTTAGTTATCTATTAATACTTGTCATTAATGATTGAATAAATGGATGAATGTACTAGCTGCATCCTATTTAAATTCAGTTTTGGTAAAGGCCTATTTCAAGCCATTTATTATGTAAAATATATAAAATACAACCAACCCTTCAGTGAGATGCTGTCAGTTTTGTGGTTTTTATCCTTAACAGTAGTTAAAATCTATTTTCCAAAGATATTACACACAGAGCTCCCACTAAAAAAGATGGTCCCTGAAAGTTCTCCACAATTAAAACCTGTGATATATTTATTTATAACTTAATAAATAGGCAGTCCAGGGTTGTTTGTTGCCTTTAGTATTTAGAAACAAATGATAGTGTGAATGAGGAACTGTTTTAATTCTGGCAGACTGTGGCCACAGTGCAGTGCTGGTACAGGTAACTCTGAGGTGCTGCAGAATCTGTCCCAGGGTTTTTCAAGATTTGGTTAAACAGGGTTATGGCTGACTTGATCTAGTGTTGGAAACCATCTGCTTCAAGGCTGAAGTTGGACTGCATCACCTCCAGGGGTCCCTTCTGACCAACTTTTCTGTGATTCTGTGACGTTCAGCACTTCACTTCTGAGTTGCTGCATCCCCCTTTGTATCTGAAATTGAAGTATAGCTGAAGTATAGTATTCCTGAACAGTGTCAGGAATGTGTCGCTGTAAATTTTATCAAATTTACTGACAAAAAAGACACTTACATGAAAATCAAGGGTTTGACCTGCTAGAAGCATCACCATACTTTTCCAGAAAGTATAAGACATTTTGATTTGGTAGCTGAATAATTTTAGCATAATATTTAAACTGCTTTGTTAATTCATATAGAAGAAAAAGGTATGGTTTAAAAAATTGCTACTCTTTCTGTGAAAGAGAAGAATCAACGTTGCTCACGGTGTAGTGCTGGTTTTTTTACAGAAAGAATATGTTAACAGAAGTATGCAGACACATTAAATCACAGTATATTCTATTCATAAAATGCACAAAAACCAGAATATGCAGCAGTGAGGAGTGACTAATGTTTATTTTCTTGGTGCTGATGACCACACCACTCTAGCTGTGTCATGGGAGGGAAAGAGAGTTGTGCTTGTGACATCAGTTATGCTGAAGATAAAATGTTACTGCTGTAATTTGGGGAAGGAGGAGAAAGTGGTATTGGGTATTTTTTATTTGTTGATATGGTTTGTTATTATTTGAAAGCTTATTTATATACAGTGTTTATTCTGTATATGTATGTGCTACTGCAGTGATGAAAATAGTTTTAACACTTCATTTTGATCTTCTGAATGCAACAAAGGTAGAAATATATATTGTAATAAAGGCAAAAATAAATTTTTCCTGACTTTTCTGATTTTTTGTATTCTTTGGTAATGGCAAAGTGCTTTTGCAGAACTGCTGAACCTGTAAAACATGGCTTTTGTATCTGCAGTCTCCACTGCCTGTTTCTTGCTGAGGCTATGCAGTGTAACTTACATTATTTTGGCTGTTCAGCTGCAGTGGTTTACCCAGAGCCTTTTAAAACTGAAAGAGTTTACTGAGGGAGATGGGGCCAGGATCTGGGCTCTGGCTCTTCTGGGACATGGGAACATCACCTTGGAGCCAGGAGCAACCAGACAGGAGCTGGAGCATATTGGAGCAGTCAGAAATCCTACCCCACCCCAGAACCTTTTGAATCTTCCTTTTTTCTAATTCCTAGTGTGACCTAAGCAAAAGCTGTCCTTCTGTTTTGAATGGGGATGTTGTGGCAGTGAGACCAGATAGCCTGTTTTTGGGGAGTCTCTTCTTTGACTTAGGCCATCCTGCTGGGAAAAAGCCAATAACCTTTTTTTCCTCCTGTCCCTGAGAACACAGTGCTGCCTTTTGCTCCCACTGCTGGGTTTGCTGAGCAGACTCACTGTGTGTAGTGATACTGCCAGGCTCATGCGTGCTGGTACAACAGCAGAGATGTTTGGGGTTGATAAGGCACTGCAGCATCTCAAGTTCTCTGTTAAAAATACAAGAGCAGCTGTATTTGGGCAGCCTGCAGTCACTGCTTCTGCACTCCTCTATTTTCTATATGTCTCTGCCTTGCATAAGCATTTACCCTGGAGCTCTGGAGACAGACTTTGAAATGAAGGTGCCCTTTTAATTACAAGTCAGAGAAATGGTGCTTTTGCATCAGTGAACCAATTTTTATAAAGACACATTCATTGCTCCTGGAATATCCTGTCAATATCCCATTGACACTAGAGATTCAACAGTCTGAGGGAGGAAGCTCCTTAGGAGATGAGACCATAAAGTTGTTTGGAGTGGGGGGTCTTTTGATGCCATGGGGAAAGTAGTGAGTATTTCCTGAATACTGCATTTTCATCCTTAGAAATAGATAGCCTTAATTCAATATGCATTGCACATCCCATCAAGTACTTCAGGGTAGTTCACTGCAAGAGATAGGAGATGGTTGATGTAAGAGCTAATGCCTAAAACTGTAACTAGTATAACTTTTAGCTCTTTCATGAATGCATGAAAAGGTGAAGTCAGAAGGTTGTTGTTAGTGTTGGTTTGTTTTTTTTTTTTTTCTTTTTTTTTTTTTTTCTTTTTTATGAAAGTCCAGCAAAGTATGGTGGTGAGGGGAATACACTCACAGTGCCATGACTTTAGTTTTACTCTTGTGCATGTAGTAAACACTCATTGTGTTCAGTAGCATTTTGGAAATCTGCAATCAAAGGGCATCAAGAGATGGTGCTGAGGAATACAACTGTTGGATGCTTTGGGAAGAGATCTTCATCAAGACCTTTCCAGCCATTGGGAAATGAGGAAGAAAAATAAAGGTAAAATGAGAAATACATTTTTTTTCTAAGGGGAACTAGAGAAAGGGAACAAAAACAGAACAAATGGCCAAAAAGCACCTTCTTGTTCCTACCCCTGTGCTGACCCTGGGTGGTGCTGGGCCAGGCACTGAGCTCTGCCCTGTGCCCCCTAAGCAGTGCAGCCTGACACCTGTGAGTCTGTGCTGCACAGGAGACATTTTGGCTTCATTTGCCAGACAGAAGAGAATAGCATTGTACAAAAGGAATTCTATGCTCAGGTGTCCAAGGAGTACTGCTAGCAGCAAAACAAAGTTGCAATTACAGCTAAATTTTAAGCTTATGCAAGGACTAGGGCTTCTCTATTATTATTTCATGAACTTGGGAAGCAAAGTTTCCACCTGTAATATCTGCACCTCAGTGGTACCACATGTGCATCCTCTTAATACAGCTTGCCTCAGTGAACAAATACACACATCATCATTTTTCAGCCTATTTTAGCAACTGTTTAACTCATCCCTCCCTGAGATCAAACTTATGCATATTCTTAAACACTTTGCTGGATTAAGTCAGCTAATTCCAAGAAAACTGTGCACCAGAGTGATACAGTTTCTGAGCTGAAGAATTGATCTGACTTTACTAATGGTTACCCTTGGACCGGTTTTTAGCCTCCAGCACTGTCAGGTGTTCTGCCTACTGCCAGCAATCTATTTATTGATACAGGAAATCCATTTTGCCTTGCCTTGCTTTTAATGAGTTTTGCAAGCAAGTGGCCCCTTCCTGTGACTCATTCTGTGTTTTCTGAGCAGGAGATTGTGGTTTTAAGTTTCACATTGGAAAGTAACCGCTGTGTCTGCTTTCCTTGTCTGCTGGAATCTCAACAAGAGGAATACATTTTGGAACAAAGAAATGTAAATGGAGTAGAACAGTTCATGTTTCTTTGCAAAATTGTATAAACATCCTTCTTTTCAGGACAGTTAAAAACACAAGTGAAAATAAGTCATGATTTAAAATAACAGCTTTATCTTAGAACATTACTATTAGCACAGGCAACAAAAGATATTTCCCCTGGTATCTCAATATGTGTTGGCCCTTCGATTTCTAGGCAATAAATATCCAAAAATTAAACAGTGGAGAGCTTCCTCTAATCTTACTGACACAGGATCAGCTCCATTAGCATCTGGATGGCTGCTCAGATACGCACAGCTATGATTGCAATCTGAAGTGTGAATAGCAAGTACTACAGATTTCCATCCCATTCACAATCCCTTTCATCCCTTCAGAATACTGGAGGCAAGGAGGTAGGAGATGTGGATTTGTTTTTGACTTTTGCCAAAATAGGGTGGCGGAAGGAGAGAATCCTCAGCAGGCTCGGACCGTTAGCACTGAAAATTTAGATTTACGTTAAAAACAGCCATAAATACATCAAAACCAATGACCAGGACAGTTTCCATTCCCCATTGCTAGATAGAACTATTTATATTTCCAGCTCGTGGCTATGTCTGTGCAGATAAATTGCTGCCCAGTAAAGGGCAGGGATTGTTTCAGGCGCCTGCACCAACGACTCTCTTGGCCCAAGTCCAGCTGCCTGCCTGCACAGGGGCACTGCTGGCCTCTGCTGACCCTCACACTGTGCCCAGAGCTTGCCTGCTGAATGCTGGGTGCCCTGGCTCAGGCCACTGGAGCCTGGACAGGCAACTGCAACAGCCCTGACTGCTGACATGCCTGGGAAGAGCCAGGTCTGGGGCTTGGGTCTGGCAGTGGCTCCTTTCCCCATGCAGGTCCCAGCTGACTGGCAATGAGATATTGGGACCTCTCTTTCCAGAGGCTTTGAGATGAGCTGAGCTCTTCCTATGGCTTGAGGAGGTGCTTCAGTTCATCTGTAGCTCAGTTCAGTCTCAAGAGGAGGCACTCTCTGGTCCTGAACTGCTTTCACCTCTGTCTGCTGGGAGCCTGTGCAATATTGATGTGTTAGAGAAGTTGCAGTTCTGCAACAAGGCCAGAAGAATCTAAAGCTTTGGTAGTATGAGCTTCTTAGAGATGAAGCGTGGAAAACAAAGTTTGGGCAAAAAAACATACCTAGAGCAAATAAGTACACTGGGAAAGCAGAAATCCAATGGATTGTGCTTAAAATGGGACCTGCCAGTTCTCTCAATTGTCAAGTTCAAGCTGGCAGAGACAACAGTTGGAAGGAAAAATTGTGAGGCTCAGAAAGTGAAGCAGCTTTATTGGGAACGTACTGAGAGGAAAGAAAGAGGAATACTCAATATTATCTTACCCCTTTCCTTTAGGGATCCAGATATTGTGTAAAAATGCAGTGCTCTGTATTGTGGACTTTTTTTCTGATCCATGTATTGTGTGAATGGAAATAGCAAGACACATTTCTATTTCTCAAAGTGTGACAGGGTGGGGTGGTTTTCAGAAACATTGTTTTGTGTCAGTAACAGATTGTATAGAGTTACAGTGACTTAGGGAGCAGTTCAGCAGTTCACACACACATTACCTTTTTGAGCACTCTCTGCACGGTCTGAAAGCCTTCATAGGTATTGCACCTCTCTGAAAAGCTCATTTCTTCTCTTGCTCTGCAGTGCTTTTCTGCCCATTGTTGGCATGGAATCACTTCCATTTCTTTTGACTTAGTAAATTCTTGTAAATCAGGGCTGTGGTTTTATGGGTGGTGGATCTGATCTACTGGATTTTTTAACTGGCTAAAGGAAAAAAGTCACTTTCCCTGTTTGTTCCTCCTGATTCTCCACCTCCACCCCCTTTCTCTACTCCTGGGATTATTTTGTTCTGCTTTAGGGAGTTACGTGGTCTCAGAGGGATGCAGAACATTATGCTTCTAAGTCTCATGAAACTGTAACCTCACTTTTACTGTGTCCATCTCAATTCTATACTTGACCTCTTTATTCTTACAGTAATCACCCTGTAATTGTGGGCAGACCTTATAAAGTGACATGCCTGGTGTCCCTCAGAGCTTGAGAGCACGGGATAACCACATTCAGGTGATAACCTGAATGGTAACATACCCACATGCAAAGAAATTGCAGGATCAAATCCACCTGCCTTAAAGGGACGGACTAACACAGATGCAAAAACCTGGTTGTAAGTGAGGAACTGGATCCAGTCTATGTCTTGGCACAGAAATCTTGTGTGGACTGAGTGAAGCCTTCACTGTGCTCTGTGCCTTATGTCTTGGCAGTTCCACTGTCCCAGGCATGCCCTGAAAGCAAGGCTTTAATGCCTAGAGATGCTGTGATATAAAATGAAGGGATCATGCAAAAAAGATATTTAAACCACCAACAGTGGCTCAGCTTCTGAAAACCTGACAGTCAAGTTTTATCCTTGCTGAGCAAGAGAGATGGAAGAATATTGTCTCCATATAATGTCAGGAAACAGAACAACTTGGTAGCTTTAGTAACATCAGCTTTCATTTCCTGAGTCTGTTGTCAGGGTCCCAGGTGTCAGCCTTCAGTTTGTTCAGAACAAGGATTGAGGGGAAGCAGGGAGCTCAGGGCAGATCCTAATTTGTCAAGTAAAAGCTTCTGGCCCTCAAACTCATAAAGGCTAATGCCTGCTGGTACTGTGATAGCCTGTAGGATGCCACATCATCATCCCTGTAGTATGAGACCACCTACAAGTAGAGCCCAACTAGAAGAGGACCATCTACCAGAAAAACCCAGAAAAAAAAGTATTGCAAGTATAAGGCTATTTGGATTTGCCAGAAATGAGCAGTGGGTTAGACTGGTGCAGAGAAGCACCAAATTAGCATTAGTCCCTGTAACAGAGAGCAGTGCACAGCAGGGCATCCTGGCTTGTGTGAGCTAACATTTGCTCTCAGGGCACTGTCTGATGTCTGTTTGCTTGCTGGTTATGTCCCAGCTAATTTTGCAATGCGAGTCTAAATCCTTCAAACCGCACATCCAGTTTGCAATTTAGGCCTGCATAATTTTATCTCTCCTTGCTTACACCCACTGTCTCCTGGTTTATACAGGCCATTGCTGGTTTCTGTAAGAATTACTGCATTGATTGATACATGAAACAGGAAGGTAGGATGTTTGAATGTGGAACAGTATTTAGAGAGATGCAGCATCTGTGTCTGAAGCAGAGATAGTTACAGGGTTAGACAAGTGGGCCATCAATTACCGGAGACTGAGGTTAGGACCATCTGGCTCTTTGAAACAACACCAGGTGTTAGCAGAAGCAAATTTCCTGTGTTGCAACATAGGAGCAGCAGGCAAGAAGCAGCCCTCCAGAGTGAATCTCAGCCACAAAAGAGGCCGCTTCTCATTTCCTTATTTAGGGCTGTCTTGTGGGAAAAAAATCACTCCACGAGCCTGACACACCTGTATCTCCTGCTCCATGCCTCCAGGGCTGCTCCAGGGGCAGCTCCCAGCCAGGGGGGGACCCCTCTTCTGCAGCACTGGTACCCTCACAGCTGGCTGTGCCAGCCCCTGCCTCAGTCACAGCTGCCTCCTGACCCTTGCTGCTGATCACCAAAGCCCTGGTTGTATGGATCCATGGTCCCCTGAGCCCCTCCTTGCTGCCACACCCACAGTATGAGGTATCTCCACCCATGTGCATCTGTGTCCCTCCTCACCCTGAGCCGTCCATCAGCCAAGGGAGAGGCAGCCAAGGACGGGCTGATGGCTGGGGGAGTGCCAAGAGGTGCAAAGAGACGAGTGTCACCCACAATCTGCTCAGCAGATGAGCCATTTCCAGCCATTCAGGGTGACTGGTGGTAGTTTTAAATGTCAGTGGCTTGGTATGTGCAAAAAATATTGCTGCATGGTCCAGGTATATGTTGTTAAACATGAAGGAGTTTCTCATATGGTTGTACTGCTCCAAATTTTCTCACGTATACTTGGGAACATTATTATTTATATTAAAAGAGGAGAATAAACCATAATGCTAAAATTCATCCAACCTAAAAGTTACATAACTATCAGGAAGCAATATCTCACTACAGTTGTTCTTACTGTACTAAAATTTAAATGTAGTGAACACTTGATAGAGGCTCTGGCAAGGGAAAATGTCCAAGGCAATTGTTCCCAGGAGGCATCCCAACTCAGCAATGTCCTCTCACAATAAGATAGGTTAAAATCTAGGTAAATGTGATCTCAGTTACTCACAGCAAAACTTTAGATCAGTTTTTCCTAATTTCTATTTCTGTCACAGAGAAAAAGCCCTCACAGGTTTATTTTAAACTTTAATTGTTATACTTTAATTACCTGGTGACAGAGGGGAAAATCCCTCTGATTTGGTTATAAGTGCCAAACTTACATGAATTCCTTGATAAAACACTTCACTTAGGGGCCATGTTAAAGGTTGCTAAGTGACAGTGATGCAGTCCTGTGTCAGAGCACTTCCAAACCCCAATTGCCAAGGAGAAAAATGAAATAGCAGGAGACAGTGTCATGTAGGCAGGGTGGGAGGCTAAAGGGCTCTGCCTTGTAAGCAGCCTGTGCCTGTGTATTTTTAGCTACCTATTAAATGCAGGCTGGTTTTCAGAAGTTCTGAGCACTTATGGCATGCACTGAATATTGGTAACAGTGAGGTGTCCAGGTCACTGCTACCCAGGTACTCTCCTGAAAGGGGATAATAAGGTGTTAACTCCTGCAGGATTTGAAACCATCGGCTATTATGCAAATCAGAAGGGCTCACACTGTTCATTAAAATGCAATGAGATGAGTGTTGACCTAGGGATAACATTTCCAAAATGTCCCTGTGACAATCAGGGAGGTAGAATTTTGGCTAGAGAGAATTTCTAAACGTTGCCTTCAAAGAGAAAGCATTTGGTGGGGAATACTGCAAATAGCAGCAATAACCATTCCTGAAAATAATGCTGTGATTGCAATTCATACTTTAAAAATCATGGAAAATTTCAGATGTCTGCTGAAATTGGTCAAATTACCTTTCTACTGATTTACCTGTGAAACTGATTGGTATGTATGAGTAATAACCTCATGCATGACCTTCCATACGGGTAAGCAAAGCCTTATTATATTCAAGAGGTGTAAGCACATAAGTCACATAAAACCTGCCTATTTTCAGGAGCAGAGTAGTAATTTTTGTGTTCCTTTCTTTGGTGAAATATTTTTTTGTATATGACTATTTCATATTTTGCACTTAGAGATAAAAAGTAATATTTATTTTAATGTTGTGCATTATAAATACATATTTTAGCTTTTAACTCTTTAAAATGCTTCATAAAGTTTTTATGTGACAATTTGTCAGCTGTCGACTTGGGTTTTTTGTCTAGAATAATTTTACTTTAAAAGGAAATCGTATTTGCAAGCCAAATATAATGCTAACTTCTAAAACCAGGTAGAAGTGAGACAGAGGGTTGGTTTGACTGCTAAATGAATGTATAAAATTGACACAAAACCACAGGTTTCTAAGATTGGGCTAGAAAGCAGAATATCCAGGGCATTTGCTTTGAGTGTTTTGGGTGCCTAGGTGCCTATTATGAATTTCTCTGTTCTCTTTAAAGAGATGCATCCATCTCTTTAGCACTTCAAATTCCACTCTCTTCCTGTGTTTTATCTTTACTTTCCTTATGAGCTGCCTGGTTTATTTGTGAGTATCAGGACCTGTTTCTATTTCAGAAGGACATTAGCTGGGGATGTGTTGGGCCTGATCCCTGCTATGGGCTCATTCTGACTCTCTGTTGTCAGGAGGCTGTGGGGCTGTGACAGGACAGCT
This sequence comes from Erithacus rubecula, assembly GCF_903797595.1. Classification (NCBI taxonomy): domain Eukaryota; kingdom Metazoa; phylum Chordata; class Aves; order Passeriformes; family Muscicapidae; genus Erithacus; species Erithacus rubecula. Next base: position 13,382,780 of record NC_136685.1, on the reverse strand, counting down.
GCTCCTGGCCCTAAGGCTGACTGCAAAGAGTTCACAAGGACTTCTTTTGTTTACTAACCCCTTGAAAACTGATGGGGCTGCCCCACCCAAATCAAACCTCAGCCTGTCAACAACCAGTGCAGCTGAGCAGTGATCACTGGGCTTGTGCAGAGACATGGCATAGCATCACTTTACAGCAATACATACCAAGTGCCCTTTGCAAGGCCCTCACACAGCAGGTGACTGGCCCCATTTGCAGCTCCTGGCTTCAACCCCATGCAAGAGCATTCAGAAATTTTGGTCCCAGACAGCAAAAATGTTCTGCTAAGAGGAGTCAGTCCAGCTTAGGTTCAGTTTGAGTCTTATCTAAGCTGCAGGGTGATGGGTTATGCTGGATAAAATGTGGATGCTTGGGAAACAACGACTTCTTTGGCTTCTCACCACTGCTCAGCACTGGGGCTGATGGTGCAAGGCTGAAACTTGTAAGTTTGGAAGAGCAAGGATCACCTGCCAAGCAGCTCCTCTTGCTGGTCAGTCCATGCAGGCAGGTGATAACTGGGCTGGCAGTGGGATGCTCCATGGTAAAAAAGTCTGGCCAGCAGGGTGTGATGCTGTCACATCCTGAACAAGCTCCTGCAGACAAACTACAGGTGCCCCTGGAAGTACCCTGGGATATTTAAATGCCCCAGGCTGAGGGCAGTCATGAGGATGGTTTTGGCTCCCTGACTGTTGAGTCAGTTGCTGGGGCTGGTGGGCCAGGGGGCTGTTTCAGGCACAGCTTTGAGCTAATGCCTAAACAACTGCTCTGCAAGCAGCCCTGGGAGGCTCTGTGCAATTCTGGTGTACCTCCTGCCTTTCTGGTCTGTAGGACAGGATAGAAAACTTGAAGCTGGGATCTGTGATAAAGCCTCCATAGTAGGAGTAGCCAAAAGAAACCAGAGAAAGAAATGTTAACACAATTGTCTTTTGATCCAACTGAAAAATCTGTTCTCAAGAATAATATGTGAGAAAGGCACTGGAATTTTTGCCTGCTTAAAATTTCCTATTGTCTTCTAAGGAGCAAATACTTTGGTGTATATTTTGTTTAGCTGGATTCTTTTGCTATGATGGTCTGTCTACACTGACTAAATTCCTGTGCTAATGGCTCCATGATGCTGCATTTCAAGATTATAATACATTTATAGCCCACTGATCCAAAAAAAAAAAAAAAGAAACAAAAAAAAAAAAATAGAAGCAAGCAGCTGTATAAAAGCCAGGTATTAGCTGTTATTAAATAAAAATAATTTACAGCTTACCACAGTCAAAATGAATGAGATTGACTCAGTCATGGGCTTTAGGACATTTTTTCTAGTTTTTGTTTTACGAGTCTGTACATGAAGGATGTTAGCTCAGTTGGAGATTTTCTCTTTTACTCTATGCCAAGGTTTTCAGAAGTGACTAATGACTTTGGGTGCTTAACTGGAAACATTGTAATAATGCCTGAATTTCAGAATGGCTGAGCACCCATCATCTGAAATTTAAGTCCTTTTATGGTCGTTTAAATTCAGCTCTCAGGATTGAGATCCTCTAATTCATCAGGAGCTCTTGAAAAGCTTAGAAGTTATGGAAATATATTAAAAAATTTAAGATGCAATTTCCTCCTTAAAAGCCTCCCCATGCCAAATTTTCAATGTCCCAATATGTGTGGAATTACAAGAAAGAAATTGGCAATTATTGAGTGCAATATGCTTTGAGCTCCTGATAAAGAAAACATTGTGTTCATTTCCTTACCACAGTGTGGTAGCCCTGCTTTTCTGATAAATTGTGATAACCATGACCTTGTTGTTAAAGAGCATTTTGTTGGTTCTCTAGATCTTCAGCATAACTCAGTAAAGTGTTTGAGGGAATCCAACCTTTTTTTTGCAAAACTGGACACAACTCTGTCATCTTTATCCAGAGAGAAATAATTCATGGAACATGGCAAGCACAACAGGCTTGGGATAGCAGGGAAGGAACGTCCCACACAGGATGAAACACTTTATTTCAGAGATTTTGTGGTGCTGTGCTGCCAGAAACCCCCTTAACCCACAGTTTAACAGTGGGCACATATTACCTTTATCAACATTGCTTTTGCAGATACCAAGTCAGATCTGTCTTTGATATCCACTGGTGCAAATTACCACCAGTTATGGCATCTGACACCAGGTGGGCTTCACATTTCATTGGTCACTGGGAGGTGAAGCTGTCCCTCAGATAGCTGGAGAACTCTGGCTGATCATCTCATAAAACCCAGCCATTGCATCAGGCATGGAATAGAAGGAAGTGAATCTCTTAAAGGAATTGTAACTGTAAGCTTTTACACTGTTCAGCCAGCCTGTTACCCACATCTTAGATTAGATCTCATCTTTTTATGCTTCCCTACAGGTTTGCTCTGATTGTCTCCCCCTTTTCCAATAAACACTCTCAGAGACCACTGGGCAATTACTGAGGAAGTCCCTGTGAACTTTTCCCAGCACATCTGATCCATGGCATGCACAGTCTACAGACCTTGCCCAGGCTCACATGCTCCCAGACACACAGGGCATATGGATAGCTGTTCCCAGAAGGGGATGCCAAGAAGCAAACTAGTGAGGGGCATGGGAACAACCTTGTGACTGCAGCCCACAGCAGCAGTGGGAGACTGAGGGCTACAGCTGGACTGTGAGAAACAATGCAGCATGTTTGATTGTGAAGTGGGAGGCCCAAATGCATGTCTGAAGCATACTGGACATCCCTGAGCACCCAGCTTTACAGTGACAGTGCTGCACAGAGGTGCTGCAAATCCTTTATCTCTGCCTGACTGATCTTTCATCACCTGGATGGTCCTGAAATTTTAGCTCCAGGCAAGGACAGAAGAGTAAGTTCTTGGCATCTTCTACTCTATTTTTATTAAAGGGTTGTAGAAACTATGATTTCCTCCAAATGCTTTTCCACATCCTACCTCTCTGACCCTGGTCTGTAAGCCTACACTCATTCCTACACTGGCTCATTACTTTTCCAGTCTGTTTTCACATCATTTGAGCGAGTTCTCTCCCCAGCTTCAGCCAGGTGACCCACTGCCTTTGTGGAGGGCACACTGGAGACAGCAGCTTCTTGTACTTTTTTTGACAGCAGTTTAATTTCTTCTCATTCAGATGACCCTACTCCAGTCTGTTTTACTGAAATCCAGCAGGACACATGGGAATCTCCCAGTGTGCAACCCCAGCTGTGGCCAGGATCTCCAGAACCCTGCTGCCCACATCAGTTTCTCTTGTGTGGGCTCCACTCTTCCTGACTGTGCCAGATCCTCTCAGGTACAAGGTCTGGCCAGCCAGGCCTGTTGTGCAGCTGAGGCTGCACTATCTGCAGCAGCAGCACAGAATCATAGAATATTCTGAGTTGGAAGGGACCCACATCAAAGTTCAACTCTTGACCCTGCACAGGACAGTCCCAAGAGTGACAGCATGTATGGTTTTGGCTTTTTTCTTCTGTCCCAAGAATCACGAGTGATTTTTTTTTTTTTTCTTTCCTGCTGTTCTGCATCCTCTGAATTACCAGCCTGGCACTTGCAGTCCTCAATGAGGCAGACATCACAATGCCAAGGGCAGCCTAATGCCACACAGCCCTGCACTATTCCTCTTTCTCTCTCCCTTCTCATGATGTGATGTGCTGGAATGGTTGTAGGAAACGTAACAGAAGAGGAGGATTTGTGAAACCTTCTGGGTGCCCAGCTACCCTTCAGCTGAGGGTGAGCAGCTTGTGCTCCCAGACATACCCAGATGCCCAGGAACTTCTGTTCACAGAACCTGTCCTTCAGCTAAAATATGTGATCTCTGTTTGAATAAGAGCAGACTAGCAAGATAAGTATGTCAGACATCATGAGTTTTGGAACTTAAGAGATTTGCAGGTGTAAAAGGAAGCTGATTTCTTTTTAAAATTAAATTAGTCTAAGAGTTTGGACAACAGCATTGCACAGGGGAGAATAAAATTGACTCTACTTGTACTCAAGCAAATGTACATTGTGCTGAGTTAGCAGCCAGACTGGGTAGAAAATGTAGGACAATGGATTCTGCAAGGAGGGTCTGAGAGATAATGCTGGAGGTACAACCAAACCACAACCTATTGCCTGACTCATCACCAGGGAATAATGTTTACCTCACTTACAAGGAAGGGAACAGGACCTTGGAGGTATTTCAGAGGAATCTGCACTAAGCATGGCTTGATAAGACCTCTAAACCTCCAAGGCCACATCTGCTGCTGCTAAGGAAGCAGAAGCTGCACTGGCAGCACAGTGTCTGTGATCATTGTGCTGTTCCAGCCCCTTGGCAGTACCTGGGGCAGCAAGGTCCCCAGGAGAATCACAGCTGCAGGGAAAACCTCTGACACCCCAGCCACATCCTGCCTTGTTCCACTCCTGCTGCCAGAGGGATTTTGGTAGATAATTAGATGATTTTATAGGTCACTTCCAACCCAAACCATTCTATGGTTCCATGATAACACTTTTTCTCTCATTTCTGTCTGTCCATTGGTGGCTCTGTGTGTCAAGAAACAGCACAAAGGTGTCTGCCCGCCAGCTCTGACAGTACATTTTTGGGATGTCTCCCCCAGCTCCATCCCATCCTAGCACAGCACCAACCCTGCTTCCAGCATCCCTCTCAGGCACTCAGGCGTCTGTGCCTAATTGAGGCAGTGGCTGGTTTTAATATGAGCTCAGAACACTGTTTTGGGGGTTTTTTTAGGTCCTAAATGGCTTCCAATGGGATGGTGCATCACTACCCCCTCATCCTGGCCTGCACTGCTGGGAGTGGAGGGACAGCCTGTGCAGCCTCCAGAAGATGGTGCCCTGCTGTTAGGAACAATGCTGCGAGCACAGTCATTCCAGTTCACTGGCACAATGTCACACTGAACGCTTTGTGTCTGTCAGCACATTCCTGGAAGGTCACAGTGAATGATGAATGCTCCTGTGTAGGAGCTGGGGAGGGTTTGGGTATTTTTTTTCTTCCTTTTTCTTTTTTTTTTTTAATTTTTTTTTCCTTTTCTCCATGAATTGCATCACTTGGCAGTCTCTTGGCTTCATTCATTTGACTCCTGTGGTTACAAACCTTTCCCAATTGTTGTGAGCCTGCTTCCTCCACAACCCCTCTGTGGCCAAAGCAGGATATTCATGACTGACTGCCCTGGAGAAGCTGGATGACTTCCAGCTACTTTCCACAGCAGAGTTGCTCACTTCCCTCCCCCTGAGGGCTGAAATATCCTGTGGTTCTGGTTAGCTTTCTCTCCGGATGCACATCAGCTAAAGCATATGCATCATCATGTGATACCCAAGGTTGTTTCAGCACAGCTAATTGTGACAGAGGCTTTATTTAGATGCCACGCATAAAAAGATGTGCATAGCACTCCAGTGTGAAGTCAGAAGGATATTTGACTTGATCCTGAATGAAAAGCTAATTTTAACTGGCATGCAGCATTGGAGTTCTCCATTGAGCTTTGCACATATGTCTAAGATGTTTAAATAATTCCAATAAACTATGATGTCATCTTTGTAGCTCTGTTGCCATTTCCTATGATTTGGTTCATGATTTCTTTCCACTCTGAGTTACTAATTGCTCATGAAGCTTGTGCAATTGAATGGGGCTCCTCTATTTTTTCACACCCCCTTCCCCCATACAGAAAGCACACAGACCTTCTAGTTTTAATTGGGGAAAAAACACCTACAGCTAAATTCAGCATTGCTTCTCAATGGGAATTGAGCAGCACCTGAGTAGCAGTAGTCACTTGGCACAGTTCAGCCAACCCCTCTGAGGGGTGTCTTGTTTTCATGTGAAGTGTCTGGATGGGGGAGAGGGTTCTGAAAAATCTGTGCCAAAGTGAAATGGAATGAGGAACACCTGCAAATGGTGTTCACAGGCTCATGTGGGCACATGTTCTGATGGATAGAGATTCATTCAATGGTCAGGACACCTAAGAGCCTCCTGCACTGCTTTTGTTTGAATGAATGCAGCAGATTCTGAGAAGGCACCACTGGCTCTCCAAGAGTACATCTCCAAGAGTACCTCTGGTGCAGGTGATGGTGTGCTGTCCTTGTGTCCTGGCTCTACTGAATTGATAGGCTGGACAGACTCCTCTGGGCTGTACAGAGTTCATCTGCAGAACTGGGGATTTTCACTTTGGAAATAAGGAAAACATCCTTGACAGGAGAAACTAGATAGGGCCAAGGTAGAAAGTCAGTTCTGGGTGAGGAAAAGTGTCTGGACTTCAATAAAAAACTAAATAAAGCAAGAGATTAAAAAAAATCAGGGACCAAATGAGTTCTTGGGAGTCACAGTTTGTGAACTAGGGCAGGATATTATATTTTCCAGAAAACTGCAAAAAAGCACATGTTGCTGCAAGTTCATTGGCATGTAGGGAGAAACTAAACAAAACATCAAGGGGCTTTTTCAGCAGCAACAAATAATGACATTTGGCAAAAGCTTTGGTGAAGACAATCAAATTGCAAAATGCTATCCAATAATGGCTACATGGTGCAAAATGTGGGATGAAAGGGAAAGAATCTTGAGGATGTTTCATATTTTATATTTTTCCAGACAATTCATCCGAACTTTCAAGTTGTTGAAGAAATCAGGAAATAGAGAAGCATAGGTTTTGCAAAGTCTATGAGTAATTAAAAAAAAAAAAAATACTCCAGTGAGAAAAAGAAATCAAAACTTGTTTGGGTTGATTTTTGTTTAATGAAATACCTTGGTTATTATTTCCCAGGTCTGCATTTACAGGAACAGGTTTCTTTATCACTTCCCTTTGTGCGAACCAAGAGTTGTTCCATATGCAGGCACACAAATATCATCAAAAACCTCTGGGCAAAGGTCACTTCAGATCCAGTGAACTCTGTCAGCATCTCTAACAACCTGGCAATAATAAGTGGGAGCAGGTTGGCAAAGAGACATAGCAGGATTGAAACACCTTTTTCTTTCCTCTTCAGCATTTCTTGATGTCACTAAAGGGTGTTGGTAGCCAGACCCTTATCCCTGTATTGCTGTATCAAGCCATGGTGGGCTGCCCTGTGTGCCACTTGTGAAAAACACAAGGAAGTACTGATGTCTGCAGGGCTTTGGGTAAAGAGCTGGAGGCACTTTATGGAGTGAAACCACATCTGCAGTGTGTTCCAGAGGTGGGGCAGAGGTCCATGCAGACAGGACATCACCAGCTGAGCAGCCCAGCTTCACCAGAGGCTGAACATGCTCATGCAGGATGGTGGCTTTGCAGTGGCTCTAAGTCCACTGTGTCTCTTTTCATGGGCTGCCTGTGGCTCTCTCCACTGTGTCCTCCTGAGGATGGGAGAACCTCAGGTCTCCTTGACATATGGGAACTACTCATCCAGTTCCTCTGAGGGGGGATCACAGAGTGGCAGAATGGATAAGGTTGGAAGGGACCACTGTGAGACATCTGGTCCAACCTATCCAGCCTAGCAGGGTTATCCCAGAGCACAAGGCACAGAATTGTGTCTAAATGGTTCATAAATCTCTCCAATGAGGGAGACTCCACACTCTCTCAAGGAAATTTCAGTCACTTGCACAGTAAAGTTGTTCTTCCTTATATTCAGGTGAAACTTCCTGTGCAAATCTCTGTGTATGGTGCCAAGTATACAAAAATCAGTAAGAAGGGCAATGGTGCTGCCTGCACCTGTCTTCCAGGGCTGTCACAGAGATATTTGTATAATTACTCAGTGATAAGGACTACAGCTCATCTGCACATGAGAAGGAAGCCTGCCAAATCTGCCTTCTCCATCTGACCAAGAGCAAACCTGTGTGCCCTGATGCAGACAGAAGAGCCTGCAGCAGAGCAGATAAGGAAAAGCAGTCTGCTGTCATTCTCAGTGCAACACAGCCTGGGTACTCATGAGTCACAGTTTACTCTCACCCCTGACTGAAGGAGCTGTGTTGCCTCCTGATGTGTCAGGAACTTGAAAAAAGTAAGGACTATAAGGGTCTTCTCAAGGTATTTTTACATGTACACCACACCATGTCAACCTGAATAACAGCAAAACTGTTACCAGCATCTGTAGGGTGACATCAAAATGTACTCTTCACTGGGATGAGGGAAGGAAGGATTTAGTAAATGCCCAAATTGCATGAAGGAAAAGGGTTAGAACTTCTGGAATTCTTCAAAGCAGGTGGTTTGCTCTGCATGCTGGTGTTTGACCCATGCAAATAAAAACTTCCTGCATATTTTGGCCTTTGCAAATGGCACTTACATACCAATGTTCTGAGCACTTATTTGGGAGTTAGATCTCCTCTAGCACAGACAGTGCACCTGGAGGTTCCCTGGCTGTCTTGATCTGCAGTGGCAGCAGAGCTACCTTGGAAAGGCAACAGGACTTTCTCTGCTTTGGTCCATAGCCAGCACTGGCAGAGGAAGGCAGCTTGGCAGCTGTGTCCCAGCTTCTCTCACTGCTGTCCCAGGGAGGATGCAGGTGGGCAAGGACAAACATTCCCCACGCGTGCTGTGGCTTGCTCTTGGGTGGTGTGGGACTCTTGTGTCCTGACTTCTTCATGTCTTTGTCATAGGTAAAACCCACATTTGGTTTCAATTTTGTTCTGAGGGCCCTGTGAGGGAAAGGCCAGGACACTGTGGGATGGATGTGAAAGGTATCAAACATGATTTTCAATTACCAGTAGAGTAAGCCCAGGCAAATCCACCACTGAAGTCAACAGGGGTCTTTTTAATGGCTTGAGCTGGGCTTAGATTCTCACTCTAATTGCATGCCTATGCAGGGTTTGAAGACTAGGATTCATCCACATAAATGTAGGTATTTGATGAAGATGTCTGAGGTAGAAGAGTACAAAGAGACAGATGTAGTCAGGCAGCGAGTCAGACTCTTTGATTGAACCCATCCCATGCTGTTAACTGTGAAGAGTCAATAAAGGAGCTTAATCTTCTAATTTGGTGCCTTGAACAGTGCCTAAACCTAGTGGGAAGAACAGGTAGAAGCACCTCAGTACCCAACTGAAGCAGTAGAAAAATGATTGCATAATTTTCCTTTGCCAAACTTACTAATATGAGGGTGGAAATGTGCAGGTGTTGCTGACTGAGGGACAAAGAAGAAATATAATAAATTAGAAAAATTAAAATAAGATTTTATTTTTATGCTTTATCCTAATGTAGCTAGAATGTTAAGAATTTATCACCTGAGATAAAAGACTTAATCATTACTAAACCCTTTGGCAATTGTTTTAATAACATTAATCAAGATGAGCTCATTTAGTGCTAATAGGGGTGTTTTAAGTACTTTTATAGGATTTTCACTGAAATTCAGAATTAAATAATTGGGCCATTATTCTAAAGTGTTTTCGTCATCCCTCAGGGAAGTCTCAGTATCCTGGATTTCATCTGCTTGGTTTTATTTCCTCTCAAGCATTAATTCTGATTGCCCTTGACAGTTTTGAAGCACCTCCTCCCAGTTATAATTTGACCCTCTTCTGGGCACTCTGAGGTTGGTTGCCCCTCATAATCTATTTTGTCAATGCAGTCATGGACAAGAAAGATTTAAAATAACACGTAATTAATGTGGTGATGGATGATAAGACAGGAAAGGTGTTGATTGCCATTGGCTAAAGGTGCAGACGACTTGAGTTTTTCCCACCAGCCAGACTGGATGAGCAATTGGCTAAATAATTGCCCAATTCTACCCAGTGTTTCCTTAAGTGAGCTTAGTCTTTATTAGGGGCTGTAGCCTTTGCAATCTGCAACACATCAGCAATTGCTGAAGGCATTATGGAAGGAAGGCAAAGAGTCAGGGACTTGGATCACCTGCCTGAATTTATGCTTTTAGTGCCAGCTGGCACCCCCAAATGTATCTGGAGCATCCACACAAGGGCAGGTGTAGTGTAGGATGTAGAACAGACCTTTGCCTTCCCTGACAAGCAGTTAGATGCCATGAGTGATCTGCAACATCACAAAGTGTTGTGAGCAGCTCTGTTGAGCTCTACAGCTGAGAATCCATTTGAGATCAGGACCCCATTTATACATTAGCTAGTCATTGGAGATCTAGTTAATGCAGTCACTGGCACCCAGCTCCTCACTTGGCTGCTTGGCCACTCTCTCTCTAGCCAGACAAGCTGAGCCACCCTCCACACTCTGGTGACTGTATTGAGCAAATCTCTGCTAACACACTGTGAATTTGGGTGCCTCAGGCTCAGTTCAGCTGACTGAAATTAGATGCCTAGTGCCATGGAGGATGCTCTAGACTATCCTGACTGGCCTCCAGCTCTTTGTTCAGATAGAGGCATGTCATCTCTGCCAGCCCAATGAGGACATCTCAGACATTCTACAAACTTAAAAAATAACAAAATGGCTACATATGGGCACCAAAGTGCTGACATTTGTCACACAGTGCAGGATGCAGTGCTCAAAGTCACTTCAATACAAAGCTCTCTGAGTCATCTATATAATGGTATGCTTATTTATATGATAGTCATATTGGAAGGTTTTATTTGACTTGGTGGGAAAGCCAGTACCAGCCATTCCCAATTTTGATAATTGTAAGAAATGTTGCCATTTCAATCTTACTCAGCAAATTTTCCGGTCGTATTCTACCAGAACATTTGATAATTCATGTACCTAAACCTCAAGAATGACAGTAAAGATTTAACATGAAATAGTGCATATTTTTTCATATTCTTAAACTTTTCATAGTTTTATGAATGCTGTTTTCTATTTTTTCTCAGAATAACCGAAAGTTTCTTACTCTTACTCCATTTCTCCTACCAATTCAAAATAGTACAGGCTGGTAGATGCATGAGGAGTGAAAAAGCAGAAGAAAGTATTCTTGCTTTGTATCTTGTTTGGAAAATAAGCCCTGAAATTTCTTTGAGAAGATTATCCTCAGTGCAAAGATCTTTGCTCTGATCATTGTATCAAGCACAATAAACAACCTGTATCACATACAGCAAAACTTCAGTGCCATAAATCCCTTTTCCAACACTTTATGTGATATTAGAGATGAAATTTCATAACCAAAATGCCTATCTCATGTACAATATGCATTTTGTTTGGTTTCAGCATAATACAACAATATATTTAAGATATAGACAGATTTAACAATTTTGAATTTTTCATTCACAGAAGGAAGTTGAAAAATTACACCAAACAATATGACTGAGAATAGCTATTTTAAGGATTGCTTATTCATTGTGTAGGATGATTTAAGATGTTGCATTTTTCCTGTGCAGAGCATCATCATTTTTTGTGTGCTGTGTGATTGATCCCACAGATTGGTCTCAGGTTTTTCAGCACACATTGGACATGGCTTATGACCACAAACAGCAAATATATAAGGAAGATAGAATCCAGGTAAACATATGTGACATATATCCTTTTTGCACTTGTATAATTATAATAGTTCAATCCTTTACAAAAAACTGAGGCAGTAAGTTTTCATTTTAGGGCTTACACTTTGTGCACATGGGTGATACAATTCTGTTGCAGGCTGCAGCTGACATTTAAATGTCTGCATTACAGCTGCATGTTACTGGTCTAACAACACCTACTGAATCCAGTCCTTAAAATTACTTAATCTTCCAAACACCCAACTTGATCTGAACCTTAGCTAAGCCAGAACTGACTTAGGATTTCAGGATTTCAGCTGCAGCAGGTAACTGGTGAAAAATGCTGAAAAATTGACACCTCCTGTGCCTTTAATTCATGCCAGGGCTGCACCAAACAACAGCTGGAATAGCTATGCCTGGAGACACTGGTTGGTCATAATCTGGTGGGCTAGAGCAGAGGAAAAACAGCTTGACTAATCGTAACATTTGTTTTCATTTAATAGCTTCAGGGATTGCAAGGCCAAAAGGGAGCACTCTGACTATCTAGTCTGACCTCAGGTGGAACAGAGGCTCCACCAGGTGATTCCTGCATATCTGAGTGTTTCTTCCCTGGGCCATAAGGAAACTCTCCAACCACCTATATGGGTGAGCATTACCTCATGCAATATATTGGGCTGTATCCTGAGTTCATTTTATCATCTTGAAAATCCTGAGGATTTTCACTTGGAAGCCCAGGGTTTATATGAATGAAAGAGAAATCAGAATTTGGTTCACCCTTCCTCACAATATGGTACCCAGTGAAAATTCTTCCTTACTCTCCTGAATAAAAAGTGTAAGATACATATTTAGGTACTCATGTACTTTGCTTTATTCTGAAGTGTGATGTTTCAATGGAATCAATGATATTGAGGTAACTGGTCCCTTGGTGGAATCACAGATTTTGGTGCTGCTTAAATACAAGCAAATATTTTTAATACAGTTTGTAGATGTGTCTGACCTTCTGCCTTGTACACATTTACATTTCATCCCTAATATTAGCACTGAATCCATCACTTCTCACGTAGTCAGAGAGAAACCCCCAAAAACTTAATTTAAGAATCTAGCACATCACTGTGCAGTTATTTTCAAGCACTTTGAGAAGCTATGTGGCTATTTCCAGAAAAAAAAAAAAGAAAAGAATGACATTACAGACTGAAAATTCTTAATTGTAATTGGATTACATGTTTATCCTTTTTCCTAAAACCAAACCTAGTGTATTTTAAATACAGCTAAATCTAATGTGACAAGAAATAAAACAATTCAAGTGTAGTCACTATTCTAGGTAGTATTCTGATGCTTAGAAAAACTCTGCACCAGTGCATCTAATTATAACTAAATAACAGAAAAATGTTGTTCTATTGCAGTCAGCAGGGAAAAGAGGGGTTGGGACAGCTAATGTCAATCAGGTCACTGGGTAGCTAAACCTGGGTTTCTGCCAGCCAAAACTTTTGGGGCCCGTATTTGGCTGAGATCACCTGTTTTCTCTGACACACTTATTTGCATATCTGTATCTTGCACATTAGGTTGCAGTTCTTTTCAAAAGAAAAGGATGCAGCTCCTTTAAGGCCTGACTCTAAAGTGGATATATGAAAATGATCCATGATGCTATTATCCCAACCACACTTCCCGAGTGATACTTTCTAATATCAGAAAAATTTGTTGCCATGGTGACTGGCCTGACCTGAAACAGTTCAGTGGATGCTGAGCTTCCTTTCCCTTCCCCAAAAAAAGGAGCTAAATATAATCTTTTGGAAAGGCAATTTTTCTTTTGATTAGTTAACCGCAATCTCTCTCAGCCTGTTGTTTGGGCCATATTGGCCTATTAACACTCTCAGTTAAAACAAATAGAGAATTTAAAGAAAAGTGAGCTTGAAATTAGGCTAAGTTTTAACTGAAAATTATCCTTGTAAAAGGGTGCTGTGCCCACCCATCTCAGGTCACCATCTAATTCAGCTTCTTCTGAAAGGAAAAGTTCAAAAGTGCCATAAGATCCAAGAATTCCAGTACTGGGTGAATTCAGCTTTACCTGCCCACAGATCAAGTGGACAGTGGTATGTTAAATGTTTCCTTTGATCCATAGTAACTTAGTTAATTTGCCCCATCATTACCGTGCATTCTACTTTAACTCTCTACTGGATTAAAAGGTGACCTTTGCATGACCCTCAAGTGACGAAACTTTTTGCTGAAAATTTTATTTTCTTTCGAAGGGAGGCTGAGAAGGCAGAAAAGTCAGGAGTGGCATCCTTCTGCAGCTCCAGTAGCAGCTGGGACACGTTGCATTAATGGTGAAACAAGGGCTGAAACCCACAAAAGGCCACAGGTGTTGAGGGAGGATATCTTAACAGCTTTTAAAGGCCAAGAATGAAAATTACAGGGCCCATAATGAGCACCAACTATTACTTCACTGGTAAAGTTTTCCAGGTACCTAGGGAAAGTCTCCAACTGTTTAGTGTCATCCAGCTTGCTAAGGGGCATACCCTGGGGTTCCTAAGCTGAAGAAGCTTATGTCTATAACCTGGAGGTGGTAGCAGTCTGTCTTTAGAATGTAGACCAGACTTCTTCCCAGGTACCTCAAACTTCCTGTATTTCTCAGATGTATTTTTTAATAACCGCATTTATTAAATATTTTAAAATATTTAGTAACTTCTGCTCAGGGATATCAGCTGCAGTCCAGGAGTGGAATTTGTGGAAAGAATCTTGGGTTCCTTCCTGCCTGCTACTTCAGAATGAAGCAGCACTGCCCACTGTAAAAAGATATTGGTCCTCTTTTTCCTTTTTCCTCACCACTCCAGCCACCTCTCAGAGATCCTCCTTCCCACACTAGCATCCTCTTCATCCTGACTTAGTGCTTTCACCACCATGTTCCAGGCCTAGACTTCATCTTGCTTTTTCTTTTTGGCTCAAGACTTTTGCAACTGATGTTCTTACTTTCTGACAGGATTTCAAACTGTGAATTTTACCCTGTGCTTTGGAGACAGACTTACTGGCATTTACTGGCATGCCTTTTAGGAATCAGTTCCTCCAGTGTGTGGGCCTCCAGGTCAGAACAGGGAATTGAGGGTCTGAAATCAGCACAGTGAGCTCAAAGAAACATGGGAAGTGTCCCCTGACCTCTTTGGTGTATGCTAAGGTTGGGAGAAGCAACTCACTTGCTCTATGCTCTTGGAACATTATTTCACCTTTCCAAAGTCTCTTTCACAAACAACAAAAGGGGGTCTCATTAACTGCTGCTCAGAATATATCCACTGAAACAATGCCTGAATAGAAAATTATTTTCTTAGCTGAAAGACTTTGATGAAGAACTTCTGCATTGCTCTAAATTTTCCCCTTTTGGCTGGAAAAATTCTAAAGCAGAATTGTTTGGCTTCCAGCCATGTTTAGCTTACAAGATTTTTGCTTTGCTAGATATTTTTTCAGGAAAAGATCATTCTGAGCACCAATATTTATATAAGACATTTCAGAAACTAGCAATGAAAAATGATTTTGAAATGCAAGAAGCAGTAGTTTAAAACTGGGGACACCAGCAAGAGAAGATTTGTAGGGCAAATAAAGTTTTTCAGCATCTCATCTTATATAATTGGGGGAAAAAATGGGGATGTAAACCCCTCCTCAGACCTCAATAATTTACAGAAAGGTCCTAGCTGGTTATAAAGGACAAAGAAGTATGCCTTCAACTTCTCCAGAATTGCCCTCCAGAGTCTCTAATTGCTCTCTTTCACACACACAAACATACACAAACAAGTTTTAAAACCACTTATCTTGAACAGGTCTGCAATCTGCCAAATACCATGTTCTCTGAAAGGTTACAAAGGAACATGGGATTCCTCTTACCCCAACTAACTAACTGACTTTGACAGCTAAATTTCCCTTTAAATATGTTTAGAACTTCCTTTATATAGAAGTGTGAGTCATTCTGACAGACCTAATTTGTACTGAAAAATGAATGTGTTAAACTTATTAGCCATTCAGGTTAGAAAGACTGTAAACAGTAGACTGATGACATTTGCACTTGGTGTACTACACCCTGTGTGCTAAAAGTGAAATTATAAGAGTCAGTGAAAGACATGGTGAAGATTTGCTGGAAATTGTATCTTAATCCTTTCTGCTCTTGACTTGATGTTTCCTTGATATTTCATTTTCTGTAATGAGGAGAATATGCATGAAAAATGCCCCTTTTTTAGCTGTGTTGTATTTATGGCAATTTATTATTCTATTTCCATCAGAGCTAAACAACAGTATATAGCAGTTTGTTGGAGCAAATAAAACACTGCCTGATAGACCAAAAGACCTGTTTGAGTCTGAAGATCCATCAAGTGACACTTAAGGAGATGTTGAAGCTCCAGCCTTTGTTTAGAGTCCTTGATGGTATCTGGATCTGCCTTGTTTTCTGTGCTGAAAGCTTTCCTGAGCTGTAAATAAGAGTGAGTGGAAAGGATGTGGTATTCACAAAGTCAAGTGTGAATTACTTGGGAAATCTCTCAACCTCTCTTTGTTCTCTGGGTAGAAGAGCTCTCCAGAATGTAATTCAAGGTGAAGCCTACCTCAGGTGCTCACAGGAGATGTTTAGCATTGCCAGATGAGCTCAGGGTGTAGAGGACTCCTCACCAGCCTGCACATGGCTCTGTGTTGGCTTGTCTGGGGAGAGCTGGCAGATCCTCCAGGCAGGGAAAGAGGCTGGAGTGTTCACAAACTTTCTCCAAGTTCTGTGTCTACTGGCTGTACTATTGGATCAGGCACTCAGGACTCAAGCATTGCTATGAGGGAGGATAGAGACCTTATTCAAACTGTGAGTCAGCTTTTGGCTTTGAGTGGTCTTCTAGGTTACTCATAGGGACATATAAAACTGGAAAATTAGGATTAAAAATGCTAGAATTGGCTCCTCTGTTCTGTTCATAATCAGAGTGGACAAGATGGTGCAGTCTGAGAAGACATGCTTATTGTGCTGTGACCTTGGGTGTCTTTGGAAACTGGTTCATAACATTTTGGATCCAAATCAGCCTTTGTTTCAATAGGTCAGGCACAGTGTGCAAGCCACTAGCTAAAGTTAAGGTTGACATTGCCAGTACAGACCCTTCTCTGTCTCCTTTCTTCAGCAGTTCATGAAGCTTTAAGAAGCCTCAGCATATAATGCAGGGCACAATGTTTCAATTTCCTTCATAGTTATTTTATGGGAAATTCTTTATTGCCAAACAATGGAAATGTGGGGAGTATGGGGAGATATCTGTAAATTAGAGTTGTTTTAAGCATGCTTAGAAATCATACTCTGGTCACTGATACTTGAAAGCACCTTCATAGCTTGTCATCAAATCCAGCAAGTATATCTGTAGTCAGAAAGGAAATGTCTGCTGAGATAATTTTCTAGTGCTATGCAGACCCTCTTCATTTCTCTGGATTGTGTCAGGAGTGTGAAAGAGAAGATAATGAGAATGGAGATTCCTGTCAAATAATAGCACACTAGAACAAAAGAGGATTAGGGGTGTATGAAAATGAACACTCATCTGATCTGAATGTGCCAATTCTATGAACCCTTGTAAGGCTGACAGTTTTGGTGTGATGTACTCTGCAGAGGACTTTGTTTTTCTTCTTTTGCTGACAAATTTCTGCTGGGAATCTAAAGCATTATTATATTCCATGGCAAATGTTTGCAGTCCATGGAATGGATAGTGAAAATATGTGACTCATTTGGAGGATTTCATCCTCTTCTTGTATGTGTGTCTGTGTACTTTCAGAACTGTTCCATGTGTTGTGCATCACATTTGCCATCAGGCCAGACTGCAGCCCTCCAAAGGCCTGGAGGATTAAGGCTCCTGTAAAATTGTATATCAGAAAAAAATGCAATTTTATATACAGAAACAGTACAAGCACACCAAGCTCATGTAGAAGTAAAATGAATCTAGTATTTTGGATATCTTTTCATTTGGATATGACTATATTTTTGGATAGAACTACAATAAATTATTAGTTTCATATTTTTACTATAGTGAATCACAAAAGATAAATCCAAGTGTATCTCTGTGCTCTTGTTGCCCTGGGAATCTAAAACTGATTTCACATGGTGCAGCCTAAGATAAATTGTACCAGAAAACAAAATGAAACCAAATATCCCACCCAATATCTAACAACCCTTAAAAGAACATTTCTAGGGTTGCAGATGCAGAGATTTAAAAAATAACAACATACCAGAATTAATGTCATCTGTGGTTTTCCATTCACTTTCTTAGGTTACAATATTGAATTAAATAGTTACATATGATTTTTCCCACTTTGCCAGGGGGGTGAATCAGACTTGTGCTGTGAAGGCATCTGTTGTCTGTTAAATCCCCTGACTCATTTGTTGCACAAGTTGGAAGATGTGAGATGAATGAGGCGGGGGAGAGTAGGGAGAAAGAGGATTGTCTGGTGCCTGAGGTAGGTGGATGTCACTCAGGAGAACTGAATTTCATCCCTGCCTCTGACACATAGATCATATGAGGAGCTGCAAATCTTTTTAACCAGGGTTGTTATTTTCAGCCATGAAGAAGAAGATTGATCTTTCCATGGCACAGATTAGAATTTCAGTTCCTTCATGGACTTCCCTCTTACAATCAAGCTTTTTCTGTCCCTCCTGCTCTGTTCTTGCTCTAGAGATCATATTATTAAGTCCCCTCAGTTCCATGCCAGCCCCTTGGCCTTTACCTTGCAGGATTTTTGGCTCTTCCAAAGCTCAGGACAGGCAGATGTTTCTCAGAGAGGTGAGGGTACAGACTGTACACTGTAACCAATGGAGGACCATCCAGCTCACCTGTCTCATAATCTTTCCCTCAAGTTTTGGGAAGTAAAGAAGGTCAGATTTTGTTCATATTCAAGAGGTTGGAGCTGATGTCCTCTTCCCAGCAATTCCTTTGTGCTATCCCATGGGAGTAGCTCAATGCTTACCAGCAGTACTGCATGGGAATGAACTTGGCTGCTGGATACAACAGGGATGCTGCAAATTTCACATATGTACACTAGCAGGGGATGGGATGTAGTCAGGGAAGGGGCTGAACTGAAAGATTTTGTGCTTAGTTTGCAGATCTGAGGATGGTTGTGTTCATCTTTTCCGTTCTTTAAGCAGAACTCTTGTTGTGTCTTGTTTTAGTTCTATTCCAGTCCTGCTACAGCCCCATGCCTAGCTCTTCACTTAACAACATGGAAATCTCATAAAATTGAGGTATTCATCCCCCCTCATTTGGGGATTCATATCTCAGTCTCATTCTTTGCCTTTCCCAAAAGTTTTCCCTCACCAAATATTCAGTCAGTGTTGGTCAGCCCTCAAATTTCTTTCTGTGACCTTCATTCCTCAGCATTGGCATCCAATTTCTGCAGTGGGGTTCTTCTCCCTCCCTGTGCACCCTTGTGCACAGTTTCTTTGCACACAAACAGTCCCATCTCCTTCCTCAGCATGACTGTGGCCACTGCTTGGACCTATGGCACACCTTACTGTTCCTAGGTTCTAGCCACTGTTCCTTTTCCAGGCTTCCTAGTGTGCTGGATTCTTCCCAGAACAGACTTGAGGACTTGCATGCAGCAATAGGACAAGGGGGTAATGAATTTAGACTGAAAGAAGGAATATTCAGACTAGATACATGGGAGTGAATTTTTTTTTTTTTTTTTTTTTTTTTTTTTTTTTTTTTTTTTTTTTTTTTTTTTTCTGAGAGAAATACCCAGAGAAGTTGTAGATGACTCATCCTTGGAAACATTCAAGGTCAGGTTGGACAGGGCTCTGAGCAACCCAGCCTAGCTGATGTCCCTGCTCATTGCAGGAGGGTTGGACTGGATGGCAGGTAAAGGTCTTGTCCAACCCAAACTATTCTATGATTCTATATTTCCATGGATTATTCCCAGTCTCTATTCCTTGACAACACCTAGACCTAGAGTTCTCCTTGAGAAAAATTCAAATTTTTTCACATACTTCCTTTTCCTGACAGCCTTTGTTCTCCTCTTGTCCAGCAGGGTGTAGGTATCTCCCTTCTCTGTGATGCTCTGTTTCAGCAGTGGGTGGACTGAGAGCATGAGAGGTATCAGCTCCCTGGGGCCACATCCTGTGCCCAGGCCTGCTCCAGCTCCACAAACATGGGCACTGCCATTACAGAGGAAAACTGATTTCATTCCTGCAACCAACTCTGCACAATACTATCTTTTTTTTTAAATTTCATTTTCCAGTGACTGTGAAACACATACAATTCAGCATATACAGAAATTTTAAGGAGCTGGGACACGCTCAGTGAAGACAGACTGTCTGGGGATTCTGGCTGTTAAATTCTGCCAAGTCTTTATGAAGTAAGTGCAAACTACTACTTGTCAAAGACCAGGACATTTTTAGGGTGTGTATGTATTTCACAGAGAATAAAAAAGAGTAAATGAGATATATCCTTAGCAAAAGCCACACTCTTCCACCTTACAGGGTTCCTGCAAAACACAGAATTCCAAAACTTTTCATCAACATTTTAAAAAACATTGTTTAGCAGTTATTTTTCTTTTCTATGTATTTTTTTGAAGTCTTAGCAATATTTTAAGAAATAAGGTAGCATGAAAGATGCCAAGTGTGAAATCTCAAAAAGTTTCTCCAAGCTTTGAATGAAAACTTAGTTATACAAAATAAAATGCTAGGCAATCTTAGCTGGGTTGAAAGGATCGATGTGGAGCTGAAGCACAAAAGGACCTGTTATGTATGTTCATGTCCATTATTGAGCCAAAAATTGTCTTGGAAGTCAATTAGACTCTCTAATGCCTGTGCTCAAGTAATCTAAGACTATATGGGCGTGCAGATACAAAGCAAGTGCCATCCCCCTTCTTCAGTGTCTCTCTCAGGAGTCAGATCCCTATTCCCTTGTTCACTGAGGAGTAAAACACCTTAAAAGGAATGTAAAAAGTGAATGTGGGGTGTCCTGCTGCACTCACCAAACTGCAGTGGTGGTTCAGAGCCCCTTAATGCAGTGCAGCCTCCTGGAGGGGTGGCACTGCCTCTCTGGCATGTGCAGCTGAGTTCTGGGAAGCCACAAATGGGGCTGTTCACATCTGGCTGGCTGTGAAGCTCGTTTGAGAGGAATAGGAGAGGGAGATCTCATAGCTCTATCACTAAGTAATTTTTGTTATGGAAACTTATTTTTAATTTGTTCCATACGAATCTTGGGAAAATGAACCGTTTGAGAAGTTTATCATAATTCTAGTCTAGATAAACAGCTCAATAAAAAATGGAAAATATGTATTTTGTCAGAAGGCACCACTAAAAATATTCACATATGGCAATGATTTCCTCAGGATTCAACAAAGGGTTGGCTCAGGAGCCTTCTCCAGTAGATACAGATCAGATTTATCACTGTGGAAATGTCACCTGACTTGTACCATGCTTAAGCTATGAGTCAGCACAGCAGAAAGACATAGATCTCCAGAATGTACAGTATTTATCCTCTCCTTTTCCACTCACTGGCACTGATTTTGTTTTTAACATTATTAAGGAGTGATTCTTCATAGCTAAGGTTACAAATGAGTTTGTCTTAAAAGTTTGTTTTGGCTTCTTCCTACTACCTACCCTGCCACTCCAATGCTACAGGACCTTGGAGACCATAATCCCAACTGAGAACAAGATAATCCATCTTTGGAAATATGAATCAAATGGAAGGCTTGCTGGATTCCTTTTCACAGAAAATGAAAGTGCTCCTGCACAAAAAAGAGAAGTCCTCTTTGTTTTGCAGCTTTGTCCATCTTCAAGGAATTAGCAGAGACTTCCTTTGTTTCTCTGTGGAATATTCTGGATGTTTCCCCATCATCCTGAAAAGGGATCTTCTGTTTTACTCATTACAATTTAAAGACAGACATTGCCTAGAATAAGAAAAAAAAATTAAAAATATGGCAGTATTAATTCTTTGTAAAGGATGAGCTGAACATACTGTGAATTTGAGCTCTTAAAGCCTGCAGGGCAGTGATGTAGATATAGATCTACAGTTTTTAAGATCTATGTGAAGAAGATGATAACCCTAATAAAAAATGGGGCAAAACTAAACAAAACCTTTCAACCTGAGATTGCTGAAGTTGCAAACTCCTCTGTTGAGCCAGTGTGGCTCTGTGTGTGTTGGGCAGCTCTGTGCCCAGCCTGGCTCCTGCTGGGAGCTGGAGGAGGAACAGGGCAGAGCAGCAGCTGATCCTGCAGGGTCCTGTCTGCCATCAGGGACCCCTGACACCATCAGCACCTGCTGCTCCTGCACAGGATCCTTCTGCTTTCTCCACTGAAACAGGCTGTCAAGAGTGAGGATAGCACATGGCCTTCCTCCACCCCATCCTGCCCACACAGGATTGAAAACTCCTCGTGTCTAAGACTGAAGTGCCTCAGTGCCAAGGAAGGTCTGGCATTTAATAACTTTAAATCACTCTCTTCTGTTGTTGTTGCATTTCCTGTCTGTAACAGGCAGTTTGAGAGGGAAATTATTTTCTGATGTACCAGTTTTTATACTAAAACTTGGTGGAAATTGTGGGAGCTCAATACACATACATCCTATTTGTCATGTACATAAAAATTGGCTGTTGTGGTAGATGACACATAAGTAGCTTTTTATTGGATTGGTTTCCCTGAACAACATTGGAGAGCATCCAAATACAGTTTAATGTTTAAATATTTTGGTGTAGTTTAGTATATTACTATTTCAAGCTGCAGAGATCTCAGTCTAGGCTTGCAAAGAGTAAGGTTCTCATAGCTGAGGGTTGCTCAATCAGCACAACCTTCACACGCACCCCTAACACTTCCACCAGCACACTGACATACCTGGGACCTGCCCCACTTACCAGGTGCAGTTCACAGGCAGACTGTGCATGAAGTCACAGAGAATTAGGGCAGAAAATATTTCAAGAAATCATATATTCCAGCCTCCCAGCCCTAGATCACCAACACGTTTGACTCTTGTGAGCTATTAAGGTGACCTGTTTCTAAGGGTGCCTCACAGCATTCCCAGGCAGTCCATTACACCAGGCTCTTTTTTTTTTTTTACTTGTTTTTTCTTTGCACTGTCATTTAAGCTCATTATGCTGTTTTCTTTCCCACCCTGAGACACAGAGAAAAGAACACTCCATCCCCTTTGCAGCTGCTTTTCTGTGTTTGAACACAGTTGTTCTGAGGCTACTCACCCTCCTTTTCAGTCTATGCAATTACTTCTTTTTCATTTTTTCCTGGTAAGCCTGGGAGGCAAGTTCTGACACACACCTTCTGTTGAAGGTAGCAGATCTTGAAGTGGACTTAAAACCTTGAACATTAATTAAAAAGAAAATAACATGGCACCTCCATCGTGATGGGGTCAGCTGGACACTGCTCAACCAGAAAACAACTTCAGCTGATTACTTCAGATGTAACAGATTAATTGATGTCAAATGAGGCAGCATTACAGATTTTTGGCCCAGAAAGGGCTGTCCTACAGTAGGAGGGTTCCCTTTGCAGAAGTGGGAAAAGGACATTAACATCAGCATTAGAGGTGAAACTAGTGTAGCTGAACAATATCACAAGATAGACCAATTCAGGCATGTGATTGTTTAAAATTCTGAGCTTTAGAAATGATGAAGCATTATTAACTACTCTTCCTTGCCTTTGGTTTGTGAGCTTGCAGGAATAACATAACATTTCCAAGAGATCTCCTGGAAGCCTCTGTGAAAGAGACTGAAAGCTGAGATACTTGTCTAATCACTTGGCTCTAGGAATAGAGTCCTTGGGAGAACACCAAATGTTGTAATTACATTACTAGCATAGGTGTCATAACATTTTGTTTCTTTCTGTGTGGAAAATGAGAAATTTGCAGTTGTTGATGAGTTCTTGGATAGGAAAAAGGTGATTCACACAGGAGCCTGAACAGTCTTTTCTCAAACATCAAGGCTGAATCATCCCTACTCATTGCTGTGATGGATTTCAGATTGTTGAAACAATTGTTTGTCATGGAGCCAATTCACATTGCAATACTCTGCCATACACAGAAGGCTCAGGGGCATCTTAAGATTTGTCTAGGCGTAGAATCAGCAGAATCTAAGCTGAGCTGAAACATCAGAGGGAAACAAGGGATGGGCCAGCTCACCATTAACTTCCACCAAGTTCACTGTGAGATGTCAGAACCATCAATAGTTAATATAAGAAATATCAGATAACCATTAGTGAGAATTTGTGGGCATTTACACTGGCATATCAGATTGCTGCAGCACTAGCTTAAAAAGATGCTTTGCTTGCTATTGATTAGAATTTGGAGGAGGGAGAAATACTCAAGACAGAGCTACAATTATGTGTGATGGATCTCAAAGTAGCTCAAATATTTACTTAATACATGATAATTTAAATGAATTAGACATTAGTTTATAATTGCAATCAAAATGTGTTTTCCCTAAGACTTAGCTGTTCTAATGATTCTTTAAGTGTAAAGAAAAGCCTGCTGCTTGATTGAAACATGTCCAAAAGACATCACAGCTGACAGGAACTTGAATTGGTCTTCTGCATTCATTTGTGATAGCAGAGGCAACATAATCTGACAGCAGATGTTAAGCAGGCAACATTTCTCTTTTTCTCCTAGGAGCAGTTGACAAGAATCTGTAGCGGAACTTAAAACAAATAAACAAACAAAACCACCACCACCAAAGTGGTCTAATTAAAACTGGTTTACTTCTTCGTAGAAAAATATAATTTAAAAACTCAGCAGGGGCAATTAACTTGTTCCGATAATTTTTAGAAGTGCATCCTTAGATATTTTGCATTGCTTGAATAATTTTAATATTTCTGTTCTCTCTATTCTATTATTCTTGCTTGACCACTCTGTTTAACTGTGCCAGAATGATCTACAGTTCCTGCAGCTAAGGACCCCTGACAATGTTTTTCCTTTTAGGCAGGAATATATGGCCATTTTTTTACCTCAAGAGCCTCCTGAACCACTCTTTGAGCTTGAGTACAAACCTCTATTCATCTCTCAATTGTACAATGATATATTTATAATTTATCCCCTGTGAAATATGTTTGCTTCTAAAGAGGGGAGGGGGGGCCTTAAAACCTCTTGTCCTAATCCTGGTTTACCCAAATAACCAGAGCAGCCTATGGCCTAATGGTTAGAGATTTTAGTTGCCAGCAGAAGACTTTGCCTTCATCTTAAGATATCTTAAGTGTCTACACCAAGGTGTCTACTTGTGCTGGAAGTCCAACTTCAATGTCTGTGGAAAGACAGTGCTCTAAGAGAAGCCTAAAGGACAATTTAGATGCCCAGCTAGTCCTTGCCTGCTGTAGAGTGCACTGAGTAACTCTGCTGGGTGTTCTAACTAGCTCTCTAGTGACTACAAAGGGAACTCAGGCACCTCTAGTAGACATCTACTTTCATTTAGGTGTCCTAAGCTTGAGAAGAACTCCACCTGGAAGGCTCCAGTCTGTATTTTGGACAAGACACCCACTACCACTGGAAATCCTCTATAACATGTATGCACAACATCCATATGGACTTAGAAGACATGATGCAGGCCACAGGACAGAACTCCATCTTTTTGGAGCAGCAGCAGCAGCAGTGGCAGCAGGCCAGGTAGGTAGCACTATAAGTCTATATTTGGGCACATGAACTGAGCAGGAAGGATGAGATTTCATCACCCAGATGTAACCACCCACCACTTTTGAGACATCTTTTGCCATTCAGGGGATCACAGATGAGATGAAACACTTGTGGGAGACATACATCCTTCTGGAGATATGGGCAAAACTATGGCTTAAACTCATAAAAATGTAGTAACACTTTATGCCAACGTGCAGGAAATGAAGTCCCAGTCTGAGAGCTGATTTAGGTGGGTTAGTCCCTGTGTAATTTCCTTATGGAGAAACAAGAACTGTAGCCAGGTTTCCAAGGTCCCCACCCAGAATGTAATTTTTCAGTTGTAGGAAGAAGGCTTTAACACACATCCCTCTCAGCATGTCCCACAGAGCTGTTTGCAGCTTTGTGTGGAGCCTTTCCTTAAGCATGATTTGTCATCATCTGCTCTGTGGAGCACACAGAGGCATCCAAATTTGGTGCTCTTTTTACTCTGAGATTCAAGAAAAGTGAGGCTTTTTTGTTTATTTGCTTATTTATTTACTGCTTAGGATGTAGCTTGATCTTTCTGGTGTCCCAGGCACAGACACAGAATTACTGCATTAACAGAGTCACAGTTAATTATTATTAATAGGGGAAACCATGGTACCTGAGCCACAATGAGCTTGTGCATGGAACAGAGCACACTTCTAGGATCAGGAGATCAAACCCAATTTTTGAGTCCATTCCAGAAGTGGTGCTGATTTAATTTACAGTAGATGAAACACCTGACTTTGGTTAATCTTTTGTTATTAGAAAGACCTGTTTCTGGAATCCTGGGTATCTTTTAACTGCTGCAAATTATTAATTAGTGATTAATTCATTAGTCAAGACCAGAGTAACCGTGACTACAGGGTACAGGAAGGATTTTTAATATTTTTTTCAGCTAAGATGGCAAAGGCAGAGCCTTTGTCCCTGTGTCATTGTCCCTTGTTTCTTAGGCCTGGTTCAACCTTCAGAATATGAGTTCTACCTTGCAGCTAAAGCAAATTTTTCCTCACCTAAAAATATTTGGAAGAATGCAATAGGATTTTGGTTTCAATTGCAGCAACACATATATTTATTTAGGAAAATTCAAACATTATAAACGATCCCAAACAGATTTCAGTTTTCACATTAAAAATTAAAATCAAATAAAAAAAAAAAATCTGGCAGAGATTTAAAAAACTTGAAACAATTTACACTCTTCCTCCAGGTCCTAAAGAAAAGAAAAATCCAGCTTTTTCCTGGTGTTTTCAAGATGTCAACATTTCCTCTTCCCTTCAGTTGCAATGAAAGGCTTTGAGCCTCTGAGCAGCATTGAGCCCAGGCCAGGGTGGTCAATGATGCTGCCCTTGTTAGAAATCTCCTTCCTTTGAGCCCTGGATGTCAGGGCACAGAGCAGCCAGGGGAGCACATGCTGCAGTGGGCAGAATCCTTCAGATGGGGTTTGTGCTTCTGTCCTGGGTGATGCCTTTGGGCACATCGTCCTTTCGAGCTCTGCAGGATCACTGACTGGATCATTGCTTCTCCTCTGAGCTCACCCACTGCCCTGGAGCCACAATTTACAGCCCATAATGCCTGCACTTTGCTAATGGAATGACCCAGACACATTAAATATTATTATTATTGCTGTAGAGCATGACCATATGAATAAACTCAGAAAAAACCCTTCTCATTCTACAGTGACAGATCATGCATTTTGGGTGATTTCTGCATCCCAAAATCATTGTCTGTAAAAAAATGATGATGTCCATGATGACCAATAGCCATAGAGTGAGCTATTAATTCAACTGCCTTGCTTTGTTACTCCATTACATACCTTCATGTAATTCCACTTAAAAAACCTCAGAGAACCCCCTAAACAATGGCTGCACCCAAACCAGCAAAGCCTGTTAAAAATGTATGGCTCACACTACATCCTCAGAGCAATTTTGGGATGGTGCTCATGCTTCATTTAGCTCTGCATTTTGTTTTTCAAGAGATTCTAATGAAAATACTCAGGATTTAACAATTTCCTTTCCTTTCCAGAAAGGAGTGATGTCAAGATAAGAAAATGTTAATATTCACCAAAAACCAATGCCCAGGCTGGCCTCTCTAAGCAGCAAGCCTCAGGTTGCTCTCATGACTATACTGCTGATCTCGATTTAAGGGATCAATTTAAAATATTTTAACTTAGACTGCAAATTGGATAAACATGTCTTTGTTTCCCAAATCTGTTCTAAGATAGCAGCACATTATCACAGCTGAAAGGTATAATAATGAAATTTTTATTAGGATGCTGTTCTGAAAAAGCAGTTTTCATTGTTCTGAATCCCTTTCTTTGCCTGTAGATTTAGAAATTATAAAGTTGCATACATTGTACTCTAGCACACTATGCGTACACAAAACCCATAATATTTTCCACTATCTATAATAGTGATGCTCACCAAATGAGCAGTGAGTGTTGTAAGTTCTCACTCAGAATGTCCTCACAAACCAAATAAAGGCCTGTCTATCTTGAGAGTGTGTTCAAACAAATTTGTACATGTGTATGTGAAAAACAAATCCCCTCCTTCTAACAGTAGTCACATAAAGGATGTTTTTAGGTTCATCAACAGCAAGAAATACTTTTTCTCCGTAACTATCATCATGGATTTCCCATGGAGAAGCTGTATTCAGTCTGCTTTCAGGGAAGAATATTTGAAATGAAATGGCAAAAAAAAAAAGATTAAACGCCCCTCCCTACCTTTTCTTCTTCAAATGTATATCTAGAAATTTCTATGGCTAGGTCTTCATATAAATTTTGAGTAAGAGTACAGCTCTGATAAAAAATTCAAATAGATCTTCAGTGACTTTATTCAAATTAACTTAGTGGAAATCTGGGAAGGATACATGAGAGTCATGGGGAAAAAAATTCCAATAATTAAAAGCCTGATTTAAGGAAAATTCTTAATCTAAATGTCAGTAGTAAGAATTCTGAGCCTAAGGTTACACATATGTTCATGTGTCTGGTTGAATCAGGACTTTGGGTTTATATTTATAGGACTGAATTTCGGTTATTTTTTCCCATATTTTCATACAGTAATAAATAGCCACTCAAACTGGTATTCTCTGCAGTCTCCATATAAATGTCAAAATATTTTTCTTGCAGACTACAGAAAACTCATGAGTATTAAGAAGTTAGACAGCTCCTAAATGATGCACAAACCAAGTACCAGTGAAACTACCAGGGGTCAGACACCTCACTGATTGTGTTGCTATGGTCCAGGCAGTCTGCCTCCGTGGCATGTCCCTTACATGGATGATTTTGTAAGAACTAGCCTCTATCAATGTGAATCACAATGAGATGACCATCTAAGATTAATTTTATTCAGTTTGGCTAAGTTGATCTCACATACTCCGATTCTATCACTGTAAGTACAGATGATTAAAAAAAAAAATCACAGTGCAGATAGTGACAGAGAGGCATTTTCAAAATGTTCTCCTTTGGAAAGGCAGAAACATTTTTTGTTTTATTTTTTTCAAATTCTATTCACATCTGCCATCTCAGTAGAGATGATGCAGCAAAACAAATATTCCTACTCATTTGATTTCTGTGGTCTAATATTTGGCCATGACTCCCTGGCTAACTCCTACAGCAAGGGATTCCCAGCTGTCTCTCAGTGAAGCATAAAATTACTTAGTTGTTGTGGTGTGATCAGACTGCATGCATTCAGTCTGACATAGCTAAAGGTAAAACAATATGAAGGTCAAGAGAATGTTAACAAAGGTTTGGAAAACAAAAATCACATGAACTCTTGGACAGTCAAAATCATCAGGGTTCTATGATTCAGCACAATTTAAATCATGCTCAAGCTTTCATACTACTGATTTATGTTTCACTTTACTTTTCTTACCAGAGCCTGCAGCACATAATCTACTGGATTAAATAACTCTAGGTTTTCTTAGTGGTTCAATCATTTAGATTTTTTATTCTCTGAAAGATTAAAACTACAGAAAACCACCAAGTTCAGCTTAAATTTTCCACCTCTGTTTCTCCAGGTGGATGAAATTTTTAAGAACAGAAATCTTGTAATTGTTTGAAAGATCCTCCTGGTTTCCATTGTGGATGTATCCCTGTCTAGAGTATACATGCACTAGCACTAACAGGATAAACTCCAAACACCAGAGGTGTGCTAGGATTCCAGAAACTGGGACCTGTGCTCCTTGCAGTGTTGTTTCTCCTTTGGAGCTATCATGACACACATCAGCCTCAGTAGTGCCATCCAGTACACAGATCATCACTACCCAGGAAAACCAAAATGGGTTTATGACCTGACTGAAGTCCAAATTACCTGTTATCAAGCCTCATAAAATATCATGGCTCACTGAGATCTCAGGAAACATATTCACATCACAATTATTATTCCAGCGAAAGTGCCACCCCTCCTACAGACAGGCAAAGGACTGGATGGACATTGGCTTGAATTTCTCCTTGTTGATACTGGTTTGCCATTCAATAAGACCTTCTTTCAATAGAGTACCAGAAATCAAGAGACAATAAGATTCTCAGGGCATCCTGTCTCTTCCTCTGATAAATTCCATTTTTGAATAAAACTGTGTGGTGAAGAAAAGCAGCTATTAATTCAAGATGTCATTGAACCAACATTAAAGAAATTTTCCTTCTGTGCAGAATGGCTTGATCTGATGTCTGACTGCAGGAATCCTCTTCAAAATCCCCTCTGGGAGAGAGAGCCCTTACAGCCAGGGTCTCACATCCTCCCGTGGCATCTACAGCCTGCAGCCCTGGGCACAGCCAGTCTGGTTCACACAATTCTTCTCCCCAGGGCTTTTCTTTGGAGGCTTCTTCATTGAGCAGAGACCAGAATGACCACAAATATATCAAAATCAGAACATAATTTTAGCTCTACTTATTTATCTGGCTTCCTGTTCAAAATTTGACAAATTTTTAAAGAATAAGAGCCCAGCAGCACCTAAGCTGTAAGAACAGATATTTGCTTTTTAATTATTTTCTAAAGTGCCAAAATACTTGTGAAGCAATGGGCATAGTTTCATGCTTTAAAAATAGAGAATAAACCATGTAGGCAGTTTAGCAGAACAGGAGCATGGTATGAGGGAGAGATGATAGGGAGAATGTACTGATCATAATGCATCTTTCTTGCTGATAGAAGCTGGCTAGTGATACCAAGTAGTCATATGCCTGGATAAATGCTTAGCATCAACATATTTCACTAGTACTTAATTGACATATCATTATCTAGGCTTCTTTTTATATTCCTTTGCTATTAGGGATGGGTCCTCTTGGAAAAAATGTCTTTTTTTCTTAGTGCTACTTATTACAGCAGGGGAAAGACGAGTCATTTGGCATCTTAACCTTTTCCAAATGCATGAACAGCTCAGCTTTCCTATTCAACCAGGGAGTGAGAAGGGGCAAGAGAAGGGAAAGTTTTGTGGCAGAAAGTGGAAAGTTGGTAAGGGGTGGAAAAAATGACTTAGCTTAATGGATGTGATAGAAAAGAGAAAGAAAGGAGTTTCTCTAAGAAAAGACAATACAAAAGGTTTGAAATAATTTAATGTTAGAGTTTTCTACTGTAATTCCAGTAAGGTGTTCAGGTGTCATGGTGATGAGTACAGCCAAAATATCTAAGCACTCTGGGATAGAATATATTCAAACAAAAAGGAGAATCAAAATAGTTCTTATTTAGAAGAGGGATAATGTCTCAGTTCTAATGCAAATGAGCATAGTTAAAGGATCACTTGCCTTTTTATGAAAATGAATATTGAAAGTTTGATGAGAAACTTAGGAGAGAAACATTCTGGAAGTCAAAGCAAATGCAATCTCTATATGCAAATGAAATCAATTAATTTTAGCAGCCATGTATGAGTGTAAATGAGAAAATCAATGATTTTCAAAATCTAGTAATTTGATAGCCATTAGTCTCATTAGACTTCCTTTTTAAAGCTTAATTATTCAAAAATACAACTCGATTGAAGTGTGGCTTAAAGAGGACACACTCTTAAATTAATTACAGTAGTGATTTTCCTTGCAGCCTGAGGATACAGTGCCAGTACCCAGCTTTGTAGATAGAAATATGTTTTTTTTTTCTTGCTGGATTTTGATGAAGTGTCCACCAAATCTCTGCAGATCACCTAAACACCTATGAAGAATCATGTGAGTCAACCCACTGAAGCCCATGGAAGATATATTATTTGTACATTATGTGGGTGAAATCCTTGATTTCAGGGAGAGTTTTGATGGAGAGTCCAGGCTGAGCAGAGAGGTGACCCTGTGCAGAGAGCTGGCCAAGCAGCACAGCACCCCAAGGGCTGTGAATCCAGGCATTGGCTTGCAGGGCTCCCCTCCTCTCAGCTGTCTCTGGGGCAGGAATTTCTGCCCATCATCTTCATCATAATTTCCTGGCAGCAGCACTTACCGAGAAAATAGTGCTGTGACATTTGTGTTATTTGTCAGTCTGGAGAACATTTAAACAGATTATGACTGTAAATTTGGTGGTTTTGAGAATTGTCTGTGAAATTGATGAGCTTTAGAGATATCTTTAGTTCTAAATAGCACAGGATACATTTCCCCCCCTTTTTTAACCATTCAAGATAGGATTTACTGTTTGCACACCTTCATCCATAAAGAGAATGCCTCTTTTCTGAGTGCCAGGTGCTGGCTTAGCTGAGTTCATCAGACCCAAGCTAAAACAGGTGGCTGCATCCAAGACTGCCAGTGGCCAGTGACCATGGGTCTTGGCCTTTGCTAACTCCAGAACTGTGCCAGTGACCAACTGGGAATTGTTTGGATAAATTCTGCCCAGCCCAGGATAAAATTTGCCAAGTTATTTTAAAAAATTGTCAGCATTTACAATGAAGTTCATATCCAAAGGACACCCCTTGGCACCCTTTCATTTATTAGTGATGATGAACTTTACTAAATAAATGACTCCCAAACTTTTAAAACCCATTTCTCATAGGAAGAAGTGCAGTTATCCAGATTCCTGATTATATTTCTTCACCCTGTGTGAAGACATGTCCTAAGGCATTTCTGAGGACCAGGTCATGATAATTCACTGCTGCAACACCTGCCTATTGCCCCTCCTCTGTCCTCTTCCACTCCTTGCAGGTCTCTCTTGACTTCCCTCCTCCACTTTCACCTCCTACTCAAACTAATCAAGATACAAGGAAGATGTACTTTTAGAGATCAATTAAGCACAGCAGGGCACCAGCTGAGATGAGGAGCTGCAGTGAGTGAATTTAAATCAAGCTGCAGTTTCTGAGAGATGATCTCTGTACCACCACTGGAGTATTTGTTAACAGTGGCAAAGGCTTCAGGCAGATCTGCACATCACCAGAGAGGCTAAGCCTTACTCGGATCATTGTGTGACCCAGAAGTGTGAGTTTATAAAAAAAGGAAAAAATGTTTAAGTTATAGCTTGTGAATCACAAACATGTCTGCAAAAATTTGCACTGAAATCTTCCATGTGACAGGCAAATGAGGAGCAAAAGAGGAAGAGGCACAGTTGGCTAAATGACAATGTTCACATTTATATAACATGTGATTGTAACAGCTCAGGATTGCAGAGGATTTAAAAAATAATCCTCGTTTATGTAAGGCAGCTACTTTTCAGTAGTGTCATTACCATCTCATGGCTGCACTATCAGCTTGGCAGAGACAGCTTTCAGACACCACTCCACTAAAGCAGAGATGCTTTAGAAAGGAAGGAATCAGCACAACCCTGTGGATTTTATTCTGCTCACGATTTTGAAGATAACTCAAAATTTCAGCCTTTGGCATAGCACATCTCCCCCAGCCCCAGTTTCCCACTCTTCCACGGCACAGCCCTTGTTCTCCCATGGTGTGAGCAGATCAGGAGCTGTGTTTCTGCTGTGCCACTGCCTGACCCAGCCTGAAGCTCTGCTGCTGCCTGGCCACTGGCCAAGGGGCCAGCTCACATCTGCCCTGGCCTTTGGGGCCAAAGCTGCATCTGTGCACAGCAGAGCTGCAGGGTGGCTTGGGAGAGGAAGTAAATAATTCATTGGCTGTCTCTGCAGCACAGAGAGAGGAAATAAAAAAATCTTTTCCCAAATATCATCAGGTCAGCTGGCCAGAGGAACCCTTCAGGGGTGTTCATGATGCCTTATGGCATTGAATACAGTGGGAATTTTGCTTTTGTCATCTGTGCCAGCAAGCTGAGAAACTGAAAAGACATGTGATTCTCCAAATTAGTGTCTCAGTTTGCAGTTTGCTTGGTTCTGTCTCGTGGTGAAGGATGTTCCATGTATTGCATGTCCTGGACTGCCCATACAGAGAAACATTTACTCTGGGCTGCAGATGAGTCAGTGATTTTCTCAAACAAACAAAAGAAAATGAAATGGTAGTGGTATCTCTTTTCCTGTCTCCTGTGATGCTGGCAGGGGTCATGGCAAGGGAATGCATTTCCAGAGCATGGGCTGTGCCACAGCTCTGTGCACAGATGCCACCAGGAGGCTCTGCCAGTGCAGGAGAGTCACAGCAGAACTTAACCAGCCACCACAGAGCAACAGAGCACTTTGCAAAATGTCCTAAAGATTGAGCATGTGTCCCTGTTAGTGCCCTACCTCGCAGTAATAGCAGCAGAAGGATTTCAAGGTTCTGCATCTTTCCGCAACTCTGCCCTTAATAAATGATTCAACTCTGCACTTTCTCTTAAGTGCTGGTGGAATTTAAATGGGTTGCAGTGCCCAAGCTTGGCTTCTCCTCCTTTTTGGAAGCAGGGCTTAAGACAAACTTATAAAAGCTGAAGAAATGCAGCTGTGACTAATTCTTGGCTGCAGCTGGAAGGAAGAGAGAGGGAAGGCATAAAGAGCAAAAAGGGTTTTCTTGAGCACTCATGCTGGCCTGGCTTCTGTCTGCTTATCCTGTTGAAACTAGACAAAGTGACTGCATGGTCCATTCCAACAAGGTCCACAGAGAACCCCAGGTACAAGGCCTAAGAGTTATATGAACTAATAATATAAATCATAAAATTAAATACTATGATTTCATTCTGCAAATGATTTGGAGACATAGTTTAAAAGAAAGACAGAGCACAAAGAAAAATTGTGTTGCATGGAACAATTTTTATGAGCTTTTTGTACTTTAATATGATATAAAATTTGTATTAATAGGTGCCATTTTTATGAAGAAATTTATAGCCAAAATACGGCAACTTCTTTGTGTAAGAAAGTTCAATTTGATGATTTTTTTTTTTATTTGCATGGATATTTTGATGTGAAACAATGAATTATTTAAACTTGAGACCTTTTATAACATATACTCTTTTATTAGCCAATTTGTTCCTGATCAGTTTTTCTATGGCATCAGTAAAAAAATATGGTATCTGTCCATGGGCCAAAATGACATCTGCACTTTTTCACTTGCATCAGCTGAAGAATGTGTAGCCTAGAGACACAATTAATGCTAGGCTGGCCTCTTCCCCACATTAGTGGTCTCCTATGCATAGCTTTATATACCATATGTGAAGGGCCAAATTAGTCCCACTTGGGTCACACTTTCAATGAGCATTCAAGAACTAACTCCACAACAGTGGGTGTTTGTAGAGATGTAATTTTCCATGACTGAACTGGTATTTACCTACAGAGGGATTTTTCCATTAAACATTCTGTACAAGATGTTGGGACATAAAACACATTAAGATATATTTATTAGTAAAAAATCTATCAGGATTTAATAACCTTTCTGAGACAAAAATCAAGGTGTAAAGGCTGCTGCTATTTTCCCTCTTTGGCCAGGGTTTTTTTTCTTGGTGAAAAAGTACCCTAACCTGTATTTGCATATAGATATGGGAAGTTACCAGCTTTCTTCATTGTGGCTTCAGCAGGGTTCCTCAAGGACAAGACCACAAACCTGCTAACTGGTTTAAAAGAACACTGCCAGGACATAATAACTAAATGCAGTTTGGTGTACAGTGATTACTGGGGATGTGGCAAATCCTGATGTCTTCCTGGGTAAGGGATTTTTTCCACTCTTATTATTTCTACCTCTGGCAACTCTACCATGGGACTGAGAATGAGAAAGTAGGGGAATATTTTGGGCCATTAGCTAAATATACAAGTGTGTGGAAATGTTACCATATATCAGCAAAAACAGAAAAAAAAAGAGCATAGTATAATCATTTAGGCTGGGAAAAGGCTTCTGAGACCAAGTCCAGCAGTCTACCTAACACTGCCAAGTCCACCACTAAACCATGTCCCCAAGTGCCAATCTACACACCTTCAGGGATGATAATTCCATCACAGGGCAACCTGCTCCAATGCTTGACAGCCCTTTCAATGAAGAAATTTTTGCCAATATCTAATATAAACCTCCCCTGGTGCAATTTGAGATGATTTCCTCTTCTCCTGCCTCTCCCTGTTTGGGAGGAAAACCTGATCCCCACCTGGCTACATCCTCCTTCCAGGCAGCTCTAGAAGTGATAAGGTCTCCCCTGAACCTTGGTTTCTCCAGGCTAAACACTCCCAGCTCCCTCATCTCTCCTCATGGGCTCATGCTCCAGACCCTTCACCAGCCTTGTTGCCCTTCTCTGACACTGTCCAGCCCCTCAGTATCTTGTTGTGTGGGGGCCAGAACTGAACACAGCATTTGAGGTGTCTCCTCACCAGTGCCAAGCACAGGGGCACAAGCCCTGCCCTGCTCCTGCTGGCCCCACTGTTTTTGATATAAGAGGGGAAGCCACAGGCCTCCCTGACCACCTGGGCACAAGTTTAGTAAGGATGATAGGACATGAAAGAAGACAGGAGCTGGGAGTTTCCTAATTTGGACATTAGAATTTAATTTGTGCTTTCCTTCTCATCCACTTTGCCTCTGAACTGGAATTCATGGCCACTTGTGATGTGCTGTGGCTGAAAGTGACTGAAGAAGTTATGGCTGAAAGAACTTGCATATTTGGGTTATGTTACTTTGCTTATGTGCTAAGTTGCACAGGCTTTCCTACTGTTCAGATAAAAATCTCAGTATAATGTTTTGATGAAACCTTAGGTGTGTTATTTTCATCACATATTTTGGAAAGTAATCTAGAGAACATTTAGGAAGAAGTCTACAAATGAATGAAGATATGTTTCTGGCTTTGTTTTCTGCCTTTAAAATTTAAAGGCAGAAAAAAAAATTAAAATGTACTGTACACAGGATTGAAATATTACTATTGTACTGAAGAATAAAATATTTTTAAAAATTTGAATCTTTGAAACTGTTTAAAGAAGAATAAATATTATAAATCCTGTATAATAATGATATTTGGTTATTACTTTATATTATTAGTAGAGGGTGTGAGTAGTAGTAGTATTGTTTTGTGTCTTTACGATAAAATTTAATGTCTTAACGTCTGGATTGTTTTCCAGGAGAATTTCTGACTTTCATATTTTTGATGACTCAGCAATGGAATAATTGCAGCATATGAAGAACACTTTTCAATCTGAAGTGATTTTAGGAAGTCCTAAGGTAGATTTTTGGTTTGAAAATATGTGTATGGTATTTTATATAAATTAATAACTCTTCTGGCTATTATTTAAAAATTATGATAAAGGAACAATTATTTGAAGATCACTGTCCTGTGTCAAAACACCATCATTTTCTCAAGCACTAAAAATCAGTGCACACAGGTGGAGCATGGTATTAAGTCTGGGACATAAACTTATATCCTCATCAGTGGCAACTAGAAATCTGTTTTGAGGTAGAATCATGAGGGTGGTAGAAAATGAGAAATAGTAAGAGGAAAAGCATGGGAAAAATTATTTCTTTAAGGTCCATCACTTAGAACAAGTCCTGTAATGTTAAATACATTAAATAATGTATTTAATGTTAGATTAACATTAAATAGCTTTGTCTCTAGAGAGGGAAGATATCTACACGACCAAATCACTGCCTTATGCTCTTGTTTTTTTTCTAGGATTGGTTCAATCATGTATTTATTCACCAAAGTCATTAGAACTGCAATGGTAATCAGAAGAAGGAAATGGTCTCCATCTATCATCCAGTTTCTAACAAGAAGAGGTAACAGACCATTTTAGTTACAGTGCATTAATGCTTATTACTGCCCTAATGAAGATTTGTGTTGCTTTCCCAAGAACCTTGAAGCTAATCTTCAATTTCCTCCCAGCTTTCAAAGAAATACCAGTTTTCACATGACTTCAGCCTGTTGGAGCAAACAATGAAATATTACTCTGACCATTATAAACCACAGTTTCATCAGGGAAATTAATATCAAAAACACAAGGTAAAATCTAGTTATTACTGTGGCTAAATCCTCTGAGTTTGGCACACACTGACTGACTCAATCCCTTTGATTGTACCCAGACCTTTCTCCTAGCAGATGTATCTGTACAGCTAACACATGGCTAGTATTAAACCATTGCCTATGAAACTATTATCACATATTCAAGTCTATGTTACTGTGATATATTATAGTAACCATATGGCCATTGCACATCTTGCCTAAGCTAGATTTCTACATAACCAGGCTCAGTATTATTTCAAGTGCCTTCATTCTTGCAATGTAACACTCAGGCTGCAATGGGAAATCCCAAATGATCTTGGCTGATGACTTTTTGTGATGTGCCACATGCCATTACAAGTCACACATCTCATAGGGAATACTGTTTGGGAACTGCTCTCCTTTGAACAGTGTTTGCTCTGTTTATCCTGTCCTGTTGAGATTAAGCCCCAAAGGAGCTTTGTGCAGGGCTGATTTCATGTACCAGAAAGAAAGGTATGCCACAAAACCTGCTCTTCTGGTGCTCTGTGTGACTGCTGTCTTGGGGCTGGACACAGTTAACATGCAGACAAGGGACTGAACTTTCACTTACCAATGTGGGCGTTAGCTCACCTGTCCTCTCTAAACAATGGGTTCAGGTTTTCTTTCTGGTTTTGACTCCAGTAGAACTGGGTCTTTGTTCAAAAGAAACACCTGTTCAAATATCTTGCTCTATCACAGCCTCAAAGTCTGAGGCTCCCAACACTTGAGAAGTTACTTTCCAGAGTTTTGTTTAAGCATCTGTTGGAACACGTTCATCCTGGGTAACTCCTTGACATCTGGACACAAAGAATTCTAAAGAAAGGAAGTACCTTAGTAGACTTAGGAACATTTAAATGCATCCTAAGGAAAGACCAACTTGAGTGTTATTTCAAGAGCTTTAATTTTGTTGGCAAGGCTACTGGGAACTAAGAAAGCCCTTTACACTTGGAAAGAAGCTTGCCAGACTATTTCCTTTGTGTATCTTGTTCTGCAGAAGTAACAGAATATTCCATTTCTGCATATTTTAATAATGCCAAGGGAAAAGGTGTATGTAAAGTTAAAGAAAGCAGCTTTCTGACCAGCCTGTTTCTTCCTGTTCCCATGGTTTATGTGTAACAGTGGTGACACACAGTTCCTCCTTTCTGGGGAAAGGATATCTGTCACAAAGAGAAGTTCTGCTGCTCGCTGAAAGACTAACCTCTTTTACGGGTAGCAGCTTGGCAGGTGTTTGTTTTAATTGTTAGATATGTGACTTGCAAAAACTAAAATGGGCTGTAGGGATTTGACCATCATTCTATTTTACATCTGCTTTCATCAGCGTAGCTCTGTGACCTTGATTCATGTTGGCATGAACGAGAAGAGAATTAGGTTCTGAGTTTCCATTTTACTATCCAGGAAAGCTAACATTATTGTAAAGAGAAGCAGTTTAAGAATACTGTGGGGTATGTCTATATGGAGATATAGATCAGTGACTTGGATTAACATATGGCAGTCAATTCAGTGCCCAGTAGTAGGCATTTGAAGAATAAAGAACTTAATTGTGAACAGCTGTTTCCACACACTTAATAAAGTGTGCACGGCCAGTTCAAGCTCTATAAAGTGTAAAACATAGTTTTATGAAACACATACTGGGACCATGCACATTTTTCAGAGAGTGCATCAGCCATTCTGACTCTTAAATCCTGTCTATCTCTTGATTTAAGAGGCAGATCTCTGTAAATATTTTTCTTGGGTTTTTGTTTTTCAGAGTGTTATAGACCCCCTCAAATATTTAAGAAAACCATGGCTATTCTTATGCAATAAGTTATTATTATTATAGGTGTTTTTCCACCTCAACTAATCTGTTTTGTGACGTTAAAAGGAGGAAAGGATAGTGGCTTTAGGAATGGTTTTATTTCAGCTCGGATTATGGCTTCAGAACTACAAATCTCAGTATCTCAGGGGAACTGGGAGGGGTCAGAAATTAATAGTATCTAGTTAATCTGCAATTTATCAGCAGGAACTGCGAGTCCTGGGCACTAGAAATGCCCCACAGATGTCATGCATTCATCTGCCAATCCCATGCTTTGCTTTGCACTGATGATAGTCAGCAAACACAGAAGTGTGTGGCCAGCCAGGGAGATTTGAAGGTTCTTTGGCCCATTTTCATTTCTGTTTTGAATGCAGGAGTCAAGGTATTGAACTAAGGCCCTTTTCTACCATTGCCTGTGCTCTAAAGCTGTGTCTGCCTCCTGTGGGTCTCAGCTCTGGTCCTGCAGAGTGGTCACAAACACTTCTTGTTTTCAGATGAGTCCCTCCTATGTAGTAGGTCAAAACTGCAAGCACATTTTTTAATCACTTTTTGATTGCAAAGAGCAGAAATTGTTCCATCACTTCCTTCAGAGGCCAAGGACCTTCAGGTCTGACTTTAAGCTGGTTCAGGGCAAAAGTGGAGAAATTCTGCAATGAATTAAGCACAATAAGACAGCTGGGTGAGAGGAGGCAGCTTTATGAACAGGTTGTGCTACAAGTTTTAAAGGCATTTTTATAATTAATGTGATTTCGCAGAGATTTGACAAAATTAGACTAAACCCAAACCTCAGTGACAGGTTTCATAGCAGGAATTTCCAGCTGCTGAAATAAATCCCATATAGAGAGAACCTTCCTCAAAGTTTCCACATCACTACCTGAAATGCATAAGCATCAGTTTACATGAATGCACAGTGTTCTGCCAGTTAGAACCAAGTTCATACAAGAAAAATTAAATAATAATAATAATAAAAATCAATAAAGCATGGACAAATGAAGATCAAAAGGATTTTAAACAGTCTATAAATCTCTTTCATTCACTGACAGTATCCACGCTCTTATATCTTCTAAACTTGCACATCTAATATAAATAAATGAATAAACAAAATGGGAAAGTTTTTTTTCCTTGTTAATTGAGTTCAGCTCTCATATACATCTTGTTCAATTCTTAGCAACTAATGCTAAATGAATATGAATATTATCAAGTCCAAAGTCAAGCAAGGCCAATACCACTGAAGGACAATCCCTTGTTGACGTTTCTTAGTTAAGTGATCACGCACTCTTTGAGTTCAATTATCTTTTACTTTAGATTTTTGGATGCAATTTACAGGGTTCATTTTTAATAACAGATGAGGAAACTCTGGCAGTTTCCTGCTGTTGCTCTCTTTGTGCAGGTTTCCATAAGCTGAGCTCTCCAGACCTGGCTCCTGCAGTGGCCCAAGGGCTCCAGCTGTCTCCAGAGGGGATGGCACTAGAGGGCAGGCACACACTTCTGTCAGTGCACCTCCCTGGGCTTGGAAGCAAAGCTAGAGCAACAGATTAATTAGAAAGTTCTTGAAAGAAGGCTCTGTCATCCCTTGCCTTCTGTTCTTATACCTTCTCTCTGGATTCTGCTTATTAAATTTTTGTAGCCCAGGTCCTGTGGTAGTTCTCCACATTCCTCCCTTCCTGTGATTATTGTTTTTTGCGCTTCAGCCTTCAAGTAATCTGAAACTTGTTTTCAACTCTTGATCAACAGTATTCTTCTCAGGAGTCTTCCTTCTTTTTTCCAGTCCTTATTTTTTGCTTTGGCTTTTCCCTGATCTTATTCATTCTTCATCCATCTTTCTGTCTTGTCCTTCCTCCCCCTTCCTCAAGGAATTGCTCCCATTGCACATCCTGCCCAGCCTGCACTAAAAAAATGCCAAAGCCATGAGGATGAGCAAATGAGAGTAGGATGTATATCATCATATGTGCCAGTGATTAAGACAGAGGAAAGAAGAGGCTGGATCCTGGTGTTTGTGCCTAAAGTATCCATCCATGAGGCAGCATACAAACAATTCAGGAGCAGGTACTGTAGTTAGACTTTCCTCTAATCTAGATAAGGGCTGCAATTACTAAACTCCAGTGTCATGTAGCAAAGCTTCTTCAGGAGGAGTGGTGTCCTTAACTGGTCCAGTGATGATCTGAGGAGGTAAAAACCTCTGTCTGAGGGAGGCTGAGGCTTGGACTGCTCACTGCCTAGCTGCTAAGGCTGCTGTGTGAAACTGGATGGGGTCACAGGAGACCCTGGATGAGCCTGTCAGCTCCTGAACTGGCAGTGAACTGAGGATCCTGAACTCCAGAGATCAGAAGACCCTGCATGGGCTTTCCCCAGCTGCCAGCTCAGGGCAGCTCTGTGTTCACATAGTGCTCACTGGTGTGTCCAGGGCAGGTGGGATGGGGAATTGTTTTCTCTGCTGTGTGCAGCAGCTGCCAGAGGTGCCTGGTGGGTGGGAGGCAGCAATGGTTTGTGCCTGTGACTGTGATGAGAAGCTGTGCCCTGGCTCTCACAACATGCTCTGGTGCTAGCAGCTTTCTCCTGTTGAGGTTGCCAGCTTTCCTTGTTTTGCAAGCACCATATCCCATGAGAAATGTTGTAAACTGGGCGTGTGGGATTAGTTGTGGGTTAGACTGCTTTCAAGGAAAATTTCTTGTGATGCATATAGGCAGAAAGAGCTGTCACTCAGCCATCTCAGTTTTTATTATCCTCCTATGGCTTCTCAAACCTAGAACTCTAATGACTTGGAAAAACATCCTGGATTTGTACTTGATTTGTACTTGAGAACTCTTTCCTCTTTACAGAAGATTCAGGAATATTCCAGGGAAAAGGCAGTCTGTCTGTAGATCTGTCATCCAAACTGCAATATTCTTTCTCTAGAAACAGACATGTCACACATCCCCCACAGGTGACTCCAGGCTAGATATTGTCTCTATACTCATAACTTTGTAAAGCCACTTGAAAGAATGTGTGAGGAAAAAAAATAGTAATGAGAGGGGTGGGGAAAAGAACACTCTTCTAAGCCATCATAATTTTTTAAGAATCATGATGAAAATTGCATCACTGAACATCATTGTCCTGCAAATGGACATTTTGGTTGCATACCCCCAAATGTCTCCACTCTCTCATGTTGTGCTGCCCTCTTATGCCTTATGGACATGTTCTCAGTTGCCATGAAGACAAAAACTAGGCAAATGACACAATGCTTTCAAACTCAACGAGACTGTAATGTGGACAGTTCTCAAAAGCCTCAAGTTTTAAGTTATTAAGGTGACAAATATTTCCTCCTTCTCCAGAAAAAGCAATCTCTCACCTCATCACTGCGGGATGCGA
Source organism: Erithacus rubecula (assembly GCF_903797595.1). Taxonomy (NCBI): domain Eukaryota; kingdom Metazoa; phylum Chordata; class Aves; order Passeriformes; family Muscicapidae; genus Erithacus; species Erithacus rubecula. Next base: position 13,340,491 of record NC_136685.1, on the reverse strand, counting down.
TTCCAACTGTATTTCCCAGGAAATGACATGATGACAAGAGGATATGTGATGGAGAATGAGAAAGTATTATACAGACTCACATTCAAATTCATTATCAGACAGTGAGACTGATGACTCAGAGTTAGAGAAAATGAAACAACCAAAGATCATGTCTCAGTCAGTGCTCATAACAAACTTCAATTCCCATTTGCACAGCTCATATGCATGGGAATTACATTGCATGCTTAGAATCAATTTGCATATGCTGTTTCTACTCAGTCACACAACAAATAATGTATTAGGAGTGCATTTTAATTCACTGTATTATCATACAGCTTGAAATGCTGTTTTCTGTTAATGTGCCTTCCAAAGGCTGTGTGCATGCATGTGAGTATGTTCCCACTTGCTCCCCCCTCACTGCTCCTGTTAGCATTAGGAGGTCTTCTACCTGAGGGACCAGATTGAAAAGAATTTGGTAATCAAGGAGTTTGATGGAGGTAAAAGATAAATATGCATATTTCAAGCTGAAGGTTTAAATCCCTTCTTTGGCACTGGAGAATTATCTAATATACAAGCAGAGAATCTGAGCCAGAGGCCCTTCCAAGGATCACATTGTCCCCATTTGGTCTTATCCTCCAAAGAGATCCAGGCCCCTCATTAACTGCAGAACAGTGACCAGCCCAACCAGACCTGCTTTGAAAGCACAGTGCTTTTGCTGTGATGATTCACTTGTTCTGCACTTGCTAAGTACCAAAGAACTCCAGAATGTGATGCAGATTTTTTTGATCACTGATAGTGAAAACAAAACATGAAAAATATATCTGCACTGTGTTTTCAGTGATTGGAAAAGTAAAAACCAACCATGTCCCCAATTATGCATCAATTCATCAGATTGAGCCAAACAAAACCACATTTTGAAGTTCAGCCTTTCTCTTGCCATAATTTCTGATGGAAAAGCTAGGAGTTATGAAGGGGCTGCCTTTTTTGTTTAGCTATTTTCAACAGCCATTCTTCCTCTCCTTCCTACAAAGTGCTTGGGACAAACATTGCCTCATGTGCCTAAAGAGGTTTTGAGAGCCACACAGACCTTTTGAACTGTAAGAAGCTGAATAAGTGATGGAGGTGCCTCTCATGTCACTCTGTGCAAGTGCTCCTTATGCTGTCTCTTCAGTGGTGTTCTCCCCAACACTGTGCTGTTATCTTGTTCCTTTCCTTTTCCTCCTCTTCTGGGAATGATGGATAAATTTGCACAGACACTTGCACATCATGTCTGCACACTGTATTCTCTTCTTATCACTGTGTATCAGAATTTCCAAGTGGCTCAGAGGTAAAAAGCATTTCAGAGATGCAAACTAAACTGTGCCAGGTCCTGTTTTCTAGCTGAAAAGCCCATAGACTCGTCTTGTGGATTTGACCAGTTTGAAGTCTAAATATACTTTCATCATCTCTGGCTGTTAAATTGAACTTGGTATGGATTTTATTATTCTCTCATCCATGAGTTATTAAGGATCAAAAGCGATGTGCTAAAAAAAGTGGTGATTTCCACTAATATTGTGTTATACTAGTGTTTATAAGCTTGAGATAGTTGTCTCTCTTTTTGGCTTTGTTTGAATTTTTTTGCTGACTTGGACTCAGTTTAGATATTTGATGTATGCTAGGAAAATAGCAAAGAGACCACATCAAAGGAGAAGAGAGAAACTTGGTTGTTCCAAAGATTAAAACAGACATTGGTATCTTTGAGCAGCTAGCAGGCACCTTAAAAAAAGCACCTGACTGTAAAAATTTTAATAATAATATTCTATTGTACCCTCTAAAATCTGTAAATCAAGAACACTTTTGCAAAACAAACATGACATCGTTCTACTGAGAACATTGATGTCACATTTTAAATTCTCAAATATTCTTTTCTATATTATTTAAGTAATTTATATTAGATTGGGTCCTCCCAGGGCATACAGAAAATACTAGTTATTCTACACACTATGGAATGTCAACTTTATTGTAAGATCTCTCTTCAGTCAAGGTCTCACCCTAGAATAAAACTGGATTTCTGCAATTCCTAAACTGCTATTTAAGCAGATACCTCTCAAAAAGGTAATTCATCATGAAATGATCTGAGCAGAGCACAGTCAATTTACTGTGTATATACTTTCTAATGTAGTGTTCTCTCATTATTTATATTCTTTTCATAAGAAGAGTGCTAGTCTATATCTGAATTATGTAGTGCTTGATTCTGGAGTAATAAAGAACAACACTTAAAAAAACCAGGTGACATATGCTGACTGTAGACACTATATTCTCCTCATTTCCTCTTGTACTAGTTGCATTTTTTGTGGATATCATATCATGGTGGCACATACTGCCCCTGACCTTTAGGGAATAAATAAATAAACAAATTTCAATAAGTCAAGAATGGTGAATATTGAATATTACTGGGGAATCCATTTTAATGCATTGAAGAAAAACTTCCAAGAAAGATTAGCCTGTTGACTGTATATAATATTTTCTTTCCCACAGGCTGAAACATATGGGGTTTAACTGCAGTTGTAGGAACAACACATCCATACTGCACATATGGCACAATGATGTGAGCAACACTGAGCTAGGACACCATCAAGGAAGATGTAGAGTGGTTTCATTTAAACATGAAAACACAGAGATGTGAACAGCAGGGCTAAAATATCAGATGTTGGGATAGAAACTGCTATGGGAAGGCAGTGTCTTTACTGGCCCTCATTGTATTAAATAAAGATGAAGAGCAAGAGCTCTGGTGGGCCTCGTGTTGGTGCTGACAAGGGCAGATCCTATTCCTGAGTGAGTGGAGAAAACCATAAAGGAGAATGCAGAGCAAGACCCACTCTGGGAATTGCTGCAATAACTGCTTTAACAGGTTGCTGGATGCAGGCTGGTGTTTCTGGCAAAGATGATGTGGGCAATTTGTTCTCAGAGCTTGGTGGCCATTAATTGATGGGAGATCATCTTTGGGTGAATGAGTGTTTCTGAATGACAAACAGGAAAGAAAAGTTCCTCTAACTTTGAAAAAAATGAGTCAGAAAAAGATAAAACAGGCTTTTCTGCAGAAACTGAAAAGCATTTTGCAGAAGGAGAGCACCTATTCTCTAGAACTGCTGCTGATATGTTGAAGAAGTTTAGGGAAGTCATTCAGGGGGCATTTCATCCACCTCTGCTCTTGTCTGTGCAAGAACATGGCCATTAAATGAAGCCACACAAAGAAACCTTCAGAAGAAGCAAAGAGGTGGTTCATTAAGGTGTTTGGGAAAGTACAGTTTGTTTAAAATATGCACAGGTGTAAGGGAGAACTGAGCAAGTTAACAAAAGAGAAATTACTTCAAAATTACTTTTAAATTCTTGCCATTAAAGTTTTTATTGAAAGCAAAAAATGTGACTGGTTTTGCATTTGCATGAGGAAGAGGAGGATGTGGTCAGGTGTATCTGATGAGTGAGAGAAGAGATGAAATGGGGCAAAGAGGACTCCTGTGTCCCTGGGAGGGCCTGGGAATCCAAAGAAGGTTCAGGTGAGCACAATGGTCCTCGTGGACACTTCCATTGTTTGTGGAAATGGCTGGTTGCAAGGAGGTCTAAAACATGGCCTCAGGAGTTGGCCAGGTCATACAATCATTCTGCATAACTCCCACATACTTCTCATTGACTGTGCATGGTTTTGAATAACACTTCTTTGGGAATTCTGCTAAATTTCATATAAATTCATATAAAGTAGAATTAGATAACATATCTGGACTCTCATTTTCCCTCCCTTTCCTAGGCTATTATTCTATAAACTTAATTACACATCCCCTGTCTTTAAGAAGTGAATGCACAGGAGAGCTGAACACTGTATTTTTGATCTGATAGATTTGATTACAAGAAGAAAGATTGAGGGACAAGTGATTGATTTTTCAAAGATGCAGGTTCATCTGAGCTGAAACTGTTAATGAATTTTAATTGAGATAAAGCAGTTACATCTTACCAGTGTTTTCATTTTTTTTAATACATGCAAAATAGAGAAATACTACAAATACCCAGCTCTTTATTTTAACATGAAAAAGCCCCAAACAAAAAAACCTCAACTCTACCAGACCCCTTATATCCCTGTCTTTAAAAAAAATGCAATAAAATGTCCCTTCCCCTTTTTTTCTCTAAAAACTCATTCTGCCAATCTCCTTTGCACCCACACAGCTGATGGAATGTAATGTGCTGAATATCCTTAAATAGTGTTAACTTAAATATCTAGAGTGACATGAAAGGCACCCGCAACATGAAAGGCAACTTTAATATTTTTCCCCAAGACTTGCATGTGCAAAGGAAAAAGAGGAGATTTATTTAACCTGGAACAGAATATTTCTTGGAAGACAGATAATTTTTGCCAGAAAGCTCAAGATCACTCGAATTTTATGTCTCATAACAGTGGATGGTCAGTGTAAAGGTAGTTAAGGTCAAAGTTTAATGACCATACTGATTCATCATCAAATATTTGTTTTCTATCCATAGAAGAAAATTCTGTCTGCTGTTCTTGACAAGTCATGCCACTTTAAAACACATTTTTCTTTCCTCCCAGAAATCTACCCCACCCACTAATGAGCTATTAATCAGAAATCAGTGCACTAGTATAAGTCTGTGGGAGATGAGATGAAGATCTCTGGAGACACCATTCATCCTATTTTACTTCTTTTATGGGACCTCAGCCTCTTTTACAACAGCTCACTATTTAATAGCCACTGTCACTTTAGCCTGGAAGTTCAAAAGACCTATAAATTGCCTGACACAGCTTATCTGTCACAGAACAGGAAGGCTACAATAAAATATGATAATAAATTAATAATCAATAATAGCTGACAAGGTTTCTTCTTGGTCTGCCCTGTGATACAGCTTGTGCAGTTGGACCATTGGAGGGTTTGTGTCTCACAGCAGAGGACTAGAAGGCAGAGCTGGATTTTTGGGGTTTTCTCCTAAAATGATCTGTAGAGACATTTTTCATATCAGCTCAACAGCTCAGACCCTTATTTCATAGCTTTAACCTCTCTGTAGTTAGATTCAAATGAGAAGACCCAGAAAGGTGAGAACTTCTCTCTTTTTTTACAATATCCTTTTAACTTAAAAACCTGGTTACAACCTCTTGGTCATCAAAGGTATTATTACTGCAATTGACATAATTTTTAGCCAATCTGCAGACAATAGATTTTAGTATGTGAGGGAGTATTTTTCCTAAGGAGGCAATGGAAAGACATCTCAGCATATTCTCTTTTAATCTCACCCAAATGTAGAATAGGTTAGAGATTTCTGGTTACTGTCCTGCTAACAACTACCTTCCATTTTTGTCTGAATACAGGAAATGTCCTCTCCTGATTGGGATCTTATGATCTAATGATGATACAGAGTGAATCAAGGGCTTTTTTAGTGGGCTCAAAAAAAAGTATCTTGGTTACTTTGCGCCTATCCCTTGCTATCCCAAAGCAGTCTTGAGGTCAACCTGGGAGTTTAGGTGAGGTTGGCAGTTCAGTATTCCCCAAAGGGCACAAATACACAACACTTCTTTGGATATGTGAGTTAGAATAAATTTCTTTTTATCACTGAAGCATCAGTGATACTATATTAAGTAGTGTGACAAATATCTGTTGGATAGACTTCATTTCCTCTCTCTGATTTGTTTTGCACTCATCAGTACCTAAACTGTATGAAATAAACAGCCTCAGAAGATCTCCTATTCTGCTTTCTTTTTTCAGAGAACTGTGGGCATGCTGGACACTGCACACCTATCTGCCACTGCTGCCACTGTCATGTTTGGGATGGTAAACACTCAGGTTTTCCAGCAGGAGTAGGGACAGCAATTAAAGAGTGGGACAATGACCTATGAAGCATCAGGATGTTAACAGCTACCTTCACTGTGTCTGCCTCTTTCAAGCTCCTATGGCTGCTTTATGCCAAAGAAGTGGCATAAGACCTTTCCTTGGCTTTAGTGTTGTGTTCCACAAGGTGTGAGTGATTCCCATGATCCAATCATATCACCAGAAGAACTGGATCACAGAATGGCTCTGTGGAAATATTTTCCTGTAAGATTTCAAATATCTTATTTATTGCCTTACAAAGAAGGATCAACACCATTCCTCAGATTCCAGTACAATCAGTGAAAGCCTCCTGTATAGGTGGGTGCTGTATGGTTTCCATTGGGGAGGAACACTTCACCATCTAATGATTTGATCAAGAGGACTGCTGTTGCTAGGAAAGGTGTCAAGCCAGATGATTTCAGTTGCTCCTGCTAATAAATGGGGGCTGCAAATCCTTTGAAAGTCATGGTAATGCCTACAAGTGTGATTAAAGCTGAGCAAGCTCAGAGTTGTGTTTTTTGCCAAGAGAAGCTTATGGTGGGTGGTAGAACATAGAGATTATTTATTTAAAAAAGGACTGTGGTCTGCTTATGTGCCTCCTATATAAAAACCAGAAATTCTTCAATCTTCTGATAAATTTTTTGAAGTGTCAAAAGCAGAGTACAGCATGCTTCAGAAATAATGGCTCCATGGCTCTTTAATGTAAGCATTGCTGTTTTTCTCTGCCTTGAATTACTTATTCAATTAAAATGTTAGTCTGCATGATATAGTTTGTTCAAGTAATTTGCAGTGAGTTAAGAAAATCTTCAGGTTTATTGTAATAATTAATTCAAAGAAGAGACATTATTTTGTTGAACATTTTCTTGTATGCTGGGAATACTTAATAAATCATTAAATAATATCACTGCTATTAAGAGCATGTTGATGTTATCTGATCACCATATGTGGGTTTCTGCTGGAAACACTGCATGTTTGTAGAGAGGTGGAAGGAACTGTTGGCACCCTGTGGTGCTCCTCAGGTTAAGCAAACCAAGGTGTAGACTTACCCAAATGGGTGTTCAGTCAAATGCTGAATTCCAAGCATAATACTGCACACTCCCTACATTTACAGATGTGGATACTTTGAGTGCTTCTGGAGAGAGCTAGAACCTATGTGCTTCTCTAAGCATTTAAGACAATACCCAAGATAATAAAATAAGCTTCTCCAGCTCCAAGGCCACATAGCACAAGGTGGCCATGCCCACAACATTAAAGATTCTTATTCCTTCTTCTCCCAACTGAAATAACAATTCAGCTACTGGAAAGGTTTCAGGTGCACACCAGTGCCTTAAACAAGGCTGAAAGACCACTAACTTTCTGAAAATGTGCCAGAGTCATGGCAACAAACAACAAGGAGGGATTTCTGGATTCCCCCATCATTGCCCATGCCCTAGCACTATTTCCTTTACAGTCATAACTTGAATTAGGAGGACTATATCCCACCTGATTAATACAATGAGTCTCATCTCTCCAAAGTCACAGTGCAATAGATTATGAGTCACAGTGTGCTACATTTGCTTGTAACTTCAGACAGCTAAAGCTTCAGAAGATTGTATATCCTGGAGCTACACTGGTAGCTGAGCACAATAGCCTGAGGAAGTGTGAGTTTTAGGATGTGCTGCTCCTACAGGGCAGGAAGATCACACTTTTACACTTTCTTTGGCTCTTGATTTTTCCCACAAGTGACTCTGAGACTTATCACATGTTGGTTCTCTGCTCAGTTTAAACTTTACTATGAATTATGTGGCATTATGAAGCCTCACCCTGCTCTTTTTAATTTCACCTGATGCATTTCTTCTTCCAGCTGCCTTTCTAATAAAATCCCCCAATAACCCTCCTGACATTTATAAAAAAAGAAACAAATGAAATGTTCTGGCTTATTTATGATCATTCACTCTGTGCTGGTCCACTGCCATTCCTTGCAGGGTTGTGTGTGAATTAAACTGTACACTATTCAAGACCAGTGTATTGACAGCTACTCACCCTGTGCTGAACTCACAACTGCAATGTTAGAGTCTGGGTTGAAGCCACATAGAAAATTTGGCCCTTAACAGTGTTTTAGAGTGAAAGATGATGTTTAGAGAGCAATGCCGAGACATTGGACTGCCTTCTATATATCCAAAACCCAGTTTTACAAACTACAGAAACTTTTATTATTTGAAATTACTCCAGCCAAGTTACATTATTGATGACATAACTTCAACACAGACAGTGGCTTGAACATTCCCAGCTGGAATTCCTACTCCCAGCAGTCAGACATGAGGCTTATGTAAAGATGATAATCACCTCCTGACTGCTGACTTTTCCTGTCGACTCAGTAAAGTGTGTTCCTGCAGGGCCTGAGTTAAAACCCACGTGAAGTTTATGGGACACTTTGTACTGATGCTTTTGAATGTTGCATCACTTTTTTTAATCCTAGGCCATCTTAAGGCATATTTTTGAACTAATCATCACGAACCTTTACCTACAGCTACAGCTGGAGTGACAGAAGCAGCCAAATAACCACAATGACATATTTTGTGCCACTGACTACAAGTGCTACTTTGGCCCTAGGTCATGACTCATTGGAGTCATGTGAAACCTGCCACAGTGTATAAAGTTTACCACAAGAGGACTTCAGGTTTTAATTTCTTTGGCGAGCAGGCTGCAGCCGCTCCCACAGTGAGTTCCACGGCATCCAGTGGAACCTTGGAAATCTCAGCATCCAAGTCAGCTCTTCCAGGAATCAAACAAATTGTTCCAGGGAGTCTAAGTATTTGACCATGAAACAAGTCCCACTCTCCACTTAACTGAGGCTAGACGCTCAGAATGTTTGTACCTTTTGACTACGTTCCACATAATAAGCCGTGTTAAGCAGCCAGCTTACTGCTTTGAAAAAAGTTCCTTCTGAAGTCTGCCTGTGTTCTGGGATGCTCTTTATGCAGTCCCTTTATGGCAAAGCAGTAACAGGGGGAAATAAGACCTGCAAAATACAAGTCAAATGAATTACATCCAGACTGCCTAATGTCGTTGAGAAGTCACCATGGAGGAAATAATATATTTTAGGCTAGTGTGAGAAACTGTAAAAGAAAACATATTGCTTACATTGCTTTTATATGCTGTCTGTCATGCTGCATGACAATCTTCAATGTAAGAATGAATATGAAAGTTTACCTTTAGTCACAGCAGTCTTCATTCTTTATGCCTAAATTCGAGTGACTGAAGTCCTCAAGAAAGTGTCTCAATCACAGCATGCCTGTTTATGCATCATGGTATCATGTCTGGTATGTATCGTGGCATATCTGTTTTGGGGTGAAATTGCATATCAGGACTGGACACCATGAAAGAATGAATAGACCAAGATTTCAAAATGTGATCCCCAGTACAAGAAAGACATGAACCTCAGAGTGGGTACAGGGAGGGCAAGGAAAATGGTCAGAGGGTGCCTCTCCTATGAGGAAAGGCTCAGAGAGCTGGGATTGTTCAGTCTGGAGAAGAGAGGGTTCTGTGGAGATATTATTGTGACCTTTTAATATTAAAGTGAGCTTGAAAGAGAGATGGAAGAGACTTTATATTGAGACCAGGAAAAAAAAAGGAATTGTTTTAAATAGAAAGAGAGAAAATTTAGATTGGAGATAAGGAAGAAATTTTTTACTGTGAAGGTGGTGAGACACTGGAACAGGTTCCTAGGGAAACTGTGGATGCCCCATCCCTGGAAGTGTTTGAGGTCCAGCTGGATAGGATTTTGAGCAACTTGGTCTAATGGAAGATGCCCCTGCCCACCACTAGACCAGGAAATTTACTAGATAACTTTAAAGGTCCCTTCAAACCCACAACATTCTATAAAATGTACACTCCTTAACTGAAATGACCATACTGCTGCTGATCAAACCATATCAGTTTACAACTATTATTCCTCTTACCTTTTCAAGTTCTTTGTTTCATTCAGAGTATTTGAGACATTTTCTATTAGGTCTTATTTGTCTAGCAGTTGATGCAATGGGGCCAATTCTAAGTAAGACTGCAAAACATTATTTATAGTCATTTTAGTGTCAGACAAGATTTTGAAGTAGTTACCCTTGATTCTATTTGGAAATTTAGGAGAAAAGTTCTTGTCCTTAGTGGAATGTCTGCTGTCACTGGTCAGCTGTGAACATTTCAGTCACATTGGATGAGATTCACCTCACCTAGTCTAGAGCCATGCTGCAATTATAAGTACATCATACTAACTGGTTATGTAAGCTACATCTATTCCAGTACATAAAGTGAGACAAGCGTTTTTTAATTTGCCAGCATTGGGAAGTGTCCCTGACTAGCCCTGAAATATACCCAGACTTTGTTTTGGAGAGTGCTGGCTGACCCAGGTCAAAATTACACCAGGGATCATGCTAAAAGTTAGACAGTGTGGACAACTGCATGCCAGAGGATGAACACATATACTGGCTTTAATGACCTTATTATTTTAAAATAATTGGAGGTGTTGGAGTGAGATGGGCATTTCCAGAGGTTAATTCATTGCATCTATTGTAACTGTTTACAGCAGAAGGAATTAAGCTGTCATTGGAGATATCTATGCTGACTGGAGTGAGGGTCTATGGAGGAGCTTAAATGTCCAGTTTAGCATGGAAACATAAATTTCTGTCCATTGTTACCCATGCATAGATGGAGTATTTAGTGTCATCTGCTGAAGTTTGATAAATGGAGCACATAGCAGCTCCACAACCTTCTGCAGCAGCACCTGCCAGACAATCTACTAATCTCCAATGGTTCTAGAAGAGTATTTTGGGAAGGAGACTAGTGCTCCCCATGAAAACAGCAGTTCTGGCATGAGATGAGGTCTGTGCTTAGCAGCAGTTGTAAGGTAAAGAAAGATAGGCACAACACACAGACAGACAGAGAGCAGTGCAAAGTGAATAATATCAAAAGGAGACAAAAGTTAGATTTGGACTTCAAATGTGATATTATATATGCAATATGCTAACTGAAAAACTGCAGAATTGGTGTGAAGTGATGAACTTCACGACTGCATTGAATTGGGTGTTCATGTAAAGGTTTACTTTTCTAGTGTAAATGTGCTTTATTTCACTCTTGGTGAGTTGCATGTGGATATCTGCACTGTATAATTTACTCATATGTTTTGCATTCCTCAGTGATATCAAGTAAATTCTTTGGTCAACTCCTATAAACAGTGCTTGAATCATAAATGAATCAGACAACTCAGATGGCCATTAAGCTTGTGCCTGTGGAAATATGAACGTTTTATATTTGCTGGCATGTGGAAAAGGTCATTATTTATTCTTCCTAGCCAGATAGATGTATGAAATTTTACTTGCTGGAATGATTCCTTGGCATTTCCTAATATCATGGAACATGCTAAGTATTTCTTTTTTTAACAGAGGACAAAAAGGGAATATGACTGTGTTGCAAATGTTAGTTGGAAACAATTTGAAAGAGAGAACTAAATGTCCATGTTTATCCAGGAAAGGTAGATGGAAACTTGGAACCACAAAGGTGTTTTCAACTGAGGAGGTCTGCATGATCCATTAAGCACCACTGCATCATTTTCTCAAAAGGCTGGGGCCTCATCCTCTTCCTCTGGAAATTAATGGCAAATCTCCCATTAACCTCAATGGGAATAGAGTCAGGTCATAAGTCCAAAACTCTTCTCCTCCCCAGGTACCTAAAAAGAGCTAAATTATTAAAGAACTGCTTCCAATCCCTCTGAAACTGATTCTAATGTAAGTAAGAGGTGGAGATCTGTTTTCCATGAGACTGACTTCAGTGGGCAGATCTGCTGATAAATTTATAAAAACTAAGATGTGTTTTGTCTGTGGCTATCCAGGGAATAAAGGACTCAATGAGAACCATATACTAAATGAAGCCATTTTAAATTCTGTGCTTTTTGCTTGTGAATAGGTGAACATAATGACAGCCAGAAAAAGTCTGCAAGTCTTGAGAGCCATAACATCCGTTACTAAATCCTTCACTGATTATTATTGGGAGTGGTCTCACTGAAGCAGAAAACTTCCTATTCCAGAAGAAGGGGCTCTGTCGTAATAGATCTTAATATAGTGGCAGAATCTTGGGAACTGATTCAGATTTTAACTCCATTGAATTGCTCTCTGTAGAAGCCTTTTATTTTCCATTAAGGAAGTAGGGATCCTGGAGGGTTGATAGTCTTAATTTAGCTCTTGTTAAGACCTCAGAGTTCAGTGGAATGACTGCACTAGTGTCATCTGAAAAATGAAAAAAAAAAAGAAAGAGGAAAAAAAGAAAAAAGTGAGGAAATGTATTTACTTGAGCAAATATAAAATGATTCCTTTGTTCACCACATGCATCTCATACTCTGTTTCCCAGTCTCCTGCTGATTTTCCCTCTGTGCTTGAGACTCAGGTGGCACAAAGCAGTCCAGGTATGAGTGTGACAGCTGGGATATGAGCAATTCCAGGCCAAGTGCATGCCCAGCACAGCAGAGACAACAATGCTGTACTGCCTCTGAGGTGTGTGCCAGCTCCTGTGGCTCTTGAAGTGCCAAGTGTAGTGCCCCTGGCACTGGCAGCATCTGGTGAATTAGGTAGATTCTTTGGTGTCACCCCACAGCCTGACAGGAGATGATTTATAAAATGCCACAGCTGAAGAGGAAGACAAAGAAGAAAAAAAAGGTGCTTTTTAAAAATTCCGTATTTTTTTTAAGCATTGAGGCTGTCAGACTGTAATTTATAGGTTTTAAGGTCAGAAAGAATGCTTAGAACTTCTCACTTGGCCTCCATAATAATAGCCTTGAGGACTGCACAGGCGTTGTTTAATCCCTCTTATATCTTAAAGAAGACATAACTATTCTTAGTAAAATACCAAAAGTGTGGATTATTTTGATAAGGCAATTCTATTCACTGAGTGCATATCTTACAATGTATCCTGAGAGGTAAAAACAAAGGTATGGGAATGTGATTTTGACCTTGGTTTTGACTTGGTATAATTTTTCTCTTTCTGCTTACAAATCTGACTGTGTACTTCCTTAGATATTCCTATGATAAAATCTTTGTAGGAATTGTAATGCTCTTCTATAGACAAGCTATTAACAGTGCAGGTAAATAGGAACTTTGGTGTTCCCATAATGAGGACAGTAAAACTAATTAGCCTGTTCATAAACTCAATTTAAACTTGCAAAGATTTAAGAGTATTATTAAAGTACTCGTGAGAATGCTATTATGAAAGTTAAATAGTGGAAAAATACGCATTTCATTTTGAAATGGTGAGAGAATTAATTATATGTGAAAATACATTGCTCTTTGTATGTGTTTAGTCAAAGGATAACCTTAAGTACTCCGTGGAGATATTTTTTGCTGTGTTTCTTGTCTGATATACCTATTATTTTTCACATATGATATGAACATTAAGTTATATAACTTTTACATGCTTTTACTGTATATAACCCAAGTTACATAAATTCCAGGCCTTCTGACTGTTTGCAATCTTTAAAATGTAATGAGCTGAAAGATTAGCTTTGAGCCCTGGGGCCGGATTGATGTTTTGCTTAACCATTCAGCTGAGAACAGCTTTTAGAGGGATAACTCATGCTGCATCACATCAATAATAAAACTAAAGACCTAGATCCAAGCAGCTATGAATGGGAATTAAGTCTCTCAGAATGTTATAAACTTAAATGAAACAAGTCTTAAACAGAAGGCAGCTGCAGGCACTGGATCTAAACTGCATTAAGATGACATAATATTCTTTTGGAAACAATAAGGCTTCCATTGACGTGTTCTATAAGACAATCCCTCAATGGAAACAAGTAACTAAATTAACATACTGTGATGAAATATGACTCATACTGAAATACAAGTCTCTGTGGGGTTTCCGCATCTGAGAAACATATTCATAAGTAAGACTGTCAAACTGAATGCTCAGTTTCAGGGATATTCTCTGATTAGCTACCATTCACAGAAATACAGAGGAAAGACTAAGATTTTCCACTGATGGCAGTGGAAGAAGGACAGAGAGAACAAGAGAAGGCTTTTATTAAACACATGTGTTTTTGTTGAAGATACTGCTTTTATTGATAATGTTTGTACAATATCTGTCTAAAACAAAGGATATTGGTTCTCTGTTCTCACAAATACAGACTATTAAGTCTCTTTTAAACCTTTTGGTGTGATAATATGGCTACATTGGGTGTCACTAACATGCCTAACAGACTGCTTACACTTCCCAGTTTTGCCTTTATCAAGCACTGTACCAGTGTAGTGATATTGCTGCATGGGAAGGAGGACCTGTCCTGAGAAAGCAGAACTTTGAAGACAGAGATCTGCTTTGTGTGTTACAGGCTCTGACTGGTTGCATTCATGCAATTTAGGTCAGGTTGGGTGTGGTCCTAGGCACCCAATCTAGTGGGTGGCATCCCTAAGGGGGTCTGGAACCATATGAAATTTAAGGTTCCTTTTTACTCAAACCATTCTCTGATTCAGAGCAGGCCTGTGAAACACAAAAAATAGAGAGACGATGTCTCATTTCTAGAATTCATTTGTGTGTTGAGAGCACATGACAATAGAGATCATCCAAGTCAAAGACACTGCCAGGCCTGTGCTGAAGAGGAATGCTGGGTGCCAGGGAAACTTCAGTGTTAAACACAGGGTAATGGGATTCACACCTTCATAGTTAGGCAGCAGAAGAGACAGTGAAGAGTTCTTTGCATTTTGCTTTTCTTTAAGGAAATCTGACGGAAGAGAGCTCATGCTGGGAAGACTGATGATTAGAGGAGCCTACTCTTGACTGTCACACCTAAGCAAGGATAATCTTGGGAAATTCAGGCAGGTCAATCTCACATGTCAGTGACTTCACAGGTTATACCCAACAGAGGAGAGCAGTCAATATGCTCTAGGGTGGAACAAGCTTTCAGGGTGACCTTGACAGGTTGTAAACTAAATGTGTGCCATTTTAACAGGGGGAAAGCAAGAACAAACAACAACACAATGCCACAGCATCCTTCACTTCTTTCTTCTGTCTGTATGTGGATGCTGTTCATAATATATACAGACCTTATAAATCTGGGGTTTGTCTAGTCTTTACTGTAGGACTTTTTAGACAGAAGTACTGTTTCTGGTCTGGTTTATTAGAGAAATGGAGCTACCAATGCTAAAATGTGAAGAGAAACAGCAACAAGATTTTCAGTTTGCATTCACAGAATACAGTGCTGCAGAGTTAAAACTTGCTTTCTGTTGTTCTGTGGTGTTGTTTTTATTTTTTTATTCTAATTCTTACTAGAAGTAATGGGGAAACTGCAGCTGGAATAAAAAAATCCCTTGAACAAACACCATAAGAGTATTTTAAGTAGGAGAACAATGAGGTGTCAAGCACAGCTGTGCTTTATCTTAAGGTCTGCATAAAATTTACTTTCCCTCAATCCACTAGGAAGTAAATATGAAGGAATATGGATATGCTGTCTTGAATGCAAATCAGGTTTTAATGCATGCTATAAATGAAGGGCAGAAAACTAGTTCTTTCTTTGCAGATCTATTGCCTTGTTTTCTAGAGAATACCATACATGAGGCCCAGGAATTCTCTTTCTGAACTATGGAAAGTGCTATAATGATTTCCTATAGTTTATTAATGTAATCACATCACCTTTCACTTTAATTTACAATGCATACTATCTAGAAAGCCACTGTTGCCAAGAATTATGACCATTTGGTTAATAATATTTGTTGCCACTTATAAAATATTTCAGTATGTGAAAGAATCAGCCAAACAAAACCAAAATCCATAGAATCCTGATTTGAGAATACTTCAAAACACACAAAGCACACTTGATTATACTAAGAGTGCTGCAACTGCAACAACATTTCTTGTAATTCTTTCACAGATTTTTCTGTCTCTGGATCTTAACATCAACAAACTTAGTGAAAATGAAATGTAGAATTTGGGATGCCGACAAAACTCTGCAGCTGTTGAAAAACCCCACAAAATCACTGTTGATCTTTGCATGTAAATGCCTGCATTCCCAGTTCCCCATAACTATATTTGGTTGGTTAGTGAACTGTCAAAGGTTTTACTCTGACTGGAATTAAAGCTGCAACAGATAACTCTTTGTTATAAAACTGAAGTATGCTAAATTGCATCTTTCAACTGTATTTCAGCATATGGCTGTTTGCAGTAGGGGAGAAAGCAATTTAAGCTGTCATTACTTTTCAGCTCTAGGTCACTGGCTCAAATATGACCTAATCAGTAAAGACTGTGAATCATTTCCATCTGATGGATGTTTAGTAGCTTGTGTAAAATGCACTGGTAGACACAGTGAAGTTTATTAGGAAAAGGTGCCCACATCAAAAAATCCAATAGTACAAGTCAGCAGATTGGCTTCTACTTTTGGAAGGAAGAAAGAGCTGAATGGGGCTGGAGGCAATTGAGTGTTTCTCAGATAAAAACTCATCAGATTAACACTGTGTAAGATGGAGGCACAACTTTTTGAGACTGGGTGATACAGACTTATGAGATTCAATTTTTAATACTGTTTCATTCACTGATTTACTATATGAAGAGAAGAAGTAATTTCAGTGCTATTCTCAATCTAAACCTAAATATTTGACTGATTTGGAGAACAGATTTTTCAAGACAGACAATTTGATATCTACCTGCTCTTGGGTTCAGATACTGTGCAATATTTAAACGTAAAACATCTATGTAATATTCATAATGAGTGATAATCTAATATTTTTATTTTACTTGGCAAGGAAAATAAATGTATAGGGGTTCTTGTTCACAATATTGCAATTTTCACATCTTCCTCACTGATAAATTTTAATTATAAATAAGCCAATATTAGTTTTTTTTCACTGGCATACACCATTAAAATCTTGGCATTTATCACACACTGCCATTGAATTTGAAATGGGACTTTCATGATTCTGAATATATTCCAGTACCCTGGAGGTATGCTGAAGACTTTTAGATATAGCAGGGAGATATTCACTCCTTAGGTTTGCTTTCTGCAGCTTCCTTGAGGGACAAAATGGCTTTCTCCTATGTTTCATGTTAAAGTACTGTTTTTTGTGATGTGCCTTTGTTAGCACAGAGCAGTTTGTCTCATATTCCAAACCAAGTAATAATGTGGTCTGTTCCTGAATAACCCCATCGCTCCCAGAGTAATCATCACACTGAGTTATGATCTTCATCTCTTCCTCACCACAAAAACATCGAAATAAGAACAGTTTTCAATTTCTCCTTCCAAAAGATATTAATTTAAAAGCATTCCCTCTGTAAGAAAGACTTGAATCACTAAATGCCTTGGTACCACATGGGAGATACAGTAATTGAACATTATATTGAACCAATCTTAGGTTTTTACAGAACATAGGCAAAATTGAATTTTGTCATCTTGATGGATAATGCATTACCTTGGCTCACAGTCAAATATCCACACAGCCACGTGCTCAGTCCCCCACCAAGTGATATAGGGGGAAAGATGAGAGAGCAAGAAGAACTGCTGGACAAATAAAGAGAAGTCATTTATCAGTTACTAATACAGGTAAAACAGCTTTGGGAAATATAACTTAATCTATTGTCAGTTGATATAAATATTTGAGTATTGGTTAAGGTATTGGGAAAAACAACTGCAAAGAGAAACAAATGTTTACACACTTAAGGAAACATCCTTCCTGCTTTACTCCCAGGGTCACCTTCACTCCTGACTCCTCTCTCCTTGGCTTCTTATCACCAAAGTTGACACTTAACTCTTAAATTCTAACAGTGACTGTCATGGAGGTGTTATGGTCACAACTTGGCAGTTTCTCAGTGCTGCTCCTTCTTTCTCACTCTTTCCATCTGCTCTGGCATGGGTCTTCCATGAGCTACAGTCCTTTTAGGATTCTGTGCTCTGCTGTGGAGAGTCTCATCCTCCTATGGCCTTGGTGTTGCCTCTACTCTTTCTTGCTCTTTTATGTTTGTTTTGTTCCCTCCTTTCTCCCTCTCTCTTTCTCCCTCTCTCACTCTTCCCTGCTGCCCAGTGTTTTCTGACCTTTCTTTCACATGTTTTCACAGAGGCACCACAAGCTTTCCTGATGGTCTTAGTTTTGGACAGCCCAACCTCTTCCTACAGACCCCATCTATGCTGCATGGAAACCTCCATCCTGCTGCCTCCCTCCAAGCCTTTCCATGTGTGTATTATTTAGCATCTTCTTTTAGTGTTGGCAGTGGCAAAATTTAGTTTTATAGCAATGTAAGGGTGGTGGTGTGTGAAGGAAGAAGATGAAGAAGGTTTCCTGAAAGTGTGATATGAAGAAATATATGACAGCTGTGATTCAGATTACCTCAGAGACTTTTCTATTGTAAACCAGCCTGCAGTGACCCAAAACCCAGAAAGGACCAGTAATTTGAGACTAAAAACCCCATACCTTATCAGGTGAGACAGAAGTCTGGGAACCTCTGGTGTTTTCACACACGCCTGTGACCCTTGCTGAGCCATGGTCTCCTTCACTGCCCCTGGGACAGCAGCACTCAGTCACCCATGGTTCTGGCCATTTCTACCTGTCAGCTGTCAAACAAAGCACCTAAATTGTCAAAATCCAGACTCACTTCACTGTTACATCTTTTGTTCCAAGCAGTATTAGAAACCTTATGAAAGTTAAATTGATTTTTGATATGAAGTTATACAGAAACTTACCTGTTTTCTACTGCTTATCTGTTTTCTCTCCAAGTATATTTTAGAAAGTATTTGGTATAAGGCAAGCACTGAGCGGTTTTTTCTGGGAAAAGTATAAAGACTTCAGAAATAAATTGCTCTTTATCCTTCAATGTTGTTTGCTATGGTCTTATTAAAGCCTCATGAACTACTGGACTCCATTTTGACTTAATTATATTCCTTCAAACATCTCTCCTTTTATGAAGTCTGTCTAAATTTTTGCCAGGTTAGATTAATTCTTTAATTCTGATAGGATTTCCTCTCTATCTCCTTTTCAACTCTTTTATTTATTTTTTTGGCCTTTTACCATTCATGACCATTCAACTTACAGTGTTCTGCCTAATTTTCTGGGAATTTGGCTCTAGACTCACAAAAGTCACAAAAAAGGAATAATCTTTTTTATTTCAGTGTGGGAGAGGACATGCTTTTTTTTTTTTTTTTCTTTTCCTTGTTAGTCTCAATCTATTTGCTTCAAGAAAAGAATGGTATTTCTCATATTCATCCCTCCACTGATTCATTGTATGTTGACTGGGACATTTCACTGGGAGCAGGAGCAGCTGAACAGTACCCTAGAACCTCTCTTAACCAAAACAATAGAGCACATGCTGAAGTCAGATTGTTCTATTACCTTTTAAAAAAAAGACTTTATTAAAAAGAGATTCCTCTGTGGCTCAGTAAGCAGAGTCCTTTCAGTGTCACTGAAGCTTATCTCCCTTCAGCAAAACTGGGCCTGGCTCCATTCTAAACAAGTACTTAATGTTGGCTGGAGACGTGGGTCTGACTGCTTTAGTGAAAGAGCAATGCAAAGCTGCTGTGTACATTGTGAGGCAAGAATATTTTGAGAGGTATGTCATTTGAAACTAGCCCAATCCATGTCTTGGGTAATCAGTCTTCCTTCTGCAAGGTGAACTAGGAAGTCTCTTGCATAGTGGCAGATAAGGATTAAAATATAATCAGTTCAAACCTTCAGGAAAATAAAGCTTTGAAGGATATGCGACTGAAAATGTGAGAGAATGAAAAGCAAATGTTCATCTGTCTTGAATGCAGAATGGATGCCACAGGGAGAAAGGCTTTAGGCAATGTTATTCTGCCCTGTGGCAGTCAGTTACTATGACACATAGAAACAAACAAGAAATCTTCTGTCAAAATATTTTTAATGGCAAATTACATTTTTTCAGACTGAATATCTCTATTGAATAACATTGGGTTTATTGATTAAGGTAATGTATAGTAATAACAAATGAGATTCCTTGTAGCCAAGTGGTGCATTTTGGGTGCCTCATGGATCTGTGTCTGTCAAGACTTTGTGCTCACCATGTCAAATAAGTGTTCCTGTGGGTGACCATGGTGTCCTGCCTCAGTCCTTTGCTACAGTACAGTGTGGGAGATGAAGTTCAGCTGGGAAGCCTAATTTAGAGACAATACTAATGCAGTTGCCTGTGAGCCATTTGTGCTCAGACTGACTGCAATTTCTATCCCAGATGAATTTTGAATTATCACTGTAATGTCACTGAGATTACAGCTATTTTAATATACTAAACTGTGTCAGGGTACAAGCACAAGTACTGAAATTTAATAATCAATTTATTAGCAGAATACTTGGTATATCTTCAGCAGGGGACAGCTACTAGTCTCCCAAACAATTCCCAGTCATAGACTGGGAGGTAGCTTAGCCAAAACCCAATTACCAGCAGGGATTTTGGATATGACATCTTGCTTTTGGATTTTGAGGATAAAGGCATGGCCAAACTATGCTGGTTGTTTTCTGGGTCAGATAATTCACTCTAATACCATTTCATATTTTTGGTGTGGATATAACCTTGGTCTTCTATGCCTTAGCTTTGACAATCCTACAGTACATTTCTGAAATAATCTGTCTTGACTTCACATCCTTATGTAAAGGAGAGAAGAAGGAACGGCTGAGGAAGATTGAGGAGGATTTACTTCTTTTAATAATAGCTCTGGGCCCTTGCATGTCAGCAGCATGTGCTTTTTTTCTTGCTATCTACTTCATACCAGGATGCCTTTCAGGGATGGTACAGGAGCTCAGACAGGCTAAAAATACATACCTGAAGGGTTTCTGGGACGTAAAAATGATGATGCCTGTACTCTGAGGGCCAGCTAAAATTCTTCTCTTACTACAATTTGGTCTATAACTAAATGCTGAATAAAAGTGCCCTTGAATTATGTGAGATATTTTGAAATGGCTGCATATCAAATCACTCTGAATGTGAGGCTGAAGAGACAAAGCTTCAAGCTAAAATATCTCCTGAAGAACATCAAAGTTGACATGCTGTCCCAGGCTGAGAAGCTTTGCCTCTGACCTCATTTAGATTCCCAACAGGTCTTGTCCAATCTCATGGCCAAGTAAGGGGAAAATAGAATAGAGAGAATTCCAGGAAAGGAAGCAATTTCCTAACTGACTGTTCAAAAAGCACCAGTTTTTCTGTTCCTTTTCCTTTATCCAAGCTGTCTCCATAGCAGCTGGGAGCAGACTACTTTGCTGTCAAGGTCACTTCACTGGCTTTTTGTACCTCTCTTCTCCCTACTCAGGTATTTCATCCCATGGTAGGATCAATCCTACTCCAGCCAGGCTCTTTCCTTCTTCCTTAGGGTGACACAACTAATTTATTTTCACAATGCTAAGAACACTTAACATGGGTCTTCTGGAACAGTCCTCTTCTCTAAGCTTAGCAACACTTCCCTGACCTGGGAAGAGAAGGCTTTTTTTTCTTTCTATATGCTACTATTTTTTCCTTAATTTAGGTAATCTGTGATCCTAAAAGATTCAACCACTGCCAGTCTAATACAGATGTGCTTTAATCTGTTCAGCTATTCAAAGTCTATCTTAGTCTAAAGGTGGAAGCATAATTTCAAAGGTGCAATGATCCCTTTCCCTAAATAGTAATAACAGTCTTGTAGCACAGCTGGCATGAAGGTTAAGGAAATCCACACATTTGGGAATGAAGGAACTGAGCTACTTTACTTACAGCACTATCATTAAGAGTGTATGCCTTCTCTGGGTAGACAGACCCTTAGATTAAACTGAGTTGTGCTCAATCTCTAATATTCATTCTGATTTTCTTTTCTGAGGCTTTTAATATTTTTATCTGCTCTCTTTTCTCAGGATTATGGGCACAAAAATAGTTTACAAGTTCCACGTCAAAAAATCAGATCTTTTGATTGCTTTGTGCTTTATAGACAGGCAGACAAGGAAATGAAAAGGATCCTGAGTGAGTCCCTTAAGAAGTAGGAATGATATAGAAAAGGCAGTGAAAAGAAAAGCAAGAAGATAAAGCTATTGATCCTTATGTGACTAAAATGAGACTTCAAAATCGTTTGAATTTTGGGAGCCATTAGTTGGTAAAAAAAAAAAATTAGAGGAGCACCTAGAATTTTATCAAAGCCATTTGTGCCAAGGATTTAGAGCTGGATTGTAAAATGGATGATTGTCAAATAAATAGCCAGGAATGAATAACTGAGGAAATGGAGAATAATATCTCTTTATAGTCAGTATGCTGAAAGACTTCCAAACATTGCAGAGATTCTCATCTACTCCTGTTCAGTGAAAAGAGCACAAGCATGACTTTAAAAAGTCTGTGTGGGATATAAACATTGCCTATTAGGATTATTTCTGAGACAATTCCTCTCTGTTCTTATTCCCCTGAATATCAACTGCATGCATTAGGAAGGCAAAATCTGAAGAATGTGTTTTAAATTGCAAATAAATAACATGTCCCAGATCCTACTGTGCTAGCAGGCATAGATTTTGGGTCCTTGGTCTTGACTTTCTTTGAAGGCTACTGCTTTTTCATGCCTGCAGAGACACCTGCCCAGTGCAAGCTCCCTCATCTGTCTCAGTCAAAATAAGGTTACTCTGACTAGGAATTTGATAATTTGTTTTATCTGAGCTGCAGCAGGTACAGTAGTTTCCCCTTCAGCAACTCTGCTGTGAGATTGGATAACCTTTGAGATAAGGGCATGATAAACAGTTGGTGACAGGCTGAGAATGGTAACTTATTCCACCATCACAGGGCTGCTTCTGCATAATCCCCATCTGCTTATATCTCTATCTGTTTCTTACAGTTACCATTTACAGGCAGCACTTATGGTATGAGTTCTGTTCTGTATTCTGGGAAAAAATATGCAAGTACATGGCAAATACAATCCATGACAATGAATGATGGCATGAAACAGGCTGGAATTCATAAAAATAATATTGTTAGTACTTTTTTCTTTCTTTTTTTTTAATAGAAAGGGAAGTTTTATTTTCCTGTTGCTATCTAAATAGTATCTTATTTAATAATTTAAGGATACACTTAGTTCAGCATTGATATAATTTCAGGGGATATATTGCTGTGCACATAAGGAGGTTTTCAAAGCTCTTCTAAGGAGCTGAGTTACTGGTTTCTTTGGTGCACTATTCTTTGCCTCTTTGTGGCAAAGGAGATGATATGTCTAAAATCCTTATATGCCTTTGAGAATCTTCTTGGCTGAAATATTCTAAATTTTGTTCATTTTTCTTAGCAGACCTAGTAAACAAGGTGGTTTGGAAAATATTTCCATGGAACTTGCATTCTTCTGTTCAAAAGCTCAAAATAAAATATTTCTCTTGCATTTAGAATTAAAGTTTTCACAAAACTTGCTAATGATAATGAAAAGAATCTGAAGTCTGAAATGTCAGGAAACATAGTTATGTTAAATTTTGTGAAACTACTAAAATAATTTCCTTATAATTTCATTATCCATTGCACCTTTTCCTTTCTGTGTTTTTAATGACACTAGAAATATTTCAGTATTATATCACTACATCATGAATTTGCTTTATCTCCCAGTTTCCTCTGCTTTTTGAATATCTGTGCTCACAGACTGTTTATTTATAGAAACACAATTTTGGGTGAATCACACAAGATTTAGGTTTGAATTTGGGAGTGATCCCATATGTATTTATATTCAAAATAAATGTTTTAAAAAAGAAAAAAAATCTTTTATCTACTTAAAATTAGCTTTAGTTTGATTTGGAGTGTTTGACTTGCCTGTGGGAGTGTAGATTTTCCAGTATTGTTCATTGAAATCTGTAATTCTCCTCTGTTAAACACTTTTTATTTAGCCTGGACTGTAGTCTTCTTTGAGAAGTATACAGACAAGTAAAAAAACCCCAGAGGTCTTTTGACAAAGAAATATTAAGAAAATAGAATAAAACTTCAATTAATTTAAATTCACAACTTTAATATAATCTGCAATCTAACTGTTTGTTTTGAGGTTATTTACAGGAGTCTGAATAGGTAGCACAGTTTTTCTAAGAGAAACCAGCATCTTTTGTGATGTGTGAGGCTGAGAATTCAGAAAGTAAAACAGACAAAATATCAAGGATAATGAAACTAGCTTAGTGCTCACAGGAGCTTGGTGAGCCCTGTTTGTGCTAAAAATTTTGAAATATTTTTCCTAAAACCCTTCCAAGAGCTCATCCTGCATTTTCCATAATGGTCTTGAAAAATTGCTCCTTTCTAAGAAATTAAATATATTTTTGAACTACTTTTTGAATTTTTTAAAAATCTAAGTGCAAGACTGAAACCCCACACTATCTCTACATGACTGAATCCCTACCAGTTGCAGTAATTCTACATTTAAGTTTGTAGGGGAGAGTGGAACTGCCTAGGGCTGTTTGTGACTAATCAGTTTCTAAGCTCACAAAGGAAATGCATTTCCTTGCATTAAAGGTGCTGTGCTCCAGATGTGTACCTCTCAAATTCCTGCAGTCCAGGCATGGACACAGCTCTGGAGGGTGTCAGTGATACCTGGGCTGCTGGTGCAGGAAATGCAGGTGGAAAAAAGGGAGTCAGAACTGTGAGAGTGGCTCTACAGAGTCACTCACCTGCTGGCAGCCTGTTAGACTTCTGAGATCTAGCTGAAGCACAGGTGGACACCTTAATAAGGACTGAATTAACTGGGCTCCAAACTGAAGTGTAGGAGCACATTGTTCCAGAGGTAACACATCAGCTGCTGTACATCATTTAGGCTGCTGGTTTAAACAGAGGAAAATATAAGGAAACAAAACTTAATGGAAATATTTTTCTTCTGTAGATGGCACAAACTGAGAAACTAAAGCTTAGTCTTCTGTAATTTATGCAGTCTTTATGCCTTAAAGGCACTTTACACAGATGTTTATTGTTTGGGAATAGGGGATGTTAGTAACCAAAGATTTGTCTCCTGAGAATGTGTCTGAACCACCCACTTAGTTGCCAAAATCCACTTCTCAGTGGTACAGGCTGAAAGTCTGGGCAAGTATAAAACCACTATCAATGACTGTGAATGGCATAACTAACTCTTACATTGGTTTTCCATTTCCTTTATGAATTAAAAAAACCTCCAAACCCAACCAAATAATGAAAAAAAAAAAAAAAAATCTGTCCTCTGCATTTGCACAGGGCACAAAGGCAATATAACAATTTTATTCTGTTCATGGCTTTTGATCTTGTTGTTGTATCATGCTTTGTATTAGACATTCCCAAACTTGGATCATGTAGACAGACTCAGCACCACATTTTGGGAACATCTGTTGACCAAAGTGAGAAACTCTTTCTAGTTTTTAGCTTATGGAGCAAATTTTACAAAATAAAATAAAATTTATAAAATTTTTAGGGTTTTTTTATAAAATGTCTTATGTTGAGCAATTTTCCAAGACAGGAATGATCAGAGAATTTCAAGACTGGAGAGTGGGAAGTAAGCAAATGCACAGAGAGGTGCTTGCAGAGCCTTTGAGATTTCTGTTATAGGTCTAGGCTCAAACTACTCATTTAGTGACCTCAAAGTTAATTGTCCAAATTGGGATTCATATAAAAGTTTGCAAAAACTAAGCACCAAAGCTGGCTATATAAAAAAAGAACTGGTCTCTCAAAGATAATGAAAAGTTTGCCCCTAGGTTTCTATTATAATCTTCGTTATCTGCAACCTTTGTGTGAACATCTCTGACCTTTTTATCAAATATGATGTTTCTAAGCTACCACCAGGAGAGAGAAATACATTTACCCAGGTGTTCATTTGTCTAGAGGTCCCAGACTTCAGAAAAGGAAGCTATTCATAAACTTGTTATGCTAATCAGTAGGAAGGTGAAAAGAAAATGGGGAAATTGGAAGAAGGAACTATAAATCTTTTTCCCACATCTCTAGCTCCTCTTTGAGCCACACCAAGAAACAAAGCACTTGGAGTGAGTAGCCTTTTTATATTTTAAACAGCAGAGTTTAGTCTCCATTTTTTAAGCACCAGCTTTTAAGAATAAGATGCAGGTTGTTCAATGGGGAGGAACACTGTCCCTGTGTATAACTGTGCCTTGGGAGGCTGCCCACTGCCACATTTGGGGTATCAAGGACAGGCATCATCTCTATGACTATAAAGGGAAGAGGTTTTTCAGAAAAAAATACCCTCTTAAAGATAAAAGTACCTTGTAAGGAAGAACATGGTGTTACTAAAGCCTTTGAAAACCCAAAATATTTGGTAAAATAAGAGGCATATTAATGCAAGTCCAAAGTGTGCAAGGAGATAATAGGATTGCCTAATTCAAGGAGATTCACTTTGTGGATGTTTCTTGCAATAGCTTTTCTTCGGAAGTTATCTTTCTCAAATTTGTTTGAGATCAAAAGAATTGTTCATTCATGTACCCAGATTCAAGGATAGTATTATTGGGCTGACTCTTAGAAAAATATCCAAATATCTAAAATTTCATTACTCAATGTCCCTGTGCAGTAATTCACCACTTGGGTCATCCCACTAAAACCAAGGGAATACTTTCAAATTAAGTGTGAATAAGACTCTGACCCTAAATGGCTTGCCAAGAGCACACAGAGTCTGTGGCACCCAGCCCAGGTTTCTCAGAGAACAACAGGGTAAACTGGCTGAGCAGTGAATGTCTTGCAAGAAGACAAGCCATGGAGCAAGGCTGCAAGGGCACATGTTGGAACATATCAAGCATGCAAGTCTACAAACACACATTTTTAGAAAAGCTGGCTGTACCAATTAAAATAACCCTTGGGCAGGTTTGTGTTTGAAGGCCAGCACTTGTGCCATTGGCAGCATGAGCTGACACTGACTTTGGTAGCTGGGATAATATTTGGGTAGGAGTGGATGATTCATGAATGGTCCCTCTACTCTAGCATGGGTGTGCATCTAACTTCATGGACTTCTTTCTAACATCAGCCACAACTCCTCTCTTTTTAAACATAAACCTCTTTATTCTGACCAATAAAAGGAAATTTAAATCCCTTTTCAAGAGCTCTTTCATATCCTTGAAAAGACAAATGACGAGCAGCAAAATCGAGAGTTTTTCCAGCTCATAACATTTTTAAGAGAAGAGAATAAATAAATGGTGTTAATCCTCAGACTTTATCTGTATAATTGAATAGAAATGGAATTTGAGCAATGTCCCATGTTTTTATGGGACTGGTATTTGCATTAAAATATTTTGTATTGCTCCTTTTTGTGCTGCTGTAGCTCATTCCAGGTATAAATCACAATCAAGTTGAAATAGGAAATTGCAGACTCTCTGAGAGGTAACAAACAACATCAAAAGGCTCAGGGCTCTGAAGAGTGCATGCTTCTAGTCAGAACTTCCCTGTGGATACATGGTGACCTGAACTACACATTCACACAAAATGTGAAAGACTTCTGTGCTGTTCTGACTGTGAATTGGGATGTGTGAAAATGATCAGCACAAAAGCAAAATAGAAATCTTGCAATTCATTGCTCATAACAGCCTGATGAACAATGGCAGTCCCAATAAGAACTATGTGAGAAAAAGCAATTCTGTTTTGTGAAGGAATTAATGACAGAAATTATGATTTTTTTCTACTAAAGTAAATGTAGGTTTTTACAGCATGGGCTGACCCAGAGTCACCAGCCATGGTGACTTGTGCAATAAGCTGGAGCCATAAATGCTGGCAGCCTGTGGGGGTTCAGGTGCTCAGGAGCAATGAGTTTGAAAGTTAGACTCTTGTCCCCTTGTTGACTGGGAACCTCTAAGCTGTAGGAGTCTACAAAATTTCCTGAAAGGCCATCTGTGCAGCACTTGAGACCTGATGAGGTGAAACCCAGGATTCCCACAACCTCACCTGCCTACCAATCCCTCATGTGCATTGTTGAGGGAGTAGGTGAGGTGCCCAGAAGCTGCAGAGTCTGCCAGCCCATCTAGCAGGCTTGATCAGGAGGGAACCTGTGCTCCATGCTATTTTAAAAGGTCTCCACAGAACATTTTTATTTATGTGAAAGAATATTTCTTGGCAGAAAAGTATTCTTCTGTAGGATTTCTGACCAGTTCAAATGCTTTTCGGCTGATGCAATTTTTCAAGAATCTCTAAAGGTAAAAACTTCTTATAATGCTTCTGTAAATGAAGGGTAATTCCAATGAAGTCAATAGAATTGCACTAATAGGAACGTGTTGCAGTAAGGCTCACACTCTGTAATTTCTAAACTGCTGCAGCCCTCAGAGTGACTCACAGCTGTCACTATGAAGAAGACAAAGAGGGCTATCAGGTTATGAGAGTGCCACTGAATGGTCCAATACCCACTGAAAGTTACAGGCTGTAACATCATTCCAGGTAATATATTGTGACATACTCATGTACTGATGAAAATCTATTGTTTAAATGAAGAAGAATATATTGCTATGAAACATTGGAAGACTTATTTTTGACACTTTATCAAAGCCAAATCACATCAGGAATAAGAGAAATAAAGGACATGGTGATAATTAGAAATTAAGAAATGACTTATTGCTGAAAACTGAAAATATGTTAACTACAGTTTGTAGTAATTAGCCAAATTACTGGGTTTGATAGTAATAAATGCAAATAATTATAATTATTTATAGATGGACAGAAGTATAATCATTAAACATGCCATGGATATTGGACACTGAAGAGTAATTTAACTGGATACATCCTGCTTTATACTTGCTCTTCATTATATTTATTAGTCATTTGAACAGTGTTTAAAATTATTTATGAAAGCATTTTAGTCCTATAATTAGGATTAATATTGAAAGTCACAATAATTGCTCCAGCAAAGTTAGAATGAGAGTGCTGTGCAATCGTATATGCAGAACTCAACCAAACAGCCACTTAATCTATTGCTCTGCCAAATTAAAATATGACAATTATGGCTTTAGGCATGACTGATTTTTTGTTGTATTTGTTTATTTCTCTGGTCAAAGTGAGGTGAGGATGGGCAATTTGGACTGGAGGTTCCAAAAAGTAAATCTCCTTTGGATTTTCACCTAAGACTCCTCAAAAATTGCATTTGTCTTGCCACAAAGTACTGCATTCAAATGGAAAGTAAGGGTTTTGCTGGCTTGCAGGAAATGTAGAAGAAAACACTTGTAAATCTGCTAGAACCCATTGCTTTCCCCTCTTCCTGGGCAGCTGGGATAGAAGAGATCCAATGGCAAGTTTGCAGGTAACACCAAATCATAGGTATGAAAGGAAGGCCTGAGCTGAATTTTTCAGGTAGCTGTTCATTTGTTCAATAGGAATAAAGACTTTCTGAAGAAGGATGGATGGAATTGTTCCTCAAAGTACATCCAGCTGCTGGCTGTATAAATCATTTGAGAAGTATGCTTGCTTGCAAATTACCTGTCTGATTTTGGGTAAGGAACTGAATTCAAGTCAGTGGCATAATGATCAGGCAACAGCATCCTCTGCTTGACTGGGGCATATCCTGGCTCTGAGGAAAGACAAAAATATCTCTAACCTAATGATGAGGACACTGGTTGAGCAGGTGGAGAATCGAGGAACATGTTCCCATACCAAGGAAAGTTTGGCAATGATGTAATGTAAAGCAACCTCAACCAGTAATATTTGGAACATCCCCTCTTTTCTCACCCTCTGGGTAGGGGAGATGCAGGTGATTTGTGAGTACAAGAGCAGTGAAAGCCACATTCCCACTAACCTGCATTAGCCATTGGCTCTAAGGTACTGTTTGTTGTTAAGTTTTTGTCCTTGGTTGTTAAATCACTACAGTCTTGTGAGGAAACTTTTGCAGTTGCAACTGTTAATGCTTATTCAATCCAAATATAAAATAATTTTGAGTTAACCTGATCTTTATTTACAGTGAAGGTACTATTTCTAAAAGATAAGTACAGTGTCCAGATGCAGCTGAAACATTTTAGCAATTATGTGCTTGTATATGTAACAACTATTTAACATCACAAAGTAAAATTATTTCAGCAGGCAATGTCTTCCAGATATTTTAAAAACTTCCATCCATTTTTTAACCTTTTTATTTGTATTTAATTTATTTTGTGATTTGCATAATAATTTGAGCATTCCTGATTCCTTTGCCCTGTCTACACTGATTAATTTTTGTTCATGCTTGTAAAATCCTGCTGAGTCAACAGCATCCCACCTGCACTGTATTTTCTGCAAAACCTTTAATTCAAATTGTGTTTGAATTGATCATAAGCAGCTTTGGGTTTTTTTGGAATGGACCAGCAATTTTTATAGACTGTGTGTTTTCTATTGTGGCTTGATTGTTCTTCATGTTGTTTCTTTTTTTTTTTTTTTTTTTTTTTTTTTTTCCCATGTGAAATATATTTATTTTTAAACTGAAATTTCAGCTACCACAGTGAATTTGAGTTAGAACAAGTAGATGAAGTAACATGATAAAACGTTACCACAAGAGAAATTGAAACGTATTTTTCCCTTTAACAGTTAATTCCTCTTTACATTATACTCTTATATGTTTACATAATTTAGGCAATAAAGGCAGTGTGATAGAGATGGGTGAGTTCTCATAAAGAAAAACAGGCACAATTATTGACTTTGGTTCTTGGGCAAGTTGTTGTTGGTACCATGCCTTGAAGAGGCCTCTCTGTGGGCATGGTTCCCATTGAAATGAATGTTAGCCATGCTCTAATCACCAGCTTGTGCAAGCACATATTTTTATGTAGCCATACCCTGCTACTGGCCATATCCCCTGGTGATCATATTTTGACTTTCTTTCATGCAGCATGGGGGTGATTGGTAACACTCACAGTTTCAGACACTTCAGCTGAGGTGACCCAGCTACCAGTGACTTTAAATCCCTTCCCCAGGAAGGAATCTAACAAAGCCTTGTGCCTTTTTGTGAACTAGTAATAGGCAGCAGCTGCATCTCAGCATCCAGACCTCGCTGTGGTGTAACTGCTGCTGTAAACACAACTGGTGGTGTCCAGATGTGAAATCCAGCCCATGGCAGCCCAGGAGTGCACAAGGAAAGAGTCAGTGGAACAATGTCACCACAGGTAGCCCCCACCACAAGAGCTGTCCCTGTCACACTTCCCTCCCCAGCTTTGCATTGGTGGCATGTTAAATTGACCCTTCTTTTGCACAGATGCATTCAGTCTATTGGGGGCACCTATTGATTCTAACAGAATTTTCTTCTTCAGTTGCTATTGGTTTGACTCAGACTTTTTTCCCCTTTTCCTATTTCACTTGGGTGTCACTCATTGAGACTTATGTTGTTGGTGTGGTTTACATTCAGCCATTAATACTTCAAAACACTTGAATCAATTTTCACTTCCCATCCTCATCGTGGAAAGATCAACGTACCCCCATGGGGGATTTTCTGCTCCTCGCCATGTGTACAATCTTTTTTTTTCTTTTTGGAAAAACCACCACACAAAACAGGATGTGGAAATGGTTCTGTAAAAAGAAACCAACAAAATAAGCAGTTCCTTCTACTTTATTGCTGTAATTATAGACTGTGCATACAGGCTTTCCTACATTTGCAGATTATTTTTCAAGACAGATCTTGGATCACATTTTAAATTGGAACTAGAAGTGAATATAAAATGTAAAGCTAGACTTTTGCAAATCCAATGTTATTTTTCAATCAGTGTTCTTAGCAGTAATGCATCTGAAGAGTTGATCTCAACTTCTGGCTTCAAAAAAATCCGAGTGAAATGCTTTGAATCAGAGTCTTTTATAAATTCCACATGTTATGTTGCATATGAATGCCTGGAAGTTCCATGGGCTGGAGTTTTTGACTATATCTGATATCCACAGATAGCATCAAATTCAGGGCAGTTTTATCAGCTCTATATGCTACCCATAAATTACATTTTATTTGCTGGAGATCTTTCCACCAAAACATGCTAAGGCCTGAAATAAACTGAGTCTGAAATACTAATCAGGAATCATCTAACAACATTGCAGACCCAGATATTTATATATGGAGAATATTTCTTTAAGTCTAGGCTTAAGAGCAAGGAAGAAAAAGCAGAATGTCTCAGATCAGAGGCCAGGGCATTCCAGAGAGCAGCAAAACCAATGGCAGCACCTGTTGTGTGGAGCCTCCTCCAGCACAGCCTTCCCCTGGCTGTGGGATCAGAGTCCCAGAGAGATCTGAGGGCTCTAAGCCATGAAGTTCAGAGATGTAGCACAAGAAGTTGTCTATGAAATAACTGGTTGGCCACTCTGATTGCAATAACTTTCTGAAAGCTCTTTCTGCCTTCCTTAGACTTATTTTTATTTGCTAAGGAGATGTATGCTACTAACCCAAGTAAAGTAAACATTGATTCCAATTATTGAAATATTCATCAGAGCTTCCTATGTAGACTGTTTCCTCCACACAACATTATTTCTCATTATTCCAACTTAATATGGACATTTCTTAGTGGTATCTAAATGAGTGCGTTTGAAAATTGACATTTTGTCTAAGTCTCTAAGGCACTATAGTTTCTTTTATTTTGGTCTGGTACCATAAGCTTGAAATTGATTCTTTCTGGCATGAGATTAAAAAAAAACCAAACAAACAAACAAAAAAAACCAAACCAATTACCCAAACAGGATATCACGTCTCATAAAGAAACTATGCATATTACACAAGTTTCAAATGTAGAAACAGATACCACTTGTGTCTCAAAATGTAACAGAAGCATCTCAAAACAGCAGCAGCTATATGCACCCAATTTGTTTTTTCTCAATATCATCCAGAAGCAGATTTTTACAGAACAGGCTATAGTGTTTGCAAAAAATATGGCACTTACTTCTGGTTAGGACACATTATTGTTATGTATTGGAAAGCTGTGTAATTGATTCCTACTCAAAAGATGAGACTTTCACACAACCTTCAGGTGCTATAGTCATAACTTTTTACATGCCCAGTTCATTGAAGCAAAATCTGCTACAGTGCTGGAAATCACCAGATGGTGCTGTTAAAGATAGGCATGCAAGTTCTGCTCAAAGGAATACGTAGTCAATCACAACTTGGAAGAAATACTACAGGAAGAATGGAGAGGGGTTTTAAAGAATTTTACTTCTCTGTCAATTCACCTCATTCCTGATTTCTTTCTGATTTCTGTAATCTCTGAGTCCATGACAACAACAAAAATGTCCATGCTATGAAAATGCCCTGCAGAACACCTTTACAGGGTGTTTATAGAGTGGGAATATTCAGTGGCCCGTGCCTCTGCCAAGGCCACTGAGGACATTGGTTAGCTGGTCCCAATGCTTATGAACCAGATCAGGAAGGGAGCTGACAATGTTTGCTCTATCATGTATTATTTCCAGCACTGCAAACAAAGGAGTTCAGTTTGTTCCAGTAACAGTGGTGTTAATTTTGTTGTGATGTGAAATTACCCAATCCCTCAAGACCTTTTTATTTAGACCACTGTACTGCCTCCAGTGGTGACAACTTTTAGACCACAGGACTGGATCATATGTAAACCATTGTCCTACAGAAATTCATCCCAGTTAATGACAGGCTCTTTGAGCTATCCTTCCTTTAAAACACTTAAAAAAATTATAAAAGGGAGTTCACAGTTTATTCCTGCTGTGCAACACTTATATCAACCTCTGAACTTCCGTTTTTCTGGACTGAGAAAAATGGGTGCACTGTTTCTTTTCATAAACAAGTTGTTCCCATGATCTGTGGGAATGTTTATATTTCAGAATCCTCCATGTGCAGGTGGTGACCTGCAGGAGTAAAGTGCTTCCCACTGCACCGAAAATGACCCTTCACAAGCTGGCAACATGCATCTCCAATATGGGACTTTTGTGTCTTGAATTCAATGATATTTCTATTGCCCCAAAGACTGAATCCTCAGCATCTAAAACCAGGCTAGCTCCACCTTGGTCTGCTTCAACACTGGCAATATTAAATATTTAGAAACTCCATTTACAGACTTGTTTGTGTTCTGCTTCTTATTTTAGTAGATATGTCTTGAAGTCCTGTGGTCTTCCAGGAAATATATTATGTACTTAATGTAGTTCTCTAATTTAAAGAATTCATAGTGAGTAATAAAAATAACAGCAAACTGAAAAATTTTCATATATTATGAAATAAAGTTTTGTTGCAGTCTTCAGTTTAGCAATATGTAAACTGAGGACAAGCCGTGTTAAGCATCATGAAGAAACATGAGAATTCCCATTAACCTGAACAGCTTTCATTTTCAAGTCTTTTCTCAAACCAATACATTTACTGGAATCAGACTCCCTGTAGAATTCTGATTGTTTCAGGAAATCAATTTATTTTTAGCAGAAAACAAGCAATTAAACTTTTTCTTTATCCTGTTCATTGTAAGAAGCAGTGAGCAGACTTTATATCTCTGTTAATGAATTCTCCTAAGTGTTTTGGAAATGAATGTTCACAAAGGGAGATGTGGAACACACAGATCAAGAATAACTCTTGTATTCCCAGAAGTGAAATGTTGAAGAGATTAAGCCTTGTTTACCATGTGTGTCAGGGAAAAATTAATCAAGTCCCAGCTCAACACACCAAAAATTCTAGATGGTCTTTCAAGATCTGGGGTTTTCCCTGAAAAGATTGGTATTTTGCTATAAAATATAATTTCATGTCTGTCAAAGGGAAGCAAACTGAGCAGCAGTTATTGGTGATGGGGAGGATGGCTGTTTGGATATGCTTGTTCCAGAATTCAAATACTGTGCTGTAAGTGAACTTTATCTATAGTGGATAAAACTCATTTGCAAAAGAAAGGCAACATTTATCCTTGAATGTGAGCAGGCATAGAATATTGCCTATAAATAGTTAAAGAGCTGTTTTGTGAAAACTGTCTCTGTAGGTAACAAATAATAATCAACTATCTTTGGAAAATTTACAAGATTTCTTCTGGATATTTAATTTTTCCCCCAGAAGGAAAGATAGATAACCATTTTCTGAATGTTTTTGTCTTCTCCAAATCAGGGTCTAAGAAGAATGGAATTAACTGCCATTTACATTCACTGTCTTTTCTCATTGAGTATTAAAGTATCCAAAGAGACAGTCATGATGAGCATGTGAGACAAATCTCACTCTAGATGAAGTCCCAATGTCATTCTGTTGATCATTTTGTTCATTAATCTTACATTAGGACATGTTTATTTTATTTGATACTTGCATTTATATATACAGTAGAGAAATTAAAATTCTGCAATTTCAAGAACACTTAATTTGTGTGTGTTATGAAGGTGAAGTAAAGAATTGTCACACATGGCTACAGATCTGGGGAGGCAGCCCAGGGTCAACGTGTCCATCCTTTTCTGCTAGTGGTATGAATGTCACAAACATACTAATATAGTTGTTCCTTTATTTTTAGTTACTGCAAAATGTGAATTTCTTCTCTTGAAACCTTTGTTTGCTTAGACAAAAAACAGTAGGAGATTCATTTTGATTTCATAATATGATCTTTTCCTTCTAAGAAAAACTCATTTTATTCCAAAGCAAGAGAGACATTCTTACAGAAATCCAGCTACATTTTAGAGTCAGAGCTACAGGACCCAAAAAGAGAATTAGTATTCTGATTATTTTCTGCTTATTCTGATTATTTTCTGCTTAAGTTAAACAAGTAATTTATCCCAGAGAATGTACATTTTGGGACTGGGGCTTAAAGAAGAAATAGCTATTGAGGCGTCAAGAGAGTTAATGGTTTGCAGGGTACAATTTGAAAGAGTAAGAGACTTCTTCAGTCTAGGCTAGAGCAGGACAGTCTGAATTATGAGCCTGCTAAGTTCTGTCTATAATTCCACAGTGACTTAAGGATTACCATGTGTGGTGGAAGACAAGTAGCATGGAAAGGCTTTCATTGGTTTAAGCCATCTTTCTAAACTAAATCAGAATCATCCACACTGGGGATAGTCCCTGGCTTGTGCTGAGCCCTGTCCCCAGTCTGGTTGTTGTGTGCAGTTTGGAGGAAATTGCAGTGGGAGTGCAGCAGGATCAGGAGGGAGTGCTCGGTCTGAGTCTCAGTGGGTTTGATGTACTAAAACAGATACAGCCAAGCTCTCCAGGTCCATGAGAGGTGGCTCACTTACTCAGTGACGAGGGGCTATGAGTCACTTCTCAGTGTGTGGGGAAGTTTTTAAATTGTGTTTCTTATCAGATGAAAATAATCTTTCCAAAGTTTGTTTTTGCACAATGCCTTCCATTTATTCCCCAGCTGTGGAGAAGTATTTAACACATCACCTGGGGACTGTTGTCTGGTTTGCAGGGTTGGTTGTGGACTTGCAGTGGAGCTGCTTTGAGATCACTAAAGAAGGATTAATCCACTTCATTTCTACTGTTTTCTATGCCAGAAACAGTACAAGTAAAACTAGTTGCATTCAAGGCTGTATCTTGAATTACTACTAGACATTTTCTTTTTCACTAGAAAACAGAAGTATAAGATCTGTAACATCAAGTGTCACTTGAAGGCTGGATAGTGCTGGTATTGAAGGAAACAGTAGTATTGGAAGGCAGGAGATGATTCATCATCATCTGCTTAGAATAGTAGTGATATAATTTTATAACATTTCTGGGGATTCAATACACAGGATACTGTGAGAACAGGGCCCCTGGAGCTGTGCAGAGCAAAGAGAGAATATATAATTCCTGCATGCTGACAGAGATATTTGAGCTGGATTCTTAACATTCAAAAAGCTAAGGAAGTTTTTCAGAGTCAAGACTTTCAGCTAAAGATGTCCTGAAGCAAAAATAAGAATGCAATGGTGAATTAGCCACCACATTGACCATTACTAAAATCACTGCAAGACAGTTAACAAACTGGAGGGCAAATTCACATTTACACCAAGAGACTTGGAACAGCTCTGACAACATAGTATCAAGCTCATTTTGGGGATTGCTGTAATCATTTCCAGAAAATCTGATTGTGGATGTCAATTCTTGGCTTACCAACTCATGTAGAAATAGAAACATCCATGGATGTTTTCATCAAGCCCCAAACTAAGCTGCCAGGTTATTTAGCAGATCTGTTATAGCCTCTGCAAACTGGAGGTAAGGTACAGGGCACAGAGAAATTTCTGCTCTTACACTTCTTTAATGGCATGGTGAGGGAAGGCACCTCCCATGGGGCTGTATGAATATGCAACATACAGTGCTCAATAGCAAGTATGAGTTTAGTCATGTGTAATAACAGAGGGTGAGCCATGACATTTTCTAGGTGCTGTGGTGTGCCCATGTTTTCTGCAAGCACTAAACACACATTTTGAAATGTGCATCCACCCAGCTGACTGCTCTTGATCTGCACGCAGAGAATGTCCAGACCGTGATTTTTTTTTTTTGTTTTAAGCACTTCTGCATGTGTAGTTTTTGAAGACATGGTGGATTCATGCATACAAAGGCATGGGCATGGATGCATGGAGGTTTCTTAAAATTACTGACATAGGTTATTTTACCTCTTCTGTATCAATCATGCCATTTAAATTATTACCTTATGGGGGCAGTTACTTTATGTTTATATTTATATACATGAATATATGTGATCCTCTAAAACCAAGGAGAATGAATCTCACTCTCAGCTAAGTTCTTTAGACAAGACCAGAATGCATATTAAAAAAGCTAAGAAGTCATCCCAAGCTCATCACTTCTGAGATGTTACAACGCACTGTGGCCAAACAGTTGCAGCTGTAGAGAAGGATCTCTAGGTACTGGGTGTTGTATATTATAACATAAAAAGTGCATGTTGCCTCAAAAAACAAAGGAGCATATCTGATAGTTTCTTCTCAATTTTGCCTTAT
Organism: Erithacus rubecula; assembly: GCF_903797595.1. Taxonomy (NCBI): domain Eukaryota; kingdom Metazoa; phylum Chordata; class Aves; order Passeriformes; family Muscicapidae; genus Erithacus; species Erithacus rubecula. Next base: position 13,302,995 of record NC_136685.1, on the reverse strand, counting down.
GCAAATAAATTGGATCTTTGATACAAAGACTGATCATTGTCTGATCTATAGTGAGGGAAGAGAGTGCCAATCTTGTGTGAGCGTGAGATCCAACTCAATGATCCAACTTTATTTTCTGTCTTGTGTAACAGAAAGCTCAGCCCTAACTAGGTCAAATACAGTCATCCCTGCATATTGGTTCACAATCTTGGTTTAAAGGACAACATCCTATGACATTTAAAATTATTATTTGAAGGGTAAAATTTAAAGGCACATTAAATCAATAATAAATCACTGGAAGAGATTTGAAGTTCAGAGCCCTCAAAACAAAATAAAATAAAAAATAAAAAATTAAAAGTCCAGAAGGATGAAAACAAGGCTGACTAAATGGAGGTAGATCACTTTTGCTTTTTTTTATTCCTATCTGTGAACTATTATTGACCTGGAGGATTTGTAACATGAAAGTAAAGTCTCCTCTAGGCAATGATTTACACCTTGCATACTGATAACTTGCTTACAGTTTACAGTGCTGACACGCAATATGTTCTGTCCTTATCCCTGGCTTGAGATGATTTGCTGAAATGTGACATGCAGGCTCTGAAAGTTAGCTGGAAGCTATGATTCCCATCAAGCAGAGAAGTTATAGGAGGAAACCAGATGGAAGTGCTGCAGGTTAAGCACAGGCATAACTGAACTAAAACTCTCAGCAGCACTGATGGTCCATTTTGGTTCTGCACTTTTTAGAAGACAGGCATGACAAGAGTAGGACTGATGCTTGTGCTTTTGTCACTGCCCTTTAATACCACATCCATAGGCATTTCTAGGGCACTAACTATGGCCAGTCATTTTTTCAGTGTTGTGACACAGCTGAGAACCCTGTCCAAAGGATCTCAGTGTCTGAGAATACTTTAGTACAGTTTTTCAATGCAGGGGGGAGAGATGAGAGCCCAATGTTGCAGATTTTTGAGACCAAGGAAGTTTTGCTTCCTATTGCAGAGTGAACTTCAAGTTCAGCTCCTGAGCTTTCATGTTCAAGCATTTAATGGATTCTGTGGATTGGGCTGTAGTTTATTACGCTTGAGTATTACTGGGGAAACTGCACATAGTTTCAAGGTTTCCTCAGATTGCTCTACACTTGCATTGACCAGAAGCCTCAGTACTATAATGCCAGAGATCTAAGTTTAAAATTAAAATAGAAAAAATACCCTGACTGAAGCTGTAAATATTGAGATATAAGGATGAAAAGTGACCAACTCTGTAAGTAGGACTGTAACAGATTGAAGACACAGAAGAGAAAAGACTTGTTTTGTAAGCACATAGTCAAAGGCAGTGTTAACAGCTGCTAACTCCAAAAGAATGGGTACAGAAAGCCCTGTGGAATTCTGTCTAGTGCTGTGAATTTGATGCTGATGGACATCAGTCTCAACAGGCCCCTGCAATCATGTCTGCCTCAAAACAGGGCATTCTTTTATCAACTGCTCATATAACTCCTTTCCCTCAGGAATAGCCTTTAACTTCAAAAGGTAAAAAGGAAAATGAGAAAATGGCCCTAAGTTGGTGATATCATTATGATAAATTAGAGCAGAGTCCACAATGCCATTTAGATGAGCTTTCCTAGACATGAATGCTTGGCTGAATCATTACAGTCACATCATTCTACATTTTGGACACTTAGAGGTCTATATTTGGACTACTTATAGAATCTCTAAATATTTTTTTTTTCCTGGATGCTTGTCATCTATGATGGTACAAAGTACCACTGGTAAGAATTTATATTCAAGAGAATTTCAGCAGTTTTGTTTTTGTGGTGACTCATTTGGTATAATTTCCAGGTTCCTGAATTGGCATTGATCAGGGAGGTGGCTCCACTCCTAACTCTTGTAAATGGTGGAAGTAAGACTGGAAGCTCTTCTGAAAATTACAGAGCTCCTCCTGAGCTCTCTCCAGTTGTAATTTAGAGATTTCCATAGACAAGCAGCTCTACCTTTTCAGTTTCTTAGAGGAGTTCCTTCCATGATATTTCATTTACAATATGCTTCCTTAAGAGTCTGCCAGCCCTAAAAGAAAACCACTTACTGTTTTTTCTGATAGAATTTGATGCTTTCTCTAGAAAGAATATTAGCTATTGGCAAATACTGAAGTTCTTGCAGATTTTTGTTCTACAGTGAAAGCATGATATAATTGATTAGTTTATGATGTTCCAGTGTGTTTCCATTTAGTTTAACTGTCACACAAGATGAAGTAACAATTAGATTTGCAATTAAGGGCTTCTGAGCAGTGCCTTTTTCAGCTGTGTTCTCTAAAATCAACTTTGAAGGTTTCAAAACAATGGTATCATCTTGGAGGGCTCAGTAAAACAATATTCTGAATATTCTGTGCAAACCATTTAGGTAACTCACTTACTGTATGTGAAAGTTCCTGCTGATTTAAACCACTCCACTGTATCCAGCCCCTGAAGATTTCAACCCAAAATACCTGGACTCTAGGAGATGGTGTAGACTGTGCTCATGATGGAAAGGCTGGGTTTTGCACAACAAAAGTTACATAAAGCACAGATGTCTTTTAAGTCACATACTTCTACAAATGTATCTGCTGAAGTCTTTCTGAATAGCTCCCTCACTAATGAAAATATTTCAGTCAGGAGATATTGCTGGTTGAGATCAATATTTTTTTCATTTTATAATGTTTTTCAATTATTTTTAAGGGAAATTTTAAAAATTGCTATAAATCCTTAAATTCTTAAATAACTTTTCTTAGTAATTTTGGTTTTTGGAATGACAAAAATTATTTTCAGTCAGAAAAGAGAGGATAAAAAAAAAGATTTAATGTCTACTTAATATAAAAAAAAAAATAAAATGGATTTCCAAACTGTGACTCTGAACAGTCACAGTGCCGGTTTTGTAGAGAAAGGGTTCTCCATGTTCTTATATGTCTTCTTTGCTTTGTGGAACTGCAAGGCCAGGTGAGCACAGGTGGATTTTGATCAGGTGGAGCCTTAGAGATGAAGTGTCCAAGGGTTGGAGGCAGTGCTCAAGCACAAGGTTTGAAGCAGACTCCACAGATTCTGCACGATGTAGAAGGAAAACTGATGTGAGAGATGACTTATGCACCCTTCTTCAATCCATCACTTATTGATGGTCAGAAATGGAAAATTTCATCCAGCTCTCATATTATGCTTGCACTATTTCACAGCATTCTCACAGCATTCATAGCAAGACTGTAACAAAGAAACAGCATTTGAATCAGGATGTTATTTTGTTTGGACTTATGGCCATCTATTATAAATTCTTATAATGTCAAACCTACCCCTATACCTATGTCTGAGTACTTCTAGGTGACTGCACAGTGATATTGGAAATGTTTTTATTATGTAGCATTGCAAAAATAGTTGCAGAAACAAAGGGAATACACAACCTCAAATGATAAGGACTCTCACAGCATGACAATCCTTATGATTTTAGTAAATTTCTCGATGCAGAAGTGAAAGATAGTCATCATTCAAACACAGAAAGAGAACCTGACAGAAATATAACTGCCCTGACCACAAAGCAGTTTCTTTGTTACAGTTGTTTTTCTAAACACAAGGCTCTCACCAGTGAAGCCCTTACAGGAGGTTGACAAGTTGTCTAGGAGATACATTTCAAATGGATTAAAAGCAGAAATGGAATGCTTCCTACACCTGTAACTTAAACCAAAATCCAGGAGAAAACCACTCCCAAATAATGGAATTGGTGTTGCTTGGTGTCAAACTACTTTGCTGTACAGAAATGATATATGGTTTTACCAAACTGCTGGGCCCTAGAGGTTCTGTACTGGGTAATGAAACTATGCTCTGATTTATAAAAAAATGGTGTTTCAGGGCCTAAACTTGCTGACCTGCAAGAAAATAGAAAAACAATTTGCTTTCCATCACAGCAGATGCTCTTTGGGTTTAGATAATTTTCATTTTACTATTTTTAAAGCATCCTATTAATGTCTTTGTAAATATACACTGAAAAATTAAAATAGAGGTAGAGCCTGGCTCACATGTTGAACAGTATAGTCTTCAATATCTCTTGAGAAAACCTGCCTGGAGAAGGACTGTCACTCTTTCAAAAAGTCCAAGTCCAAGGTGATGGTTAGGATTTCTGAAAGTGCAACCTCAAACTGATATTTACAGCAACAAAACAGGTCTTTATCTGCACTACCAGTTTATTTGTCCTTTGTCTGGGCTTTTCTGACATCACACAAAAGTTGAAGGATAGAAGTAATTTAGGTGTTTGAACCAGAATATCTAAAAGAACATTTATTTATTCATTAAATTCTCTATCAGTATTCATTTTTGCAAAATTCCAGCTATGAGAGATTTTCTCCAGGAGCCCCTTTGTGTAGCAGTTCTAATGCATTGAATATTCAAAGCAAATTTCTATAAAACTCTTTCCTGAAAGAGCAGTAATTCTTGCTGTAATCTTCCAAATATGAACCTAATGTAAGAAAATTTTTGGTGACTTTGCTTTCTTCTCATACCCAATTCTGCCAGCTCTCTTGGTCTGTGCATGAGACTTGCCCAGTTGCTTCACTCTCATTTGATGGATAGATCCATACAAAAAATGACATATTCCTTTGTTGGGTAGATGACACTAGGGTTGTGTGTAGAAGTGTCTGGGTTTGAAGAGTAAGGTGACATATAACAAACATATAACATTTGTAAAATTTTTCTAAAGCAGAAGACACTTTCTGTGTGAAAGAGGTAGAAAATAAGACAAATGGGAGGGGTGAAGCTACAAAGTGACACTGAAAGCTGAATCAAAACTCTGAAGGCCAGTTTGTGTTATCAGTAATTTCACAATGAGCTGTCAGTTCCTCACTTTGATGAGAACTCAGATACTCAGACTTAAAAAGAAAATAGAACCTTTATTCAATGAGTCAAGCAGTCTTTTCTGGTATTCCTGACCACCACCTATGGGGGTTAGACCACACAGCTCATGAACAACTCTGAATAGAAACAGCAGATGTGCTCCCACCCATCAGTGAGCCAATGAACAACTGTAAATCCAGGAAAAGCACATGCAAGCTGCTGATGTTTTTTCTCATTTAGTTTATACACTGCAAGATAAACTGTATTTTATGTAATTGTTAAAAAATGCTTTTTAATGGGGTATACAGATGAATATGTGTGCATATATCTGAGCATTGCTGCACAAAACATGGCCACATATAAAGACATAAATATATATAGAGTCCCTTTTGACTGAAAATCACATGAGTTTTCTGAGCTTGTGAACTGCTTTTTTGAAAATTTGACTGGACAGTCTCCTATTCAGTGCTTCAGCAGAAGTGAGAATCTGAAGATCCAGCAAAATTTAATTTCCAACTGAAATTAATAAGGTGCCACCATGTGTGAGTTTGGAATATCATAATTTATTGTAGTGCATGGAATATCCTATCAGATGATGTGGCTCCATCCTTGCCTTTTGCTTACCTCTGTAGCCCCACAAAGACGTATAATTCTGATTTCATGGACAATGTCTAAGAGAAACCTCTTGTGTTCTTTAAAAAAATCTGACTATTTTAATCAGGCGGGCTCTGTCAGGAACATGGCTCAACCAAATGCAGTTAATAACTTTTGATGAAAAGTCATCCACTCTCCAGGCTGTTTCAAGATTGCCAAAATGACTGCTAGTGCCATCTATGGTGCTCAAGGATACAAATGGTGGTACAATTCCTCACTTCTCTCAAGATTATTTGAGATGTTTGGCTGAGGATTATTAGTGCATGCTAATATTGAGCACAAACCTGAGCTCGCTGTGGTTTGTACTTGCCTAAACTCTATTTCTACTCTAAGGCATCCTGTGCAAGTTACTGCTGCAGATTCTTGCTTGCAGCACTGCTCTGGCTAATTGTGTACCATGCTGCTTTTCCTAACAATTGTCTGTTTTAAGTGGCACCTTCTTATTCAAATTCCCAAACTTTGCACAACTAAGCACTGCAGATTGCTGAATGAGTGAAAGGTTGCAGATTTGCCTATCTCTGTGAGATAATGAAACCTCAAAATAGAGCTTGTAAAGTAACAGCTCACTAGTTGTTTATGAGATGCATAAATTACCACTCATGTTTTTTTCTGCAGATTAGCACATCCTGCACCTTTATTCATTTCAGTTTCTGTGGTTTAGAAGTACAAGAAATATATTTACTGCATCACTAATTTGGAGGTTCTGTTTTCAAACCCTCCTTATAGTCCAAAGACCAAATTTTGAGGAAGCCCTTTGAGAGACCCTGACTTTCAGTATTCCTGTGTGTGAAGAACCATATCTGTATAACTCTACAGACAGATTTTAGTGCCAATCATTAATCATCTTTCTGAGTAAGCATTATGAATATATCATCCAGGTAGGAAATCAGCTAAGACTCTAGATTTTCTAGAGCAAGATTATGCCATGTGTCTGCTGAGGATGATCTCTCTGGGAATACCAAAATTTTTTGTTTAGCTACAAAAAAGTGAGATGTGCTCTTTTCAGGAGCCCATTTTGTTTTCAGTATTAATGCCTGAATAGGAATTATCTAAAACATTTCTAATATCCTGCTAGGTACTTTCCTACTTTCTTTTTCTGTTTTCTTTTCCTATATATATATTTTTTTTTTTCCTCCCAAGGAGAATAGCAATTGTCAGAGTTCATATCTGCATGCAAAGGACTTGCTCTTCATCTCACACCCAGAAAAGTTTCAGGGAATGACAAAATTCTCATGATGGTGAAGGCACAATTCAGTTCCCTAAACAGACATCTTGAGAGCATCTCAGGCAACCACATTGGGATTTATAGGTAAAACAGAGTATCTACAGAAAGCCTGTGACATTTTGGAGCATGGGAGGTTCTAGAGGGTTGGAACAAGATCTTGTACATTTCTTTCAACCCAAACCATTCTGTGATTCAAACTGTTCAAACAACCCAAGGTCTGTGTTTAACACTGCACAGCCACTTCTTGGTTGGTAGATACTGAGCACCCTTGAAAAATAAACTATTGAAGATGCACCAAATTAATGACTTCTGTAAGTGTTCCATTGTAGAATGCCTTGACAATTAAGGGAAATTCAAAAACTATTGTATTCTGAAAATAATTCCCTAATAGCCAAGTATCAATTGTCTGAATGTTAATCCTTAAAGCTTTGGCTCCCATTTTTGTGTTTAGAGGGATGGATTCTACTTGTTATATACCTTTAACATTTCTTCTGAACATTTCTAAACCTGAGACATTCCTAAAGCACCTGCAAGAAACAGGAATTGCTGAACACAATGATAATATATTTTTTCTTATTACTATGTGGACTATGATTTCTCTTCCTAAATTTCCAGCCCCTTTGTTCTGAGTTGTATCTGATAGATGATATCTATACTCTTGTCCACAGACATGATAGCCTCTAAGTGTTTTTTATCTTGAGAAAAACTCTTACCTCTACCAGGCCTAAACATTGCAACCCTTCAAATCCCAGCTGTTTTTCCCTACACTCTTCTGACAACAAGAAGTAAAAGAGAGAATTTTAATGATGTGTTCACTGTGCTTATTGCTTCTTTATTCTGGACTGAGTTCAAGAAACAAAACACAGGGAGGAGATAGCAGGACATAAATGATGATGTTTTTATTGCTTTTTCAGATATGAGCTAGGTTTTCAAAGGGACTGTTTTACTAGAATTCGACTATTTCATTTGAAGTAGCACAAGTAAATTAATTTTTGCATCTGATGAGCATTTACAAAAGCGCACACAACAAATTCAGCTGTCTGTCCATGAGCCCTCAGCCCCTGGGGCTGTCCCAGCTCCTGACCTGGTGATGCTGCTGCTCTCCAAACCCACCCTTCCCAGCCTGGCTTTGGCTGTCCCCATCCCCTGGGAGGTGCCTGGTAGCCAGGCTGGGGCTGTCCCAGGGGCTGCTGTCCCTGGATGGGCTGTCCCAGGGCTGGCTGTCCCTGGATAAGGCTGTTCAAGGGGCTGACTGTCCCTGGATGGGCTGTCCCAGGGGCTGCTGTCCCTGGATGAGGCTGTTCAAGGGGCTGGCTGTCCCTGGATGGGCTGTCTCAGGGACAGGCTGTCCCTGGATGGGGCTGGCCTAGGGCAAGCTGTCCCTGGATGGGGCTGTCCCAGGGGCTGGCTGTCCCTAGATGAGGCTGTTCAAGGGGCTGACTGTCCCTGGATGGGCTGTCCCAAGGGCTGGCTGTCCCTGGATGGGGCTCTCCCAAGGGCTGGCTGTCCCTGGATGGGGCTGGCCTAGGGCTGGCTGTCCCTGGATGGGGCTGTGCCAGGGTCTGGCTGTCCCTGGATGGGGCTGGCCTAGGGTCTGGTTGTCCCTGGATGGGGCTGGCCTAGGGTCTGGTTGTCCCTGGATGGGGCTGTCCCAGGGGCTGGCTGTCCCTGGATGGGTCTGTCCTAGGAGCTGGCTGTCCCTGGATGGGTCTGTCCTAGGAGCTGGCTGTCCCTGGATGGGGCTGTCCCAGGGGCTGGCTGTCCCTGGATGGGGCTGTCCCAGGGGCTGGCTGTCCCTGGATGGGGCTGGCCTAGGGCTGGCTGTCCCTGGCTGGGGCTGTCCCAGGGGCTGCTGTCCCTGGATGGGGCTGTCCTAGGAGCTGGCTGTCCCTGGATGGGGCTGTGCCAGGGTCTGGCTGTCCCTGGATGGGGCTGGCCTAGGGTCTGGTTGTCCCTGGGCTGTCTCAGGGGCTGCCTGTCTCTGGCTGGGGTTGGGATTGGCCTGGAAGCAGCTGTGAGAGTTTGGCAAAGCCCTGTGTCAACCAAGAGTCCTGATAGGCAAAAACTGTCCTGGCTCATGGGTCTCATGCCTGGGGTAGGATCAGTGTCATTTCTCTCTACCTTTTGGTCAGCAAAAGCGTTTTGGGAGATGGGCAGGACAACAGCTGTAACTCAATACTCTGAAACTTGAGAAAAATGCTGGAAAGTTAAGGGCACAATTGTCCAGTGAGCTTGTACAGTAGTTCTGTTTATTTTACAAATGCAGGCTTTGAAATCCCAGATCATCTTCCCTAGAGTGGTCTGTGTCTGGCTGCCAGAGCAGGGAGGCAGGTCTCTGTTTATGACAGATGACACCAACAGGATGCCAGCAATGCTCTCACCTCTCCTGACACTGCAGTGGGAGCTTGTGTTCTCTTTAAACCACTCTTCTGTGGAAATGTGGTAACTGGCTGAAGGTTTACTTATTCAGTGTGCTCATGAGGCAAGGCTTTGGATGTGCACAGCTGGGTTTGGAGCCCAGCAGCTTAGAGAACTGCATGTTCTTCTGTAGGATAACTTTTAACCCCAACATCTGGAAGTTTGCTGGAAGCAGCAGCTCCTGCTAAAACGATTTGTCAGATGATAATGACAGTGACAGTCCCTTCTGGGCTACAGCTCACTCCTGGTTCTGATGGATTTGGTTCTCCCTGTTACAGCTCTTCTACTCTGCCACAGGAAGGCAGAGTAGAGGTCAAAGTAGTGGTAAAGAGTGTCTCTCTTCTCTCCTACACCCATGCCTTATGTCTCTGTACTCTGAACAAATGAAATTACATAGAGCTGTGTCTGAAATCACTCATTTCATGCTCTGTTTAGCCATAATGAGAAAAAAAGCATTACACTGTAATCTGGTATTGAGTGCATTGCACCTTGGAGCCCTTGGTTCAAAAAAGGTAATTACAGTCTTCCTTTTAAAGTTATAGTGGGACTGCTCTTCTCTTTGAAAGGTGAAAAAAATAGAACAGCATCCTCAGGTTTCCCTCTGTGTGAGAACTTGGATTGAAAGACAGATCATTGAGAAGCACAGGACTTGCTCTCTCTGCTCTTTGAGACAATTCAGAATAGGAGCCTGCCCTAATCATTAATCTGTGGTGTGGGAGCTGAAATGGGGAGTGAGGGAAGACTGAACACCTCTATGTGAATATCATTCATGATTCTTTAGTTGCCCCTCTTATGCCTCTTCCCAAGAGACAGAAAGAGAGATGGTGACCCTGCAGATGGAGATTATGGCATTCACCATATGGAGGAATATTGGGTCTCAAGGCCTTGATTTAAAGGCTGCACATGGATTTCTTGTTTCATTCAGGATTTCCAGCCCTAGCCCATCCTTGGAGCAAATACTGACAGATCGTTTCTGGCTAGTCTACTGTTGCTCTCTGATGCATGTTGAAAATTGTTAAGCATTGCAACCTTCTTCAGACAGGTGAAAGATTTTTTTTGCATTTCCACTATTCTGAAAAATGCAATAATTTTATCAAAGCCTTTCTAGGATTAATAGTTTAGTTGCAGGCATTTCAATTTGCAAAATAAATAACACCCCATCAGTGGAAATGAGCAAAGCACCAAAAGGACTGGATAAAAAAATCCCAAACAAACAGAGCTGGGGAAGCTGATATTAATAGGAACAAAGAAAGAGAGGTAATGAATAATTCATAAAATTGTTTTGGAAACTATTTTTAAAAAGAAATTTAATACGTGAGGAAAATATTTATTCCTCAGTTTTTTCCTTTTTGACTGCTTAGAGGTAGAGGTACAAAGAAAAAAAGCAAAGAAATTAAAAACTCATAAAAGTGCATGAGTTTGTCCAGAGGGAATCTTTTCAAAGTTACTGTAATATGTATCTAACCAAATTGTGACACAGCACTCATCTCTGTCATGTTTGAATCCCTCACATTTATTACAGTCTTTCCAAGTCAGAAAACAATTAGGAGATGGAAATGCTCAGATGTAGGATCCAAGTCATTTAGTGAGGCCTAACCCTTCTCACACGCTGAAAAATAGCAGGAAAAAAGTAATATGGTAAACAAAAGGCAAACTTCTGACCCCACTGCTCTCCTCTAAGAGTGCCTGGTTTAGATGGGGCCCTGACATCACATCTCATTTTGGAAATTTATTTCATTGACCAAATTATTTTCTTTGAAAGGCACCGTTTCATTATAGGTGATTCATATGAATTTTGATTTTTCTGATGCACCTGGACAATGAAAAAAGGGCAAGAAGGGAGGCAGTTGCTCATCTATGGTATTCAGAAGTAGTACACTTCATCAAAGCAACTTCTATAGCCACTGCAAGAGATGAGATTTTTCAGAGGAATATTGATTCCATGGTTTTTGGGCTTTGTTTCTTTCTCTGCTAATTATACATGAAACTTAGATGACCACCCTATACTAGATGCATAGAGTAGAATGAGTGAATCCAGGTCTTTGTCAACACCAGATTGAAAGTTAGAAAACAAAAGTGTTGCACCTTGTGAAAATATGTTTTAGTGTAATTTAAAATCTAATTGATTTCCAGTTTAACCAAGAAGCCTAGACCAACTTGTTCTGTCCTTGCAGGATCCCCACTAATTGATAGTTCCAATGGGAGAAGTTTGCTGCTCAGTGATTTATAACCTGGGATTGTTCAGATTCATATTTCTGAGAGAATTCCCCCACAGTGTGTGGCCAGGTTCATTATTAATGCATCAGGCATCACTAACATGCACTCAGGCTTTTTAGTCAAATACTGCAGGATCAGAAAGTGGCTCTGTATTTCTAATGGATAATTTTTAATTTCTATGCTGAAGGTAAGACATACCCACACAACATGGAGTCCTCTAGCTCTGACATAAATATTGGTTAACCTTCCCTGATTGTGCAATATTGCACAGGATATGATTCGTCATATTAAATCATGCTGTGAATCTGTCAAGTTACTCTTAAAAAAAGTCTTTAAGAAAAAGTCCAACCCTTCCAGGCAATATGAGTGTTGGAGAGAAGAGTTCAGGCTGCAGGAGGAGAGACAAGGAGGCATCAGGAAGTCAGCCATGCATGGCTGGGTGCTTCAAAGCTTGCTCATAATTAAGAACCACTGAACTTCCGAAACACAGAGTTCTTTCATATTTCTGATCAGCACGTAATAAATTAACAGCCTGAGTCTGAAAGAATCCTTCACAGAAATTGGTCTTCAAAGTCACTCAACCAATAAAATTGACTGCAGCTTTTAAAAGTGAGCTTTAGAGCCAGCACATAGAGCTTGCTTTAGAAAACATGTCTACAAAAGTCTGCATGGTTATCTCAAAGCAAAAGAGCTCCAAAAATAGCATGTGCAGCTAAGTAAATTGTGGGTTTATGAGCAATTTCTGCAGGCAGTTGATGATTAGTAGACAACATCTGACTTGTGCAAAGTAATTACGCTGTGTATTTCAGCTACCTAAAAATCTCCACAGACTTTTTGGGTAGTCAGGAGAAGGACAGATGTTCTCCCAAGTGACATCTTGGAGATGTGGAGCTCCTACCTTGTCTGCTGTCTTCAGTCACCTCCTGAACAATCTCTTCCTCTGTTACCTAGATAAAAAGATGAAGAAACAACCATCACATAACTTACTTAATTCAGCCCTTAATGATGATACTTATGAACGAACTTTTAGTATTTATTTTAGACAAAGTGTTCTTGTTGTGCTCTCTCATTTTCCTCATTTTTAGCTGTTCTTTGTGTTTCCCAAACTACTTAGCCCAAAAGTGTTTGATTGCTCCATTACAGATGGCTTCATATTCCAGTTTCAGACTGTCTTTTTATATCAGTTTGCACAACTGATTATTATTTGATAGTTTTATTATACTTTAAAGGATGCTATGTTACCATATGAATTCATATATTAATCAGGCACGTGCATGCTTTTAATGAAATCTACATTACAAAATTTGTTATAACAGCTACCTGTGACATTGCTTGTTCCTTATTCATTCTTAAAGCTTTTTTGTAAAATACGTGCTAAGTTATTGATTAATTTAGCTGCATCTAGTAATTATTTCATAAATATTAATAAAGATCCTGCACACACTGTTAACATAAAATTCTATTTTGTACTTAGTTGTGAACTTAGTTTTTTAGTTCAGAACATAAATTTTGAAATTTTTTGCTGTTGCTGTTTTTTAATAGAGTAACATTTTAACACTTCACACAAAAAATAAATTATAATTGGATACATTATAATTTTGTTTGACAATCAGACATTCTATTACATTTTATACAACCATGTTGTATGTAATGGTAACATTCTAAAAGAGCAAGGCATCTATTATCAGATCAAAGAAATAAAATGACCAAGCAAGAGAATTAAAAATGCCATAGCAATTATTAATAGCATTATTAATAGCCAGGTCCTCATCACAACACATTATAACATTTCCTTTGGAGACATTACAATATATCATGGGGAATGGACAAGATGACCTAATAGATATTTTCTATTTTTTCTCTCACATAATCATGTCAATCAGAACTACAGAGTAAAGTAATTTATACCTCCTATTGCTTACAGACTGCACTATTGTAACCCAGTTCTGCTGCACAGATCTAAAAACTGCAACTTCAACATCACACGGTTTCTTTCATCTGGATGCAATTTCAGCAGAGTTGTAATAAAGGTGAGGACCTATTTTCTCAAATATTAATAGCAGAAATTGTTGGACTAACCTTGCCTTAAGGTTCAGGTGACATAAAATTCTATCTTCAGTGGACTTTTCAAATCTCTTTTCTATGTGTGTGACAGAAGATCCCTGGCTGTGGATACTTCTTACACGTTATTATTCAGATTTCATAGGTTTGTCATCTTTTCTGGGCAGAAAACATGAATACAAACATACATGAAAAGACATACTCAACATTTTATCTTAAGAGTCATAATTTGGAAATGCAGGTATTGTATTTTTTCCTCTTTATATATGTTGATTCCAGTGTATAATTTGGTTATTGTAAGTTTCACTATTGTTTGAATACTTCCTAACAATCATAATTTTTATTGCATTTAAATTAGAGTATGTTAAAAAAAAAAAACCCAAAACCAGCCATAAAGCTCTTTACTCATTCCACTGCAATTAATTTAAAGGAATTTTTATCAGGATCTATATTAGTTAATTCCTGTAGTCTTTCCAAAGTTTTTTTTTAAAATTATGGAATTTATTCTTCTATTTCTAGCATTTAAATTAGGAATGGATATAAATTTTTTAGAATGTAAGGGCTAGAGAAAATTATGGCATTGGGAGTTCTTAATGCCTTTTACTGCACCCATTGCAGCTTTTGGTGCAATTTTTTTTTACAGATAAACTATATTAAGCCTGTTGCAAAGTTTCACCATTTTATTGATGTTTAGGATTCTGAAATGTCTACATTTTGCAGAGAAAGCAGCTGAATCAGGACAGAGTAATTGTGTTAACTAAAACACAGAGCAAGCAAAATAGGAAGTAAGGTATTTGAAGGTAAACTATTTCTATGTAGAGATTCAATTTCCATGAATGTAACATTGACCAAAAAATCCCTCATAATTCCAAAATTTTCCTAAAAGTGACCAAGTATCTGAAAATCTATTATGCAAAATGAAAGAGCTAACTACAATGCATGTAGAAAGTATTTTCCCCCAGTAAGCAATATTTGACCCAATATGATATCTAGAGAATATCCAATATCTGATTTTCAATTAGTTTGTGGGCAGAATTGTGTCTTCCAATGTTACCATTAGCAGCTGTAAATTATGATATACCAATAAAATTCTAACAATTTAATTGCATCAGATATTTTAGCATTTATAATAGATTCTATTATGAAGGAAATGGCTTTGTCATCACTACTGACTTTGTAGCACCAAAAAAAAATATGTTCATTCCATGGTTTAAGGCATGTGTAATGACAGAGAAAACTGTGCCCTTTTTAAAACAAACAACATGTTTTCTCAGTTAAAAAAAAAAAAAAAAAGGAAGAAATATCTTGTTTACAATAAACACGGTTTTTCTTCTACAAAACTGAATAATTTCAGGCATGAATGAGGCCTGAAAAGCATTTCCTGTCAGAATTAAATGATGAATATATCTGAATATGTGTTGTATTAGGGTAAAGTTTTGCTAGGACTTCATGATCACTTTGTCATTTTCTGTATTTTGACATTTTTAGCAACAGGAGAATTAAAGAGTTTTATTTTTCAGAGCCACATTAAATAATTTTTATGTTTTGTTCTGTTTGCATGCAGCCTTACATATGACAATCCACCAAGAAACACTACAAAATACAAGTGACCATTATGACAATGGTTTTCTTAGTCTGTGCAGGAGTGGGAGTCCACTCATTGAAAGTACAGAAATCCTCCTCAGGCCAAACCTTAGAGCAAGGTCCCTCTGTCCCTTCTGAATTACTTGGTCCTGACATGATAGAACTAGGGAAGCCACAGGATCATGCTGGAGGACAATCAAAAGTAGGAGCATGAGCCAGGAATGCAAAGACTTCTGACTATCACAGCAGATATGAGTTACATTACAAAAGGCTGCATTGCAGCCAGACCCTAAACTCTAGTGTTGAAAATGGAGTTCCCTGAAAATTACATGTCTGAGTAAAAAGAAGGGTTGCAGCTGTTCATATTCCAGCAAGTGCCCTGCTCAGAGATGAGTAAATTTCTTCAGCACCACAAGGACTTGCCCGTGGTTAAACTTAACTGTGCAGTGGTATGTATGGAAAAGTTCCACTTGAAACACCAAAATGCTGCTTTTGCTCTGCTGCAGTTCAGTGGGCACTCAGAAGGATTTTTAAACCCTTGGCCATGGGAATCTCTCCTGCAGCCAGAAATGCTCTGAGCAGACACAGGGCAGTGAGGAGTACAGAGCAAAAAGCAGAGGGAGTGCCTGGCAGTGGACACAGGAAGGAGTGAGAAGTGAGATATTTGAAGATTTCTCCTGTTGGGGGTGGCTGAAATGTAAATCTGCTTCCCTCCTCAGTCCAGTATCTCATACCTAGCTTGATGAGTCAGGGCTTGATCACGTTCAGTGATGATGGGGACAGCAGGTAGCAAAAGGAACAGTGCAGAGAACACACGATTCTCTGCTGGTTATAGCACATTTCTGAAAGCAGACTGGATGCCAGACCCTTTCCCTCGACTACTAGTATGGTTTGCACTGTTTATAAATAAATTTCAGATGGGAGGAATAGGAAAAAAACCAAAAAAACCCAATGAACCACTGTTTTCTACACTCACTGCAACCTGTGACTTGTGAGCTGTGCCTAGTACCTCACAGTGCCCAGGACATTTCTGTGGCACCCTGTACATAAAGCTCATGCCCATGGCATTCACCTTATGCAATGTGTGACAGTGTCTAAAATGCCTAAAGGAAATAGTCCATGGTCTGAACTCAAGTTTATTCTCTGTGGAAAGCAAAGCTGTAGCATATCTGGGAATGGTCTAAGACCAGAGAATTGCAAGTGACTGAATTCCAGCATGCAGACTGTTCCCTCCCACTGTTTGACATCCTTGCATGCTTATATCCAGGAATTAAGCTTTGCTACTTGCAAGAACATATCCCTCATCCATGGATGAACCAAGAGCCAAGGTCAAAGCAGTGGGTGAATATGCAATGAATTGTATGAATAAAATAGTTTAGGAGCTCAACTTTGAAAAAAAAGAAAAATTTATACACTGAAGACCAGTGTGACTCTGTTTCTAACTGACAAGATACTTATACTTCAGGTCTTCAGGTTAAAAAAAAATCCAATAAAAACACCCCCAGTCAAAATCATGAGATTTTCAGAGGGATTCTTGGTACTTTACTTTCTTTTATTTCAGAGTTGAAAAAGATATCCTGAACCATAATTTTGATGTTTAGATCAAAATGCTTTTACAAATCTGATCCTTTGGCACTTCCAAATCTTTTATTATTGCATATTCATGCTCAAAACTGCAAACGTATTTTATATTTAACTCTTACTTGGCATAATTTTTTCATCAAGAAATCAACCCTGAAACGTGATGAATGTTAAAGTGAAACCTCTGGTTTGTTTAATGTCATAGGCTCTTTGTTGAAAATACTGGTCATCTTGCAAATAATATCACATTTTTCTTTAGATCCTTATCTTCTGTATATTTCTGTTTAACATTTTGTATGGTATCTATTTGCTTGTATCTTGAGAAAACAGTTCAATCCTCTCTGTACAAAATCTATTATAATAATATTTGAATAATTGTAAGTATGAAATATATTTAAAACTGTATTTTATTAATCTACAGGAAATTAATTTTTAAACTTGTCATATACTGAGTCTGACATTTCTAAGTCAAATTTCTGTACTGCTTTGTTGCTTTCAGGCAATTCTTCCCTTGCCAGGTTTGGTATCAGGCATAGAAGGCTGTATTGAGTCACTGCTCATTTGAGTGTTAAAATTCAATTTACAGTTACACAGATGTTCTGAGATCCTTTGAATTTAATGAGGATGACTCACACAGATGAGTAAAGAGGATGGACTTTGAGTCCTCTAATGCTTTCTGAGATCAATGCATTCCAGATGAAAATCATTCAGCTCGATCCGTGCTATCATACTGAACTGCCCATTATCTCTGTCCTCTTGCCTTGTCTTGCTGCTTAAAATAGGTGTATTTGGGAATGAACTGGTTTTAGTGACCATTACCTAACTTGCAATAATGACATGATATTTCCTGCCTTATTTTTACGTTCTGCTACTAATGGCCTGTATCAGTCCTTGAAAAGTTTTTGTTTATGAAGTTATTCTTCATAAAGAGAGGGCAGTGTATTATGCTTGTAATGTTACTTTGTTAGTAAAATCAGATTATTTCCAAATGAGTTTATTATTTAGAAAAGAAAAATTAAAAGTAGCTTTAAGTAAATCCTATTTTTGCATATGAATTTGAAACACTGTAAAACATCAGTGCAAACATAGACCATTCACATCTGTGGTGAGTCTGACATGGGCCTGTGAGTATCTGTGAAGTATCACCAGACAATCAGGGGTGCTACTGCTGAATATGAGTTGTGGGAAGGAGTTGAGAAATTGCATGAAAATGATTTACATGAACAGAGATTAAAAATACTGTAATTACATGGAAAGCAGAACAATAAACAAAGAAAAAGTAAAATGCATCAAATTAAATGAAATGATAAATCTTGAAAGAATTCAGATCAGGACTTTCTGTCTACCCATCAAATTAGGAAGAGACAAAACATCTATTTAGTGAAAACTGAAGAGAAATTAGAATTAGAAAGGATGCAATTAGGACATAAAATAACCGTGCTCCTTAGAACTCATTGTCTCAGGATGTTTTTAAGACCAAGAATTTCACAAGCAGTGAAGAAGGACCAAGTATCACAAGAAATTTTAGAGCTGTGAAAATTAGTAATACAAAGTTTTGGAAAAGAAATTTATGCTTCAGGGTTTAGTCCAAATTTTAACTATCACAAAGAAGAGAGGTGCAAGGAGTAGTGTATACTTTAATTTCCCCATGTTAGTCTCGTTCCTCTGGACATCTGGTACTGCTTATTGTCAGAGAGAGGATTTTGGACAAGCTTAACCTTCATGTTTGAAAAAAAATAATAAATCAAGGGCCCAGTTTCATAACAGCAGTCTCTGGATGCTGTGAGCTGCCTCAGAACACCCCCCTATTTCATGATAAATCCCTCTGCCTTGTCCCTCCCCACTCTGGAGCTGTGAAGGTGCTTTCCTAGCAAAGCTGAGTAGTCCTGTTGCCAGGAAAGGCAAATACATCCAAGGAAATATATAGAAACATCAAGCTGGACCATACAAGTAGGAAAAGGGAAAGCAGGGCCAGGTGGATCTCTTTTAATTTCTTTCCTGAGGGATCTTATTTCAAACATGCTGGTGTGTGTGCAGGTGTGGTGGGGGATCAGGGCACTGGTACTTTGGAACTGGATGCAGCCTTTGGAAACAGTTTTATTAAAATAGGACTCTCAAAAAGCCGCTTATATTCCATTGTCATTTTGGCAGGGGATATCCTTGGCTCCATAAAGGTATCTGCTACCTTGCATATTCAAAGCAATATAAGGTGGGCTGAAAACCATCAACCAAGGCTAAGTAAACTACCAAACAAGGCAATACCAATGATAAAAATGAGGATGACTCCATTATTAAATCTTCTCAGAATGGATTCACTAAGGGGCACCTTCATAGCATATGAATTAAGATCCTCTTTTCCTATCTACAGCTTTACATTACCAGCATTTATTGCAGTCTTTTTCTTGATGGTTTCATTTTGGCTGATGTCCAAGGCAGGCTAAAAATAGGTTTAATCTGGCTGTATCTCAGCCTCAGGTTGATGAAGGATATATTGATATTCCAGTTTATGCCAAGACTTACTGTCCCTGTGATGTGATGTGTGTGTGAGAGAGAGAGGCAGGGAAAAAGTGAGATTTTTTTTTCTCCATCTTACATGCACTGAGGAAACCTTGCTGCTTTTTGTTCTGCCTCAGAGTCCCTCATAACCTTCCTCATCATGGTTTCACTGCAAGCGAGCAGAGAGTAATTTCTGCCATCCAGCTGAATCTGTGCTCAGATTTTGAGAAAACAACTTTGTCAAAAAACCATAGAAAACAGCTTCAAAGAATGCAGAGAAGCACAGAATATGCCCATAAAGGATGCCATGAGTCTAGATCACTTTAGCACATCTTACAGTTGTACCCCAGAGTCCGAACTGAGGGAGAAGCAAAATTGGCTCCAGCACAGGTTAAGGCTGTTCTGAAATGCATTTGCATTGATGGGAGGCTCTATTTGCTGTCCAGAAGCCCAGAATCCTTCTGCTTTTTGAGGTATGGAAGTGTGGAGTTCCCAGCAGTGCTCCTTCTCTTTTCCCTATGGAAAGCAATTACAGCAATGCTACATCAGTATTCCTATACTGCTCCTGTGAGCCCTCTCTAGTTCTTCCTTGCTGCTCTCAGACAATACAGAACACACATGGCTGCTTGAAAAAGGCTTTATACTCACCCTAATAGGTGTGTTAACTAGAATACTGCATATTGAGTCTCCTTAAATTACTGATATTAAATATGCTTATGCTTTAAATGGCTATGGCACTCCAGATCATGGAGTTAAATAGAAGCCTGAGTTATGGCAATGTTTAATTTAGGATTTGTTAGGCTACTGAGAAGAAAAAGAAATCAAAAAGATAGTTATAGTGTACTAAGTGGGTTGGTAGAGAATTTAAGTCTAGTTCATAATCCTATTTGTGAATTTCATGTAGAATCTGAAGAAAAATGAATTGCTGGTCTATTAGTGGTTGTGTTTATATTTACTATAAAGAAAAATGCTGCATTGAATAAGAGAAAAAAATTCCCTTGAGAGACAAAGTAAAATTTTTGATGGATTTTTTTTTATGCTATGGAATTTTTATGGTCTAAGCAACCTCTTTTATTTTTCCCATTGAGACCAAAAGTGATAGTGCTCCAAATTCCATTTGTTGTTATATTCTCAAGTGTTCTCCTTTTCTAGGTCCTTGATAGTGTGAATCATTCTTGGCTCATATAGTCTCAATATTTCAAGCCTGAGAAGTACTGTCTCCTGAGTTCAAAAGAACATCAGATGCACTGAGCACATTTCAGAAAGCATTGAGTCTAGCTCAGGGTAGGAACTCATGATTTTATATTTGTATTTGTTTTATTTCTGGATTTCACTGAGTTTTGTGGCAGTTAGTGTGAACATATTTGTTTTGGTGCTTACCATGCAGAAGCTGGACAGTCACTCTTCAAATGAATTGGTTATTTTCAATCACTTTTCAAAGCAGCACCTATGCTAACAACTTACCCAGCTCCAGGGCTCAGACACCATCATAGGATATTTCCCAGCATGACTCAACCTGAGTCAACAAATGTCCTCTTGAATAACTCCCTGGAGTAAGCACAGACTGGCATCTATTTGCAGTAGGCTGCCTGAAGGCAGCTCCACTTTGGAAGCACAGCATGGACACATCTGGGCCAAGCTGCTGATCTCAGAGCCAAAGCAGGGGTCCTGACACTGTTAAATTTAGCAGTATAGATGTAGCGTGTGTGACCAAGAGCATAAAAAGCATTTGGCACACTAATCCTAACCAAAAAGCTCAGACAACCTCCTGGGAAGGTTCCAGGCAAAGTACACGCAGTTTCCTTCAGATTAAAACAAAAATTGCATAATATTTGATAAATTTCCCCCTTCCCCTTTATGTGCCTGACCCAGTAGCCTGTAAGGTCTGGTTGTCTCTTGCTGCTCGCTGTCTGTCCCCATGACTACAGTATTGGAGTTCCAGCAGCATGTGCTCTGTGCCTCGCGGAGATGCTGGCTGGGTCCTGGAGACAGGAGAGCTGCGTCAGCAGGGCACCGTGCCCAGGCTGATTAGTTCTGCCATGCTGCTGCAGCTCTGCCACTCCCTGCTCCACAGCGAGGACATTTGGAGACATCTGAGATATTGCTGCCTTGCACAGACATAAGGACAAACAGGCTGCTACTAAAAAATGCAAATGTGCACAGCGCAGAAAATAAAGTTATACACATCCCAGCTTTACATTTGCACGCACGCTGCTCCTGTTTCAGAGGAGAGTCAGAAATGGCTGCTGCACACTACTCAGCTTGCCTAAATCACTGAAATTAATATCAAAAATACGTGTTTTTTTAGTATATCATAATGTGGCCATTTGCTTTATCTGCCAGTTTCTCACATTGAAGCTTGTCAGTGCTCACCTTCCTACTTAGATTTTATATCACAAGGAAATGGAGGCTCGTGTCGGAAGAAGGCAGCTCATTTTCCATTCTGCAGAGTCCTAAGGTACCCTTAAGTACAGATACTATAATTCTGGTTGAAGATACAGAGAACTCTGGCTGAAATTTGACCCCCTGACAACAGAGGCCCATCAAGTCAGGAGATAAGAACCAGCCTATCTGACCCAGCAGCAGATGAAGCCAACGTGCCAGTGGATTTAAATGCTTAGAGTGCAGGTTTGCTACAGCTGTGCTCAAGTCCAGTCCTGGCTGGACTGCAGGACTCTTCTTTGTAATAATATAACCCTGAGCTTCAGTGTATGCCTTGGGCCTTTGCAGTGCCTGTCATTTGACAGAGATGTAATCAATGGACAGATGTCATCTGAAGGAAGGAAAAAATATTTAAAGTCTGTTGTCTCTGGTGTCAAACCTTTAGCACTTAAAATCCATTGTGGCATCTACAAAATACTTAATTTGTACCTTAGCTGGTTTTTATAATTTAAGATGGCGAGTGGGTAATTTATTATGGCCATTTTCACTGCATGTTAAAAGGTTTCTGAGAGTTTTTTTCTGCCCTCTTTTATCCAGAATTCAGACACAAAACAAATGCTTGGCCATTTGTCCCAAGTAAGGGAGCTGAAACCATCTGCACTGGGATGTAGGGGGAAGGAGGGATAGAAGAAGGAGGACATTACATAGTAATAATGTGGAAACTACCTTTGTTGGCAGTTGATCCATGTTAGAAGATTTTCTACTTCAACCAGTTATTCTCACCTGTACAGGATATTTCTTGCCAAACCAGATGCTATTCTAATTATAACAATTTTTTACTGCTTTTTCTTTGCACTGAAAACTATTACTGGATGTATTTACTAGGAAAACCTGTCAACTTTACTTCAGCTTTTGTGTTTGAAACTAAAGTAATTTACTTTCCTTTCCAGTCCATTTCTAGCCACAGGATTCAGTCTGCCTGTTTGCTCCTAAACTGCCAAACCTCATTGATCCTTCAAGGTATAATAGGCTCAGATACCCCAAGCTGGACTCTGCACTGCCATGCTTGAAGGAAATTTTGACCTGACTCACTTTCCCAAAGCCATGAGGTATTTCAGAGGATGACCTGGGAGCAGGATTCGACAATGCTTCTGAGTTGCTCTCTCTTTACTTTTCCTGCTTGTTTTTCTCATCTGTTATCCTCTGCTCCTTAAAATAAACTCAGGACCATCAGACCATGTAGTGACTCAGATTTATGATACACGATGAGTTCCATTCCACACGGATAGCTGAGCACAGCTGGAACAATGCAATGGGACTCGACATGTCTGCGAGTGTTCTCAGAAGGAGAATTGTTTTTAAAATGGAGGAAGAAGCTATATCATACTGCAAACGGCTTGTCAGAATTCATTTTTAGAGTATCTGTCAAAAGCCTCACATTATTTCATAAAACCTAGGGAAATAGCAAGAGTGGGAGGGGGAGAGGCGTAAAAAGGAATTCAGATTGGCTAGTCCACCCAGTATTGCAGATCCAGCACAAAGTTATATTGGAGTCCCTCATCCTGAGATTCAGATAATCCCATTAACCTCCAAACTGTTTTTGTCTCTGGAATTTTCATTTAAGATAACCTGCACTGAGATTTTACAGTTCACTGATTATTAGAAGTCAGGCTGTTACAATATTACGTTTGAGTGAGATAACTTGATTTGCAGCATATGCTAGGTACACCCCCAAAGCATTGTCCTGATTCCAGGAGCCAGATTAAGGTACTAAGGGCTGCTGAAGCTTTTATTAAAGGAACAGGGCCGGAAATGAATTCATCTGTTTGCTGTACGTAGGCATAATTTAGCTATTAAAAAAGTCTAAACCAACAGAGTAAGATTCTGATCTTAATTAAAATGGAGTAAATCCAAAGCAGCTTCAGCACACAAATAAACAGTCTGAACTTATATTTCTATTAACTGAAATGAGAATCTGACTTAGTAATTATGATTTTACTTCAACATTTGATCTAATATTTGCTATTGTCTGTGGGTTTTTTTCAACAAAACAGTGTACTCTGTTGCAAATCACTCACCATGAGACCTCACTCCTTAGAGACATCTTCCCAGAGAGGTTTTTCTTTATTCTTGCAATGAGTAAGTGGGAAACCCCAAGGTGAGTGCACTGAGCATATGTTTCCCCCTGGGGAAACGTGTAATCGTCAGAATGGCTGAGATCTGAATATCTAAACCGTTAAATAAAATCATTTGCAGAAGAAAAAAAATTCTTAAAAATCTGCTCATCCTCACACTTAACTTATTTTTCCTGCTTTAGTTAGAGGGCACTGTATTCCTTCAGTGCTTTTAGGCTGGCAGCAGGTTATGTTATAAAGGTAATGTGACTATGCTGCACAATCCAGTAGAGCTGGATTGATTGACATGAGACATAAACCTATCAAAATAGAAAATCAAGCAGCCAGATAGCTCTGCTGTCAAGGTGCATTTATCTTTCATTGCAGCCTTGGTGGTCCCACTGCCTGGGATTAAAAAGCTAAAATTCTCTTGTGATCATTGCAAAAATCTTAACTTAGTGTGAAAATTTTCCATTAAAATTTCTTTTCAATATGAACTGCATTTTGAAGACCCACATACCTGTCTCTTTATGCTTTGGTGTTTAAGAAATATCTTCAGTGTTTCTCAAATACCCTTATCAACATTGCTATATACTTCATACATGATTTCCAAAACCCCTCATTCACCTTCACATGATTGTATCAACTGTGATTTTACTTGTCTTGACTTGCACACCACAATTACATGGGCACTGCACTTCAAATTTGCCCTTTATAACCTTCCCTCTGTCTTCCCCCTTTTACACACAAGCTCTGGGATTTTCACTTTGCTGGAATTCTTTTAGGGCTGGGACTGCCTAGATGACATGTTTTCTGCCAGCATGCAAGGATTTTCTAAAGGAATTGGATCAAACTCCTTATATATGGATTGTCTTAATTTCTCTCAACCCTCAATAAATGTTTTTAAATAACCAGTGAACACCCATCACTTGCCTAGAACTGACATGACAACACTGGGCACAGCTCAAGAACAAAGTTATGGCTCTTCAAATAGGGGTGCAGATTTGCAAAAATATGTTAAGCCCATGAATAAAAACCAGATCCAAATGTCAAATATCTTTAAAGAAATATTCTTTCTTCCATCTCTTTAGGCTTAGACATTACTTAAACTCCCATTCTAGTGTGGTAAAAGTGGGGATTGAGGACCAAGGCACATAAAGTGGTTTTAGAGGACCCATGTGGGAACTCCAGATGTGTATAAACCTCTGGTGACACTGATACTCTGATCTAACTTGGTTTGTTGTGGACAACACATGTTCTCCTAATCTGCAGAATTCAAAGTCTCTAGCAGGGACATCAAGTCAGAGGAAAGGCTATTTATATTGCCTGTAGTACAAACCTGAAAGAAACAAAGTAGATCAGAAATTTGCTGCTATTAATTAATTTCTCCAAGTATTAAGAATCAAGGTGTAGGAGAAGAACATTTTCTTCTGCCTCATATTGCCTCACCTTGAGTCCAGTACTGGTAGGAGGTTACAGTGTCTGCAAGTAAGAATTTTGTGTTGATAAAATAAAGTTGCCACAAATGCTTTTGATTACGATTTTCTAAGCAGCAATTCTCTTTTCCTAAAGTACTGATTATTTTTAAACATTCTGTGTATATTTAGTTTCCTCTGCTGGAAGGCATGCTGGCAGTCCTTTGTGGTGGCCTAGGAGGATATAATTGAACATTAAAATACTGACTGCTTTCTAGGCAAGCTTAATGTACAGTGAAATGTACAGTGTATCATAATGTTTTGTACTTAACCCCATGCCAGGACAAATTTCAAGATCCATCACTTAAAGGCATGCTTATGTAGACCTGCCTACTAACAAAGAAGCTGTAATGCAGTTTGGTCAGTTAATGACATAGGAGATGATGAATTTTGATTTGGTGTCATACATCCTGTTTCATACCTCGTATATTTCTAAACTGAAAAAACCTGAAAGCCAAGAAAAGGAAAATCAATAGATTATTGTAATAAGGGAAAAATAAAAAAAGAGCAAAAACCAGTATTTCTTCCTCATCATCCCTTAGCAACTATGTGATATATCAAGGTTAATAAAGGAGACAAAAGACCTGGTGCAGACAGAAAAGAGTGGGTTTGTGAGATGGAGGTAGCAATTTCTCTTTAATTTATCGAATCTCAGTTTATTCTTTTCAAAGTTTATTTTAAAAGCCAAAGATCGTATCTGCTTTACATCCACAGCAGGATTTCAATTGCTTCAGTTGCCTTCCAAACCTGACAGAAATCTTTGAGTCCTGAAAATAAGCAGTTGATAACAGTTCTGAGCAGTTTTTTCTAAATGTGCTCACATCTGTGTATTTGTTATATGTCATTAGGAACCTAGTTAGGTGAGAGATACACTATTCCCCTGCAGTGTCTGCTACCCACATTAATAAATGTGTGGTTAGGCATGACCAATGTCTCACAGTTTCAGCTGCTGTACATGCAGTGGTGCAGCTGCATGGATTCCAGGTGAAGTTGTGATAATTTATACCAGCTGAGAACCTGAACATAACATTCCATGCTTCGTAAACATCTCCACATATCTTGTTTTTGGATAGGCCTTTTAAAATAAAGTGCATTCTGATGACAGTGAACAAACCTTATCAGCCTTGGTATTTCTGTTTCTATGACTCTTTATTATATTTTTATTATTATCTGTAGATCATTTTGGGTGTGAATATTGTGTTTAAGTGTTTATCAAAGCAATGTAGGAAAGTAACCTAAAATCTGTTTCTTCCTACTGTCCAGTCTTAGTCATAAGATACAACAAGACAGATGGAAATTTCAAGAAAAAGAAATAACAAAGGCCAAGAACAGGCTGAATTTAACTTTTTTACCTAATCATAAGGTCTCTGTTATTATCACTTTAGAAAACCTATCCCTGTGTTTAAAAAAAAAAACCAAAAACAACAAAAAACCAAACAACCAAAAAGAACTTGGTTGGGCTTGCTTTACCTTTCTAGAGTTAGAATAAGTTTTGTCTATACTGCCCTTTTCTATGCAATAGTATACTAAGATGCAGACAATACTAAATTGGGAAGAGCTGCTGAGTCCCTTGGAGGCAGAGAGGCCCCACAAACTAGACAATGGGCAATGACCATCTGAGCTTTAACAGAGACAAACACCAGATTCTGCACCTGGGATGGGGCAACCCTGGAGGTATGGACAGACTGGGGATGAGATACTGGAGAACATTGCTGGGAAAGAGGATTGGTCAGCAGAAAGTGGAACCAGGGCCAGCAGAGCCCTGGAGCCAGGAGGGACAACCCTGTCCTGGGGACATCAGGGACAGCATCACAGCCAGGCAAGGGAGGGATTGTCCTGCTCTGCTCTGGGGCAGCCTCACCTCCAGTGCTGGGGCAGTTTTGGGGGCCACAATGTAAGAAAGGCTTTAAACTATTGCAGAGTGTCCAAGG
Source organism: Erithacus rubecula (assembly GCF_903797595.1). Taxonomy (NCBI): domain Eukaryota; kingdom Metazoa; phylum Chordata; class Aves; order Passeriformes; family Muscicapidae; genus Erithacus; species Erithacus rubecula. The sequence goes on along the minus strand of NC_136685.1, from coordinate 13,276,041 downwards.
GAGAGCAGCAAGGATGGTGCAGGGCCCTGAGAGGAAGCCAGTGAGGAGGGGCTGAGGGCACTGGGTCTGTTCAGCCTGGAGGAGACTGAGGGGAGACCCCAGTGCAGCTACAGCTCCATTGGGAGGGGAAGAGGAGGGACAGGCACTGATCTCTGCTCTGTGGGGACAGGGACAGCACCTGAGGGAATGGCCTGAAGCTGTGCCAGGAGAGGTTTAAGCTGGATATCAGCAAAAGGTTCTTCATCCAGAGGGTGGCTGGGCACTGGAACAGGTTTTCCCAGGGAAGTGGTCACAACAGCAAGCCTGGCAGAGTTCAGGAACCATTTGGAAGATTCTCTCAGGCACATGATGTGATTCTTGGGTCTGTCTTGTGCCAGGCCAGGAGCTGAACTTGAATGATCCTTGTGGGTCCCTTCAAACTCAGGATATTCTCTGATTCTATGATACTGGTTTTTTATGTCCTCACCCCTGGAAGCAATGCAGAATTGTACTGACTTTTCTCCAGACAGATTTGTTGAAATGGACCTTTCCATCATTTCTTTGTAGCTTTTATCTGATCTCAGTTTGCATGAATGCCTACTGAGGCTATTCAAAGCAGGGCAGTCCATCATATGTCTAAGTAATCCACCTGGTCCCTCCAGAGGAGTAGTTGTGATCATGGACACAGCCTTGGGAACAGCAGCAGTTCCAAAGCAGCAGCTCTGTGCTAAATATTATAATACATACTTGCAACAATTTTCTTATGCTGGGAATAGACATTATCAAGGATGGATCCTGAATAATGCATTTGTGATATGTTTTTGGGAGCACTGCTGGTAGAACCTTTGCCCTCTGACTTAAGTCACATAAAGATTTTCCTTTTAACTGTTAAGTTTCATATAATACCTTCCAGAATAGATGTCATGTACAATATTGTAATAGAATTCCTTCTTTGCAGCATAGACAGACTTCTCTATCAATATCCTGTCAATATATCCATTATACAGCTGAGTGCAGTTTTGCTTAGGAGTCAATGCATTTCTTATGCAGCATTCAAGCCTCTCTCTGGCTGTTGAGTTTGTGTTTTCCATGACTGCATGTAAGTTTTATGTAACTCCATGAGAATATAGATCTAGAATTATTCTCTTCTTCAGAACACCTTCTTCTTCAGGAGAAGAGTCACTGATTGATTTTGCAGATGGTGATATACTGAGCTATTATTAATATCCTATTAGTAGTTAACATATCTTTGTACCTGATTGCAAAGTTTGTCTCAGTTTTTGTGCTATTACTGTGACAAGTTCTGATTTCTATTTCTCACTCAAGACTTAATTCTACAAGAACCTGATTGCTTTGATCTGAGACAGTGAGGCATGTAAATAGCAACTCAGATTAGGTATGTAAGGATATCATTAAAATATACTAGATACTTGCATATTTAAGCTGAAAGAAAAATCTAGTTAATCACCTTGGAACATCCAAATCTGAGTTCTGACACACTTGAGAGATGTTCATAGAATCATAGGATCAGCAGAAATGTAGAAAATGTGATGTTCAAAGAAGTGGAGAAATGTCTGCTCAGAAAACAGGCCAGAGGGGAGCCTTTAAAGACAGGAGATTCATGCAAAAAAAAAGACAATAAAGTGTTCTTCATTTCCATGGAGGATAAAAGACAATGCTTAAAATTTTAGAAAGATTTCTTTCAGATATTAGAAAATCTTTTTACACAGGAGATGCACTAGAATTGTCTTGGCAGCCTGTGGAATTTCAACTAAAGGAGGGTTTTAAGATACAGGTTAAAGAATTATCAGATAAAAATGACTGAGGAGTGACTGATGCTGGGCTGGGACAGCAGGATAGATTAGGTAATCTCTAAGATCTCTTCAGAACCTATTTTGCATATTTTTCTCAGTGATAATTTGAAGAGACAAAGTTAGATGCCTGCATTATTTGTCCATCTGCCTTTGTCCTCTATAACAGAGGATACAAGCACTTGCCCATCCACTGAGGCATGCTGTGGGGAAAAATGCAGTAAGGACTTTTAACCAGTCAGATGCAATGCCACTAAGTAGGGAGCTGGAAAAGATAGATAGCACAGGCTAAAAAACTTCAGTAGATTTGGCCAGAGTGCTTGGACTGAAACTCTGCTATCAGCATCCCTTGGCTGCCAAGCTTGGGTGACAACAGAATTTAAACACTCCTTTTATTGACTGCTGACTCAGTTCTGTGTGAACAGGCAGTTTCTAGATCAAGAAGCAAAGCCTGAAAGGTCCTAATTCTACAATTACCTACACATGTAGGTAAATCTACTTGAGCAGAGCTGTTAGATGTGCTTATTCTGATATACAAAGAAAATGATGGATGCAATCAAAATCTCTGGCTTGTACCCAAAACATCCCATAATTAGGAGACAGTTTTTGACCCACAAAAACTGGTTGACTTGCCTTTTTAATAAAAGTAGGAAAAAAATCCCAAACAAACCCCCAAAGCCCCCAGACTTGCAGAAAACCAGATTAGTATACTTGATGGACCAGACATGGATGGAGCAGACAGGTGGATGGAGCAGATGTATTCTGGAGTAAGTTACAGCACTTTCACATATACTGCAACACTGGATGTTTCAAATAATCTCTTTATATAATAATGTCTGTTAAAGCTCCACTTTCTTACTTATTTTAGTACTTGGTATGTAAAATAAGACACCTGTTTCATCACTCACAACATTAACTTGTCAAAGCTCAGAGCTCTGTTAGAATTCTTGTAGCTGATAAATTGTGTAGACTCCATGTTGTTTGGGCTTATTTGGTCAGGCATTTGAATACATCTGTTTGCATTAAACAGATGAACTGAGGAATTTATCTGTCCTTTGTGGGACATCTAAAATTTAGATAGCTGTGTTTGAATGAGTCACTGATAGTCAAGGGAGAAAAATTAGGGCAGTCAATGCAGTGTTCAGCTCATCCTAAAACAGGTCAGATGATATTGTCTGTCTCATTGAAAAACTCATATTGTATTTTTAAATAAAGTAAAGCCATAAAGTTGCATACATGTTCTGCTAATTGTCATCAAAAGGCATAATATGCAAATAAAAAGTGTTTTGTATAAGGAGTTGCCAGATTTTAACTGTTTGTCTTTAGAAATATTTGTATAGAGTGTACTGTGTAAGAGCAACACACTGATGTTTCTGAACTAAGACCATTAAAGTAAAAAACCTTGTAATTTTTTGCACACAGATGACCTGAATCCAAAATTCAAGCCAGGTAGTTGTTAATGAGCACATTTAAAGACAAGTCAATTTTGGTCCCAGTGTTTACTGTAAGTTTTTAGAGATGAGAGAGATGAAAGACAGGCTTGCTTTAATGAGGTCTTGTCTGGGAAACATCAATGACCCTTCTGCTTCCAGGTTCTGAAAGGCTTAAAATATTATTCTTCCTTCAATTCCCAGCTCATCACAGTGCCTATCAATTGTATCCTTGTATGCACCAATTTCTGCCAGCTAAAACAGATTTTCTGAAAGCCAAAGAGAAGAAGGTCTGAGTAAAAATGCTGATCACTTTGCTATAACATCCATGGGATGTTGATATTTTTGCTACAGAATAATTTTTTCTTATAAGACAAAATAGACTCAGAGAATTTATAGAATAAAATAGTAAAAAACTAAGATAGCTGTTGCAAGCAAGCCTGGGGAATATAAGGATGCAGATTTCCAAATTCAGTTTGATAAATTTATAATATAGAGGATATCAACAATGTTGACCTTAGGATCTCAATTTTATGCTTTACTTAACATTTACAATACAGTGACAGTTAATCTATATTGTAGTTTATTCTTTTTGTACAATAAAAGCACTTTATATTTTGTAGCCTGCCTTGCTTGATGAAGTGAGAAAGAATAGCTGTTTTTTGAAATGTTTTAAGCTTAGGCCAGTATTTTAGTGAATAGATAAAATTTGAGTTATGTAATAATCCAGATGAAAAAATCCAGTTTAGAAAATTATAAATTCCATATTTGCTGCTTTTGATGATACCTATATCAGGTTTTGAAGTCTGGAGCTCTTATTGAGAAATTCAATTCTATACTTAAAACATTTTAATTATGGAATTTGTTATAGGCACATGTTGTTACTAAGTATATAATTTTAGGGTCGTTATGATATATAATTATGATATAGGTAGTGCATCTAGATTCTAAAAATACACATTCTAGAGATAAGACTGAGATTAAGTAATTAGACAGGAAGTTAATATACAATCTATATTAATAAGTGGTATTTACTTTTATAAAATAAGATTCAGTTTCAGTAATTCTAGTTTCAATATAAAGTGAATGTGTACCTGAAGTATCATTGTTGTTGTTTTTAATAATAAATTGCTTGAAGCCATCCTACCTGGCCTAATTATGGTCATTGTGCCATAAATTAGAGTGCTCAATGTCTCTTTTTCAGCATCTCTTTTCCTTCTTTTCTCCAGTGTAATCATTTCAGTCTAGGTCCACTGCCTGTTAAGGTTTTGACAATGAAAAATTTGTAAGACTAGGTATGTATTTCCATTTATAGTTCTTTTCGAATTTAACTTCTTTACTGTTATGAGAAATTGTGATGATTTTTTGCTCTTTCCTAGGGCATGAAGCCATAGGCAATATCCAAACTGCCATGTCTCTGCTGATAATGCAAAGACCATTTGCTGCCAAAGGTATCTTATACTGCCAACACCAATGTCTGTAGCAGAGGGTGTAGTCAACACTCAGCTGCTCTTCCATGCTCAGTCAGCACCTGTAAATGTATTGCTTTGTTCTGAACCCAGCTCTGTGGAATTGGTTTTTGCACCCTTTACTTATGGATCCTGAAATCAAATGGAAATTTCAGACAAAAGCATGGCAGTGTGTGTGCAGTGAATCCAATCTAATCTCCCTGTGTGGCAAAAGAATGCTGTTCTGGTTTGCAGATAGGGATGTTTTCAGCTGCATCATTCTAAGCTCTGGCATGTCATTAGGCCAAGAACAAGGTTTAGAACAAAACAAGGTTTAGAACAAAATCTCACAGAGTTTTTTACAAATAGGCAGTGGTCCTTTCCCTGAAGCTTTCAGATATTCAGAAATCTCCAAAAAATGTGCTGAACCTGTCATCACTAATAGAAGGACAATAAAGTATAAAATCTTCTTACTGCTCCTGACTTCCTTCCTTCCCCAGAAGCAGCCTGGCAGATGCTCAACCTACAAGTAACAGTATTTGCAAAGTGAACTGTTGTTTCTGCTTTGTTCAGCAATAATTTCTGCTTCTGTGTAACCACTCCTCAGAATCTCATCTGAAAAATACTAAACTTCATGGTCGTGTGGTTGAATACAAAGTTCAAAATATGAAGCGAATATAACAAACCTCATGATAGCTGCTAGCATTTGGCCATGGAAATGGTATGGGGGCTGGGAGAGTGATTTAGTATGACATTAATAAGATCAATGACATCTAAAATGGTAATATGGATAATTGTAATTTTGTGCCTCTTTAAAGCAAAATATATATATATATATTTTTTTTTTTTTTTTTATACAGGCAGAAACAGTTCTTGTCCTGGAGAAAAGGACAGCTTGTTGCTACAAATTATTGTTATACTGAAGATTAAAAAGTTCAAACTACCCTTCTTCCTATGCCTTTAAAACTATGTAAAACTATGTATGTTCTTGTGTCATACACAGAGTCTGGTGTAGCAGAAATTGAGTCAATGAAATAATTCCCATTGATTTCAAAGGGTGTTGGATTGTGCCAGAAAGAGAGTGGACACATTCTCTGTAGAAGCAATAGTCTCATATGCACCAAGTTTCTGATACCCTCCCTCATTTTTGTGAGAAAACAAAACCAAACCAAACTACCAAAATCTTCCTTTCCTTGTTCACAAGTTCTGTCAAAGGCTTGGGGTACTTTTGTTCAAAAATCTATGTCTTCCTGCAAAACCCTTGGTGCAAAAAGCCACATTCTAGTATAATGACATGGGGATACTCTGCTGACCACCATGGACAAGCCCATGGGAAGGGCATGGTTCCAGCATTCATGCAGCACCAGGACAAGCTCTGGAACATCTGTTAGAGATAATGTTTGACAAATGGCATGCAGCTTTGTCCAAGTTTGCTGTCACTTGCAATAAAAATTTGTGTTGGATTATATCTCTGTGTTGTAAACAGGATGAAATATAACTTAGCGTCTGGTTTGTGACTGATTCCTTTCTCATAAGAAGCATCCATATTTGCAAATAGCAGCTAGTGAGTTGTGGACTAGGATTAAGTATTTTTTTTTTTTGTCCTGTACTAAGATTCACTAGGTAAAGACCTAGGTCACTTGTGTAACTCTACAATTTCATCATCTGTATCACTCTGTTCTATCTTCTTGCTGTCATTGTACAGAAAACTAACTCATCACAGCTTGTCCTTGTTAAAGTCTGAGCCTCATGGTACAGTTTTTAATTTTGATAGCACTGTGAAGATGCATCAAATAATGAATAAAAAATGGTTTGGGATATTGATAAGCAGAGTCCTTTATAGATATAAATAATCTGCTTCATTCACTGTGCCTTTGAAGTTCTCTTTTGTTTGCATTCAAAAAACCCTTTACGGGTTCTAGAACAAATTAGGACCCTGTCTTCATCCCTTCCTTTCTGGGTTCTTTCTTTAAGCCTGTAATTAGCAGCAGATGAAACTGTATCCATTTAAGTGTTTAAGCATTTGATTGCTGCTAGAAACAGATACTCACATGTCTAAATTACAGTAATTTTTGCCTTCTCTCTGCAGGTTCAGTCCCTGGCCCAAAAGTAATTTAGGTCATTCCTGTGTCAGCAAAAGCAGAAGATGCTTATTCACTGCATTTTTCACAATAGGACAGGGGTGGTACAGTCCTCTTTTTGTAACTTTGTAGACATTTTTATGGCATAGCATTACTCAGTTTTTGTATACTTTTAAAGCCCAGAGGAGACAAGAAGTTTTGCAAGCATATAACTGGATTTACTGTAACAGCAAGGCATGCAAGACAGAGGGGAAATCTGTACTAAGGCTGCAGCTATGGCTTTTCTCAAGAAGAGCAAAAACAGACAAAACCAAACATCTAGAATGTTTCTTTCAAAGGGCATCAGCTGTGTTGAGCAGGACTCTCCCAAAAGTGTTGGAAAGGGTGGGCAGTGAAGAAAGAGCAGGGTGGCTGCTACTGTTGAGGCATTCTCAGAGGTAGGGTTCCAGGTGTTACTCTAATAAAATCAACTGCTGGCAGAGCTGCAAAATCACTCACTAATAAGAATGGATTGAGCATTGCCTGGGGGGGCTGGCAGAAGCTCAAAGGAGAATCTCTCCTACACAGTACATTTGTCTCAGATAGAGGCTGGATTTTTGATTCACTGAGGTTGAATTTGGATGATATCCTTCCATTACCACTTACCCTACTAACACAGTACACTGATTTTACTACCACCTCTGTTCTCTCTCATCCTCCTACATCTGTGTTCCAGGAAACCAATCTTACAGCTACTGCCTCCAGAAGTGCTGGCCAGCCCAGCCTGTGCTCCCCTCTCACACCTCACACCCCAGCAGCCCTTACCTGCTGCAGCAGCATGGCTCTGAGGCTGCCACTGCTGAAAACCTTTACAGCCTGCCAGGACCTGCACATCTACACTGTCCAGCTGCCACTGGCCTCTGGCACACTAGTTTACCCCAGCAGTTATTACAGTGAGAAACACAGCTACTTGGAATATGCAGCCAACCAAAATGTGTTGTTGCATGTCAAAAAGATAAATGACAGGTTTTCCTTCCATATGGTCTATCCCTAATACAAGCTTCTATACACTTTCTATATGAATACTGAATATGTTCATAGTATACACATAAATATATATATATATATATCTACTCAGATACTTATTCCCAACCAAATCCTGATACGTGTTCTGGCAAAATGCAGTACCAGAATGATTGCCTCCCTGACTGCTATTCAACAGGAATCCTCCCTAAATTAAGTGTATATGAATTTCCCTCCCTGGTATGTCTATGCATATATACATATACATATACATATACATATACATATATGTGTATATATATATATATATATATATATACATATACATATATGTATATATATATATATACATGTGCCTCTCTGTGTGTTTGCATATAAATTAATGTATGAATAAGCCAGTACAATTTTATAGTATAAAATATAACTGACTTGTTAAAATTTAGGTAATTCAGAATATCTTGAATCTGTAAGACAATAAATACAAAGCTTCTTTCTCAAATACAGAGCAGCAACCTGCCTTTGAAGTGGGAACATCCTTTCCTTACAACTTGTCTGCCCATGTGAAACAACAAATCTAGAGTAATGATCTATCATACTCTTCTGTGCCTCTATGGAGAGGGAAGAAAACATTGCTTTGCAACACTAGACAAAGCCTCAGTTGACTTCCCCTGTTTCACTCGCCAAAGCAAAATGAAAATCTCTACAGTTATATTCCAAGCAGAATTACCTGTAAGTATGCATAGAAGAAAACCCACATTTTGAAACTTTTATCCACTGTAGATAAATCAGAAACCCTTTGTAAATTGCAGCTTCATGCTGAGCATTTGAATTCCTCCCTGTCTCGCTCTGCTTCAGGCTTTTTCTGAATGAACCTAATGATGTTTACCCTCTGACTTCACTGAAAAATCTGGAATCTCTTAAGGTCCTCAAAGATACTGCAGAGAAGTCTCTAGACCAAGAAGTAAATGGATTTCATACAAGTTAATGATCTACCAGTCTGTGTTGGCTAGTGTTCATTATTTCCCCCCAAACTCTAAATTACTCCGAGTAGTTTAGTCTGATTTAGCCTCAGCTGAAAGTGATGAGGATTTTTCCATTCATTTTAGAAAATGCTGGATCAGGCTTTACTCATTCTCTTCCTGAACCAAACCTTAAAGATGTCAATGAAGTGGCTTTTATGCAGTTTAATGGGCTTGTAATCATTCCAGTAGTTCCATACTTGAAAAAAAAAAAAAAAAAAAAAATTACTTATTTCCTTAATCTTATTCCAACTAATGTGGTTTTGGCTTCTTTTTCTTCATTGCTACCCCTCCCAGTTGGTTCAAATTAGCTTGCTCATAGTAAATGTCAGCACCGAGACAAAGACTCAAATAAACACAGAGACTCAGCAATTCTCTGAGGTTTGGTCCTCTCAGAATCCACAAGAGGGAAGACAGCAGAGAAACCTTGTTCTCCTTCACGCCTACATAAAAGGCACGGATCCCCGAGGCTGTTCGCTGTGTTCAGGCTGCTCTGCAGGCTGAGTTTGGGATGTGTCAGTGCCAGGGAGCCGCTAATCCCCGGGCACAGAGCTGCAATGTCACCACTGCTAATCCCAGTTTGTCACCGCTGCTAATCCCAGTTTGTCACCATCACTAATCCCAGTTTGTCACCGTCGCTAATCCCAGTTTGTCACTGCCTCTAATCCCAGTTTGTCACCACCTCTAACCCCAGTTTGTCACAGTTGCTAATCCCAGTTTCTCACCCCTGCTAATCCTAGTTTGTCACCGCTGCTAACTTCAGTTTGTCACCGCTGCTAATCCCAGTTTGTCACCTCCGCTTATCCCAGTTTGTCACCGCTGCTAATCCCAGTTTGTCACCACTGCTAATCCCAGTTTGTCACCATCGCTAATCCCAGTTTGTCACCACTGCTAATCCCAGTTTGTCACCGCCACTAACCCCAGTTTGTCACTGTTGTTGATCCCAGTTTGTTACCGCTGCTAATCCTAGTTTGTCACCATCGCTAATCCCAGTTTGTCACTGTCACTAATCCCAGTTTGTCACCGCTGCTAACCCAGTTTGTCACCACTGCTAATCCCAGTTTGTCACCGTCGCTAATCCCAGTTTGTCATCCCGCTAATCCCAGTTTGTCACCCCCGCTAACCCCAGTTTGTCACAGTTGCTGATCCCAGTTTGTCACCGTTGCTGATCTCAGTTTGTCACCGCCACTAACCCGTTTGTCACCGTTGCTGATCCCAGTTTGTCACCACTGCTAATCCCAGTTTGTCACCATCGTTAATCCCAGTTTGTCACTGCCGCTAATCCGATCTGGCACCACAGCCCCTGTGCTGTACATCTCCTGTGCTGCCCTAACCCTCCCACTGCCCGCCAAGCGCCTTTCAGCCCTGTCTTTGTGCTTTTTTAGGCTTTGATGTGCAGGGCATTGATGTCAATGAAGAGATTCCCATTTGCAAGCACCTCCCTGTGTTTAGCTCCAGATCATCAGCCTCCTGAATTACCTCCCCTAAAGCACCTGAGAACCAGTGAGGTGGAGAGGGATTACTTAGACACTCTTTTAGATTTGCTTTAGCAAAAAAAATGTCACAAAAATATCTAAATTTAAATAAAATATTGATTATTGGAATAAAAATCAGATGCAGTTGTTGTCTGAGGCAAAATATTAATACCTGCAGCAAAATGAATACTTGATAAAATATTGTGTGTTGTGAGAATATCACTATTACAACCACAATGGTTTTTCTACAGGAAATGATCTTTCTATGGTAAATAGACTTCAAAAATTTTGCACAATACTAGAGTTTATGAATACCACTTAATAATTGATGCTGAAGACTCAGAAAAAAAATTAAGCAACAAACTAATTTTTGCTCACTTTACAACCAGAAGCTGCACTGCTCTTTGGATTAAGCAGAGAGATTGTGTGCCCCCCAGCCACATCACTTTGTTCCCTGGGTAGTGAATTATGCACCAAAATTCGTGTGCATTCTATTACTGAGACACACAAAAGAATAACTCCTTGGGAATAGGAAATTTTCTGATGCTCAGTGCTCTTTATATTATCTCAGGATAAAATCACCGTGATGAACTTCATCCTCTGGTGTGTTTGTCTGTTTTGGTGTGTTGCTGGCCGTGTTTCAAAGCAAAGCTTTCATAAAGGAGGCCATTGGTTTCCAATAGATTTCCCTGCCGGGAGCGAGCTGTCGATGGCTGTTCTTGTTTGCAGCCCTTGCACTCTCTCTGCAGCTGACTGCACTGACGTCATCTCCAGCACTATCCACACATTCTTTTGTGTGGTGTGAATGAAAAAGTAAATTGATCCCAGTGGGGACTGTGCTCACAGTGAACAGGGAAAAGCTGCCACTCTGCCAGCTATAGATGGCATCAGATGTCTGTTAGTACAGTCCTTGCTTTGGCACTCAGATTAGACAGGACATCAGTTAGGGGGGGATCTGTGCTGAGCAAAAAAATAACATGTTTTTCAGAGGGGCTAAATGCAGCATATAAAAATTAATAATAATTTAAATGGAAAAGGATGTAAAAAAGATCACCTTGCATCTAGCAGGTAATTTTAGAAAGAACAAATATTATTATGCTAAATTTATGGATGAGAGAAGTGTAATCTCCTTGGGGCTATGGAACAAAGGGGAATTAAAAAACAGCCACCAAATCTTTAACTTGTGAAAAAACATCCATTCTGGAATATTGAAATCATCTGTGCTAAATAAATTATCCCTGCTAGGATTCTGCCCTCACATATTCTGAATTCTAGTCCTGAAATCCAAGTATTTATTACAGGAGCAGTGTTTCTTAGCATGCAAATGCAAAATTAAAAATTCTATGCTGAAGTTTTGTTCTACTTTTGGTTTTAGCTATTGTTTCATATGGGTATTTGTATCAAAGAGAAAAGAAGATTTATTTTCTAAGATTTTCTCACACTTTCTACATGTACCTTCTACCAATACCAGTTCCTATATTTATAATATCTAACACTTTTATCCTTTCAGAATCCCTGAGAATCATGTCCTTCATTTAAGAGTGGTGTACATACATCTCTGTGAGAGAAGGATTAGAGGAACAAATGATGGCAGGACTCAAATTCCCTAGAAAACCAGTGACAAGACAGGAAAAGAAACTAAAAGCTGAAATGGCATCCTAGAAATGAACTTTTGTGTCTCTTCTCCCATCACACAACAGCTGTCACAGGCTCACTCTCCCCTATCCTCACACCAAAATGGGCTTTCCTTGTGCTGCAGGAAGATGCTGTCAATAGTTACACTGATCAGGAGTGTATCTGCTGAGGTTTGGCCTCTTCATTTCAAGCTATTTCCTGTTTATCATAATTTTTCCTCATTATTATCCAACAGTGTGAGAATGTTATGAATTACTTGAGCTGGCAGACTTGGTGCACCTCCTTGTAAGGTAGAGCTGTCAACATCTGACCTTTTTTGTCTGCAATCTGACACAATGGGAAAGCTGACCTGTTCAGTTTCTGCAGTGCTAACGCTGCACTTACAGCCAGACATTCACATCCTGGACCAGAGAAGCCCCATGCCATCATAACAATGGCATATTCTATTAGAAAGGTGACTTCTTGTGCAGAAAGGCATCACAAATTTGGCTGCCCCCTGTGAAAGTACATGTTCTGCTCTAGTCCCACTGTATGGGAGTGTTTGTGCATAAATTAGTTTCTATCCATTTTCCAGTTGTTTGGGCTTTATGGAAAGATGTACTGTGGGTAATATCAACCAGATCCCTATAACCTGGTTTAATTATGAATGGAACACATAATTTGCCTTTAGAAAAGGAAGGATAATTGGCTGGCTAAATCAGACAGGCTTTGGCTGACTTAACTTCTTTTAGGAGTGTATACAGTTTCATTGTGGGGCAGAATTGTCTACATTATTTCTCCGTGCACATTTGGTTGTATAGATAATTGCCTTATTATATATATTATTGCCAAGAAAAAAAAAAATGCAATGTCAATGTTAGCTAAGAAAAACACAGATTTATTTCAAAAGCATAACTGCAGAGTAGAATCTGTGGTCTGCAAAGTCACCAGTTCAAGATGCTCCTGCTCTTTCTACATGGAGCTTGACTCAGTGGACCTTGTTTGCTTTCAGTGTTCACAAACTTGAGACCTTTTTCATCTTCTAGATTCAGTGAAAAGGGGAAGAGTGATTTTTATTATCCTATTTTAGTATTTGAAGGGTAATTTTTAATTTTTATTATCCCATTTTAGTATTTGAAAGGGTATAAAAATATGTTGATGCCATAGGCAGAAATTAGCACTGCCATTTTGCTACTTTAAAAAAATGTATATGCATTGCAGGCATGGGTTTTTTTCCTACAGATTTTTCATATAGGTTTATTTCAAGATGACCTAGTCCACAAGAACTTCTGAATGCTACCTGCAGAAAACTCAGGGATAAATAAAGTAATTTTGATGCTCCACCAAGAATTTTGTTGGGTCTGTTCCTTTTTATTACTCTGTTGAGTGTTGCTATAAATCTTAGTGTAAAAGAAGAAATAATTTTTTTTCTGAATTTTCATCTGAGATGGATTTTTCAGACCCCACATTAAAAGAGGTGCTTTAGGGGCCACAGAAAAACCATTTTATTTTGACACACTTGGAATTACATTTTACTGTGCTAATTACAAAATTCTTTTTGAAAATCAAATTAATTATTTTGTACTAAAATGTTCTTAACATTTGAAAAGAATGAAATTCAAGTGAAATGTCACAATTTTTCAATCAAAGCAGTTGAAGTGATTTAAATGTCTAATTTCTTAATTTTCCCTCCCTCCCCCCCAATTAGTTTTTGTTTCTTTTGATGGGGAAAAAAAGAAAAAAGTGGGGAGAAATCATTCTGTTTCCATTAAATAGGCAATCTGGTGTCTGTCCTGCTTTACTCCTGTGGGAAGAGCATAACAGATGTACAAGAAGGACTAATGTTATATAGCTGATAAGTTTAATAGACATTAGACTGCTAAACTGCTCAGCAACTTCTCTGCTCTTGCTCACCATCCTCTGCCCATCCAGCTGCAGCAAGAACTTGAAGTGCATGCTGTCAGTGAAGGGAGCCCTGAGCAGGGAGTTCCAGAGCACTGAGGCACCATCTGGCAATGACACATCTGTTACCAGGTTAAAAGTGTGAAGCTGGACAACCTTTGAGCCATTAAGGATTGATGCATGAAAGTATGGCATTATGCTGGAAAGGTTTCCTGGATGTCCTTATAAATTAATACAAAAAGTGTATGCAAAAATACTAAGGTGATGTAAATGCAATGGATTTGTGTTTTCATGGAAACAAAGCTGTGAAATGCCTGACTGCAGTGCACTTAAACTAATCCCACTGGACTGAGTGTGCAGCTCATGTGTAGCCATCATGTTTGTTGAGTAGAGGAAAAAGAAGCAGCAACTTGGACTTAGGACTGTTTTTTCCATCCCCCATTACTCAAATTCTCTGTTGTTCTGGAGAGTGGCAGAAGAGGAGACACCAAGTTTTGAAAGACAAGGGTTTCAGAGATTTGGAAACATTGGCATTTATGGGTCAGAGGGATTTTTCTGTACAAGTTCTGCTCCTCTCCTTCACCTCCTTGTGTCTGTGCTGTTTTTATCTGCAATAGGTGCTGTCCCTCCCCTGCTCTCACAGGCTGGATATCCTTCAGCCCTGGTCAGCCTGGAGCAGAAATGATTCCTGTGGTCTGGAGAGGCTCTCAAGAGCAGACAGCAAATTTCTCAAGGTGAAGGGGGCAGAAGTTGTTAAGTCTACTTCTGATCACAGTTGTCTAACTGACTGACTTGAAAAATGTGAATCACTCCTTACTTAGTGAATTGGCACAGTGGGAATGTTGTAGAATTCTCTGCTATGACTTTGACATTAAATTGTGGAAGATTATTTTCTCTTCTCACCTAGTAAACTTTTTCTGTCTCCTTGGTGAGTTGAGAAGACTGCCTGTGAACACCACATGTGATTTGGAAAGAAGTGACTTGGGAATATTAACTCATTAACTAAAGTCTACTATTGTTCACCAGCAAGCCACTGTCTGATAAAAGTCCCATGTTTTTCCCCATTCTGGTCTGAGGAGTATTCAAAATAGCTGCAGGATGGAAAGGTTTGTTACCTATTACCAGTGACCTAGGCCAACTTCTTTAGCTGGCTCTTGCTTTATGGATCCCCTGGGGGAAAATATAAGCAGTAAAAGCCTGTAGCTTCCACATCTTCCTTGGAAGCAGATTTCTAGTTCATAAAGGAAACTTGCTTCCCTTAAAGGTGCAGAACTCTTCAACCTCAGAGGTGAATAGTCTTTCTAAAACAGAAGATACATTATTTTTCTTAAATATAAATGGTGAATTTGTCAATAAGTTCCTACAGCTAGTTTGAATCTCCATCTTGCTTCCTACAAAGTAAGTTAGGTTAGGTCACTGCCTGAAATCTGTCATGAAAATTGAAGTTGAGCCAAAAAGCAGCCTTCACAGTGTTCCCGTCCTGGGAAAGTAAAACATGTCAGCGGAGGAGTTTAACAGATTTGTTGTCATGAATATAATTTTGAAACAGAAGGCAAGCTTGTCTCATAGTGCAGTTCAGGGACCCCACGATTAGTGCTGCTACTCAGCCAGCATGGATGCTTTATCCTCATCTATCACAGCATCCCACTGCTGGGCTGACACAGGGACTCTTGGCCAAAAGAACAGCATGCCTGGCTCAGGCAGGGGTGTTTCCATGCCTGCAGCACACAGCCTGGTTACACTGATGGAGCTGTGATCTTTGAAAAAGACCAACAGCAAGAACCTTCTCTCTCCAGGTACCACACTGCAGGCTCCATCAGACTGCCCTGCAATTTAGTTATCACCAACATTTGCTGTGCTCCCTTCTGCACCAATTCCTTACAGCATTGCATTGAGTAGTTTCCCTCTACTGCCTGTGACCCAGGCTGCTCTTTTTGGTCTTACATAGGGGATTTCTATATGGCTTGAGTTTTCTGTAGAAACCATTGGATGTGGTAGTGCTGCCTGCTAGTTATTTTTAACTTATTTTCCTTCCTTTTTCCTCAAAATAAAATATCTCTATCAGGGGTTTATAAAATTAATAATTACTGGAGAGACATGAGACCAAAAGACAGTTTATTGCACAAAGAAATATTTTAATTTAATTAAGTTTATAGTTACATACACTTCCAGTACCACAGAAAGCAGTGCTGGATGGTAGAAAAAGTATTAAGCAGGACTGGGGGGAAACTCCCATGGTGGAAAAACACATTCAGTTGAATGGTACAATTCAGGAAAGACTTTGGCATTTATTCAGAGTAAGGTTGTGGAGGCAAAAAGCTGAGAAGTGCTTTAAATGATATGACATTACAACAGAAGACACAAAATTTACTTATGTTAGAATGTAGAAGAACCAAACCAGCAAGTGGAAGAGGAAATGGAGTGGGGTGGACCCTGATTTATGTCACCTTCTTCAGCTAGTATGTCCCTAGATATGTGCCAATGTCTGGGAGAGATGCCCAGGTCACTGATGTCATATCCAGCACGTGACAATTGTATCATAGACCTCTCTTCCCATTGCTCTTCCAGTATTTAACTGTTCTGTAGGTTTCATGAGGTTTCCTTAAGAAATAAGTTCTCTTTGCAAAATTGTCTTCATTACATGTTTATGTATTTTTCATTCAATGGACCAATAATGATACTAATTTTCTTCATTATTCTTGAAAAAAGCTTTCACTATTTGGTAAAAAATAATTATCGTGGTGGCATAAAAAAAGCAGAATGAGGGAGTTATGTAAAGGACAGTTAGAAACAGTAATAAGAAAAAAAAATCAGAATTAATTGAAATTTAGTAGAGCAAATATCCTTATTAGAAGGATTCAATTGACCCTAAAACATTAGCAACCTATATATTAGAAGTTTTTAGTTTTCATATATATATTCTTAATGCCTTATTAGGAAATCATATTTGAAGTCCTTAACTCAATTTTTATTCACTTCTCACTCAGACAAAACTTTAATCAACTCCAATCAAGACCTTGCCCCAGCATGCTAGATGAGCTGTGTCATGTTTTACTGCCATCAGATGATAATAAAAAGTTACCTCTATAAAATATAATGAGGTGAAGGACATTTTATGCTGAATGATTTAATAACACTTTGTTCTTATACAGCCAAGCAAGGATCTCAAAGTGCTCGTGAATGTATTTTAAGAACAATGTCTGTGATTTAGTAAATGAAAGTTTATTTTATCTTTCCTGATAAAAGAGCACTGTTGGGTTCAGTGGGTGAAACACAAGTCTCTTGAACTGAGGGATCCAAAGCCCAGCCACTCCTGCATGAGAATTTTTTCAATTTACTCTACTTGGCTCATTTTTTTCATTGTCAGAACTGGGAAATACAGGCTGACAATCTACTCAGGTTTGGAAGTATTTGCCTCTTTTTCAGAACCCCAAAATTACTCTCACCGAATTTCAGTAAGTTAATTATTTTGGGAAAATAATGCAGAAGGAAATGTATCAAAGGTATTGAGTTATTTTTGCTGTGACTTGTTGATTCCTTCCTGTTATTTTTATTGTTCTTTAAGCAGAAGATGAATATATCTGAGTCAGGAGTCTTCTGCTCACAGTGGAAATGTTCAAAATGCAATCATAAAATTCTATTAGGCTGTCACTGCCTTTTCAGGCCTTCTAGTCAGAGGAGCTTGCTTACTGTCAGAGATCAGAGATCACAGCCTGCTACAGCCACAGACTCACAATGAATGAAAGAACACATTAGGATTTGTGGAAGGCTAAAGGCAGGGCTCTGCTTTTTATATCCTCCAGCTTTAGGTGCATGGCTGGAACAGCAATAAGGCATCAGAGGTGTGCTATCACTTCTGAGAATTAGGCAACTACTAGGCCCTAGAGAGTAGGTTTGAGATGGAAAAGATCTACTGTTTCAGAGAACCTGTATCCATGCTGTGAGGAGATAATGTATCTTTCTGCCTAATCTTCCGTGGTGTCAACTTTCATTCAGGTGATTGTTAATCTCTTCCACTCCTACTCAGTCATTTTCATGGTTTCATCTGACCTTCAGTCCTATCCAGCACTGATAGATTCCTTATGTCCTTAAAGCCTTTACTGAGAAAGGCCCACAAAGTGCTGACTTTTGTTTGATAATCAAAGCATGACCTAATGTATCACATGAAATTTCATCTGATACAGCCTGCCCATTTGTCTTTGCCATGGCTTCCAAGCAGGAGACAACTGGGACTTCATTGTATTGCTTTATTTTTGGTCCTCTCTTTCTCCCCTTCCCCAGGACTTCCAGAGTTAACATCTCACATCTCCTCTTCTCCACTCTTCCTGCTCTTTGCTGAGTTTTTTGCAGCAGTCATTCTTTCTTGTTTACCCCAGGATCTGCCACAGTCCAAACTTCATTTCTTCTCTTATCTGATTCAAAATCTCCAGTGAAAATGTATTTAGTCTGTCTTCCTCCAGCACCACTGACTCGAACAAAGCAGTTTAACTTCCTCACAATGTCCAAGTCCACATCCCATGGTATCCACTTGTCTCTACACTTTGATGTCATCAGCTACACTGAAAATCATGTTGATGTCAGAATATATTATAAAATTCAGAAGCTGAGAGGTGTTTGGCTCTATTTTGCAGTATTTTATTGAGTAATGAGATGCAAATGATAAATTTTATGATAGATCTACTTCTAAATTATAGATTGTCCTTTGTGAAATGGAAGTATCTATAAAGGCAAAATTTAAGATCTCAGCTCTCCTTTTCCTAACACTGGTGTCCTAGTGTGCTGGTTTTGACTGAGTATACAGTTAATTTTCTTCATGTTAGCTGGTAAGGAGCTGTGTTTTGTATTTGCCCTGACAATGGGGTTGATAATATAGAGATGTTTTTTACTGCTGCTGAGCAGTGCTCACACAGCACCAAGGTTTTCTCTGTTTTTTTGTGCTGCCCCATCAAGGTGGAGTCTGGGGATGCAAAAGGTGTTGCCAGAACTCTGGACCCCAGCTGAACCCAAGGATATCCCAGGCCATATGACATCATGCTCAGCATAGAGAGCTGGGGGAAGGACAAGGGAGAGGTGTAGGGAGACTTTTGGAATGACAGTGTTTGTCTTTCTGAGCCAATGCCACAGGTGATGGAGCCCTGCTGTCCTGGGGATGCCTGAACACCTGCCTGCCTATGGGAAGTGGTGAGTGAATTCCTTGTTCTGCTTTGCTTTGCTTTTCTTGAGTGCATGTGGAGCTTTTGCTTTATCTGTTAAACTCTCTTTCTCTCAACCCTCATGTTGTTTTTGCTTTTACCTTTCCAATTCCATCACTCATCCCACTATGAAAGTGTAACACCAGAGGGAGGCAAGCAAGTGGGTCTCTGGGGATGAAGCTGCTGGCTGGGGTTAAACACAACAGTTTGGTTGAAAGTCTTTTTGTGTTTATGTGTATACTGTTTTTGTTTTATAACAGCATGAATTTAATTTTATGCAAAAAATTATATTTGAAATTCTCTTTTATCATTTCAAAGTATTTTCTAGTCAAGCAGGAACTGATGCACATTTATGTTCTCTGTTTCCTGAAAGGAACCTTACAGTCCCAGAGTGACCCTCTGGTAGCTATTCTCAGCACTGGTGAGTCATTCATTAGAGCTTTTGAGTCATAGACAGTATCAGTTTCACATAGGCATCACAATCACAACTGCACTTGCTATGTAAGAAATGAAAACAACAGTCAGAGACTAAATAATTTGGCAAAACTTCTCTGTTTTCTTGCTTCTCCACATCCTAATTTTACATCTTCTGAAGCCTGTAGACATTCATTATTGAAATGTATTTTGTCACTTGCAAACTTTATTATTTTAATCAGCTTGCAAAGAAAAGATCAAATTTATTTGGCTTTGCTGTGCTGTAGCTAGAATGGTTTTCTCCAGGCAAAGGATGTTTTGCAATAACATTGAATGTGGATTTACTCCTTTGAGAGATTATAGTGGGTTTCCGAAGGATAAAAGGAGTGCACTTTTTGGGATAATTAATTCTAGGGCAGTTCTCTCTAACCTAGAGTCATAAAACAGGTTAAAGAATCTTAGAGCAATGAATGAAGGATATTTTGATTCTATTCAGTTCATTTACTCACTTACCTGCAAGTGGCAGCCTTTTCAATTTGTATTTCATAAAATAAAAAAACCAAATTCAGTACAACAGAAATGAAATGCAAAACTCCTTTGAAGACAATTTTTATCATTCTGCTGTGCCATCCTCATTTAACATCCAGAGACTCCTACCATTAAAGATGTCACAATTTGCTTTTTAAAAATGGAAAACTTTTTCCACTCTCCTGTCCTGGCTTCTCTAATTAACAGATTAATATCTACACCAGCCAAGGAATTTCCTACCTTTTCTCTCCAGGCTTCAGCTTCAGTCTTCTCAAACAGACACTCTTGTTTGAGAAAGCAGAATTTCCATTTTGAAAGGACAGACTATTGAGAGATATATAGGAAGATAAAAAAGGGATTGAAGTCAGGGATTCCTGCAGCTGTGCAGCAGTGGAACACAGAAATGGCTGGCAGCCAGGAGGTTCTCTGATGGTTTCTGCTGCAGAGTCACACTTGATGCTCTCTTTGCTGGGTTACAGGTGGCTGTATTTTCAAAGGGCTGTGGGAGCAGAGCTGAAATAAATTGTTCTTCTGCTCTTACAGGAGAGTCCTCTCTGTAGACTGCTTGCAGCATCATACTTGCCATTGCATCCAGATATCACCTATACTTAAAGTCTTCCTCAAAGTTATTTTCTGTGATAAAAAAGTGCCATTTCTAAAAAATCAATTAACCTAGAAAACCTTGCATGTATGTCAATCTTTTCTTTTTTTTACATTTTTATGAGGGAAAATTTCCATTAATTATCCTGTTCACTTTCATTTTTTCAAGGTAAACAAGAATTCTTTAATTGTCCAAATTAATTCAGCAAAACAACGAGATAAATTTCCCTATTGTAATACATTATTAGCTGAAGTAAGTGTTCTAAACCCTGTTTTTTCTGATTCGTTCCCAGGAAATTAAATATTCCAGAAGTCTTTGCAACAATTTTCACTCTGAGATATATGGTCCATAGGAAACATGTATTGCTTGCAAAAAGGAAGAATAGTTTAGCTAAAGAAAATGTAATCATTGGCTCTCTAGGTTATAAGGAAAGGCATTTTTATGTTAAAATTGCTTGAGAAAAAATTTTGAGTTATTTAACAAATAAAAACTTGTGAAAAGGTTTTTTTTTAAATTAGAAATGTTAAAATATCATATTCTTGAAAATTCAAATGTGGCAGTTTTAAGTGTGTATATTTATATACATATGTACTCCCATTGCACAGAAATTTTGAAATATAAATAACTTTTCACTAGTGTAATATGGAGAAAACACACAAAATATCAGGATAATGGATGGAGTAGAAATTAATTTTTTTTCACCCAAATAGCAATTAGAATATTTTTAAAAACTGTTTACTGATATGCTACTTGTTACTTCTTTAATAACACTTGTAGCTGCACAGCAGGTGAAAAATTACTAAAGTGCTAGATGCTCTTCATTCAGGTGACAAAGTTTGGGGGACATTGATTTGTGTCTCCATTTTAGTTCCAGCTTGGATTTATTTACAAGCTCAAAGCAAATTTCATATAGTTGGGAACTTGAGAACCCTCTTTGCTCAGAGGACCTCCTTCACTTGCTGAACACCTTTTCAGTAGTTCATGAAACTTAAGGGATTTAAAAAATATTTACAACCTTATTGCAATGCTGGCAATAGTAGTCCTATATTTCAAAGGGGAAAAAAGGGAAACAATCAAAAAGACTGTAAAGAAAGTACTGTGAAAGGCAAGCTATGAGTAGATATTTATGTCAGCAATTTCACCTTCACAGTACTGCTCTTGGTTATAAAAACCAACAGCACTCCTTAGGAAATAAAGCTCCCATTTTAAAATATATTCATCTTTAACTTCTATGCTGCTTTAAGAAGCATCTGCTTTGCTGTCATGAAAATGAAGATGAGAAATTAATTTAAATATTGGACCCTTCTACTATAAGCTTACTTTTCCTATTATGCCCTCGGAATGTTTATTCCCAGACTTTTTTTGTCAGAAAACATAAGCAATGTCACATAACAAGTTCACAACTGGGACACTGCATTGACTGGGTCAAGGTTGGGTTGGAAAGAAACAAAGAATGGATACTGATAGAAACTATACTTTTAAAAGCAGCACACTCTTGAAAGCAGGGAGCAGTAGGTTGTATGTATGACATTTAATTTCTTGTGCTTTGGTAGGAGCTACACTCAGTAGCATGTAAACATAAATGAAGGGCACTGTGCAAAAGAGATTTAAGTCTGTTTTTGAAAACTGGAAGCTGAAGAAAAAAGATGGGTTTACACGACAGACAACAAAGTTTTCCTTAACCAGCTTACATACAAATGTTTTTGAGACTGGAAGGCTCCTTGTTCAAACTGTGTCTGATTGAAATGGATGCAGAATTTCCCTGTGCCAGAGGAAACTTGACTTTCATACAAAAAATGCACATTTTATAACTGGTCCAAACCCCACTCATGAATGAGAATTTTATCATTGGTTACAAAGAATTTTTCAGGCTCCAAATGAAAATTTCAGAATGGGAAATGTTGGTGTCAGCTTTCTATCCCTTGTAGAGAGGATTACGATCAACCTTATTTTTATTCAGAAAAACCCCATTTTAATTAATTACCTGAAATTTTAAAATATGACACTAGTGTAAACAGGTCTGTAAAAGCATAAAACTCATCAGATTAATGATGATGAGGAAAACAACAAGCATGTCTCCAAGAGGAGATGGAGGTAGGTGAGAAGAAACAAAGAGAATATAAAATTAGTGCTGTGCATGAGTGCTTCCTCAGTTGTGGTGAGAAAAAATATGAATAGCTACAAATATGCTCAAGTAAGAGAAGGTGCAGAGCTATATTCTAAGTGATGAGAGAGGCAAAAAAGACCTCAGATCCAGATTCTCTGCAACACTCCTTTGTGCATGTACACACACACACACACAGAGTCAGTCCATCTCTTCAGCAGCAGAAATCTCAGCACTCTGCTGCAAACATTACAACTTTCTGCCAATTTCCTCATATCCAACCCCTCTGGCTTAATGTATCTAGAATTTTAGAATTATTAACTAATCTTTATCACTTCACATTTGGCATCTCTAGGTTCAAATCCTAGCAGGGTTTAAAAGACTATAAAGTTAACACTGAACAAAGAGTAGAACTCACTTGAAAAGACAATCAGCATAGATTTCTTGCAAAGAAGCAAATTTTGTAACCTATTAGATATTCATTATTATCAGCATACCTAGTGATTCCCATTAATACTATAGCCTATTTTGCCTTCATTCTACTTAATTAAAAATCTATGGGGTGTCAAAAATGCTCTGAATTAAAAGGTGCACTTTTAAAATTCCTGTAATTCCTAAAATAAAGAAGTAAAAAAAGAGGTCAAAAGAAAATAGTACATAGATGAAAATATACTTGTATTTGTCAAAAGATTAAAAAAACACAGTCAAAATGAACTTATTCTAAAGCACATAATCTCTGTCACCCTGTGTCCTGGTGAGAATGATTCTGGCTATAGTAAGTCTGTCCACTATGAGTAAATTTATCATAGAGTAAAAATTGCATTTATCATTATGAAGGCACTTTAAATACCTCATTCAAAGTTGTTGCTGAAGATTTCAGTTTAACAGGTGTTTCACATCTATTTTTTTGTCATTTGTTTGTTTAAATAGAAAAGGAAAAAGCCCAACTACCAAACCTTAGAAATTAACATTTCAATATTATTTGCCATATTTCTCCTGGTAAAACCCATTGAATTTTTCAGCTAACTTGTGCACTGTTTTAATCACTTAATAAAGTGATGATTGTAAGGGGAATCACACGGTTGCTTATATATGCAAGGAAAAATAAAGTTAGGCAAAATGAATCTGTCTCCTGTTTTTCTTTATTAAGCATGAAGAAAATGTAGGCTCCTACTTAAAGAATACTTTTTCATTGGACATGTAAAATTTAAGACCTAATTAATGTTCTTAAGAATGACAATGCAGATCCAAAGTGTGTCTGTCTAGTTTTTGTCATTCCTTTGCATCGAATTTACATTGATTTATGTCTCATTTTTTTGCCAGCCTGTCCAGAAAGAGAAGTTGAATCTCATTCTTGACTGGGTGAGCTTTGCCTGCCCTTTGAGACTCATCAGGGCTTATAAACAATTTCTATATAACAAGACTTGCTTGCATAGTGGTTAACTGCTTTGTTCAATGGGAAGGAGAATGGGTTTCTAAGTCAATGCAGGACAGAAAGATTCTCTGTGTAGTTTGCAGGGAGTCCCTCCTTACCTGAACTTTCTGTGAGGCTGAGGAGGAGTGTGCCATGGCAGCAGCCAAGGAGCTCCAGAGAGTGGGAAGTGCTGAGGGCAGCAGGCACTGCCCTGCTTGCAGATCTCTGGAGCTTGGCTGATTTGCACTGCACTGTCCTGTGTGGCCCTGCTAAAATATTGGACTTTCAACCTAGAGACATGGTATTTTTTAGGGAATCCTTTCTCACTACAGCAGCGAAGAAAAAAGGAAATACTACTTACTCCTTCCTACTTGATGGGAAAGCTTCTTGAGGGCATGGATTTATATTAGTGACCCTGGCTTTTATTTTCATGCACTTACCACTTATACTGAATAAATCCATGCTTGCCTTCTAAGCTGGGGACATTTGACTACGAACTGCTATCATATTTTATAAATAAGCTAAAAGGAAGGTCATGGATTGCTGCTGGAACTGAACCTAGGGCCTCATATAATAAGTTTTAATCTTCACAAATCATCCATATGGCCTCTCAGATTGAATATGTTTTTCATAGTGGATCTCTAAGTACTAAACCACAATTTTTATTCTTAAGTCAAGGATAACAACCAAGAGAACTGATCTCCAGCATGGAGACTGGCAATTAGGGAGTAGTTATGCAAGCTGGATTGAACATGTGTCAAGATCTCTTCTCACAACTCTGATAATATAAAATGTCTCTGTTATTTAAATGCACTTGACCTGGGGGGGGGGGTGGGAAGTCATAATTACATGGATTTATGAATTCAATTTGTTTTTATTTGTATTCTTTCTACTTTGTTTGCTGTTGGTAATGTCATGATAAATTATACTGGAACACACAGTTCAGACACAAGAATTATACAAAAAATTTTGTATATCATACAAAAATCAGCAACCCCCCCACTATTAAAGTATTTAATCTACTTTGTTTGCCTTGGTGATTTACTCACTGAATTAAAATAAATACATTTTTAAAAAGAAAAAAAAAATTACCTGGCAAAAACCTTTACTGACACCAGAACACACTCCAGACACATCCTGTAAACTCAAAATCTGAGAAATTAGAAGTTGAGATATAAGTTTCCTGAACTCTTTATCACTTTTTGTTTGTTAGAAATACTGTCAGCAGCATTCCCCCAAACCATGTGAACTTTTTACTTTCATCTGCAGCAAACATCAAATAGAAACACGTATTCCAGCTCATCTAGTACAGGTTTATGTAGTTCCTCGGGGTCTCAGGCTTGTTAAGGCAGAATTCATCCCAAGCTCACAGAACAAGTGTGAGTCAGAGACACCCATCTGTTGATAGAAAGAGCATGTGAGGTCAGCCTTAAGATTCTGAAGTGTGAGTTGGATGAAGTTCTTGTTTATGCTACCAAAAGGTTTCCAGTAAATGATACAAATCCTATACCTAGTCCATTTGCCAGTACATATTTCCTGCCTGGAATGTATCTTCCAGATAAATAACATTAAAGTGCTATTTTTCTTTTTTTTTTCTTCCTTTTTTTTTTTTTTCCTTTTTCCTTTTAATTCTTTCTTTTCTGCATTCACTAATTCACTTATAAATAACACTGCTACCACAGGAAGTGATAGAACCTGATAAGACACTTTATAGCCTGACAAAATTGAC